>NC_050533.1:12803177-12819378 GCF_002922805.2 Oryzias melastigma
GGCAGGGGTTTCAGAAACTCACAAGTAATTTGATAATTCTTTTGACTAAATTTTATAGATGTAAATGCAAATTTAATAATAAAACATCATATTTTCCCCAGTTAACTTAAGATGTAAATGTTAGAAGAACATTGACGTCATTTCCCACCAACAAAAAGGCTCTCCAAATTATTTATCTATAATTCTTTGCATATATTTATGACATAAAATCTCCTGATTGTTTAATCTCTGTCATACTCTGTAAACTACATGGGTACCCTTGTTGTATTCTTGCATTTTGTTCAATGAAGTTGTTTTTTTTTTTATGTTTTTGCGTCGAGTGATTTCTTGGTGTAGTTTGCACTTCAGGGCCACCGTAGCTTTACTGTGTATAAACTATTTATTTGTATAACGTTTTTTGTTTGTTTATACCCCTGGCCTTTTATGTTATTTTATTTTTTGTTCATTTTTTTAAATACTTTTTGTATAGATGTACAATGTATCTTAAATTGCTATTTTGCAGAGATTGTTTCATTTTACTGAAACTGACGTTTGGAATAGTTTCTTTAAAAAAAATGTTTATTCGTGGTGAAATAGTCTAACGTATTTATTTCTGTTATAAAACTTTATTTCTTAAAGCTAAATTGTGTTTTTATGATCAGTTATGGACATTTTTGAAAGGGTCGTTAAAATGGGAATTTTCAAATCTAGTAAGAATGAGCTTTGCTGCCACCTGGCGGACACTTTCTGTAAGTGACAAACATTCTCTTGAAAAGTTCATTTAACTTTTGCAGCGAGGCAAAACTTTATTTTTTACAGATATATATTCATTTTAGGATTATTTGAATACTTTATTTTAAAATATTGATTTTTTGTTTGAAAAAAAATCATAATTATAGTGTCAAACGCGCAGATTTGCTTGTGTTATTATTATTTAAACTGTAAAAAGTGTGATCTGGACTGATTATTCTGCTGTCGTGTTCAGGTCTGGGTGGCAGCGTGAGGTCGGGCGCTCCTGCTATTTTATCCAGTGGGTGTAAAGTTTCGCCCAGACATGGACACACCTCCAGAGGGAGTTCCTGGGAGGAGGAGGAGGAGGTGGTGGTGGTGGAGACGGGTAACCAGACGTTTCTCCTGCAGAAAGACTTTCCCCAAACTGGGAGCCAGTGGTAGCGTCGGCCCGCGGCTGTGCGTCCTTCCATCCAGCGGTGGCGCGGCGGCCGTGCCAGAAAAGGGAGGAGATGGTCGGCTCTTTACGCGCGGCTGCGCTGCTGGCCTGTGTGGTTCTGTGCGCGCTGCTGTTGCTCCTGATCAGCGGCGTGCAGCAGTTTGGAGCCCAACTGTACGCTGATGATGAGGAGGTGCTGCTGCGGCAGCTGAAGGAGAGACGGAGGGAGCGAAACGATCCATCAGGGGGGGAAAGTCGCTTGCTCGTGGATTCCAGTGGCTCCACGGAGGCGCATCTGGATGAAATGGGTTGCGAGGCTCTGGTGGGCATGCAGGCGCTGGAGGTGCTCGGGTCTGGATACACCAAGCTGGTTTTCAAAGCGAGCCTGTCCGGAGGTCAGTCCGTGGCTTTAAAGCTGGTCAATGAGCAGGGCATAGATATGAAAAAGT
Source organism: Oryzias melastigma (assembly GCF_002922805.2). NCBI lineage: Eukaryota > Metazoa > Chordata > Actinopteri > Beloniformes > Adrianichthyidae > Oryzias > Oryzias melastigma. Next base: position 12,804,774 of record NC_050533.1, read on the forward strand.
GTTTGGAGGAGTTCAGGGACCCCGAGGGCTGCCGGGAGCTGATTTCCTACAAACTGGAGAAGGAGATGATCCTCCTGCGTAAACTGCAGCATCCAAACGTCATAAAGGTAAACTTTTCTATCTTTTTAAGCTTGAAGTTTGGTTCTAAAGTGGCTCCTATAATGGTTAAATTCACATTCTTTGGTCTCTTGCTCTGAAACTCTCTTCTAAATGAGTTAAATTCCCTGTCCCTGCCCTGACCTTTGGGTCAAATTTGGCAGGAGAGCACAATGTGCCCCTTCTGTCGCCCCTATCATGAGTTTCTTCATTAAAACGATTTTTCCAGACATTTTAACGCGCTCGTCTAGACATTTCTGGATTAAAAAATCCCCCATTTGTCACATTTTATCCCTTTCTGTCAGAAAGCGTGACTGAAAGTGTCGTCCACTGTAACAAAGCCCCCCTTTTTGCCCCCTCTGCAGCTGAAGGGTCACTGTGCAGGAGTCCAGGGAGGGCGAGGAGTCGAGGCCGGACGTCTGGCGATCATCCTGGAGCGGGGGGATCCTCTCCAGATGATCCAGCTGCTCCAGAGCCCCTGGGAGGACAGATTCAGGGTAGAGTGAACCCTCCTAAAGTTTGACATCTGCCCTTTTCCAGTGAACTGACTGGAATCCACCTTTAGCTGGGATGTGCTAAAACACAGGGTTTTTGCTCGACCCCCCCTCATCGCAGGCAGTGGGAGTCTGAATGTACACTCCAGTGATCCAGATATGCACACGTCTTTGTGCATGGCTGCATTTGAAAGAAACAGCGGATGGGAGGTGGAGAACAGGAAAAAAGTCACAGAGAGTTTGTGGTTTTTTTCTTGTGGGTTCCATTTTGCTGCGTCACCCACAGCAGGTCATGACGGCACCCCAGGCCTGCTCGGGCCCCCCACCCACTTTCAGCTGCGCTGAGTTCAGCAGCAGCAGCAGTAATAATCCAGGGGTGTTTGGTTTCATCCCAGCGAGTGACATGCGAGCATTACCCAACGCTGCAGCTATGTTTGCAGTGACAAACAAGCATTTAAGTTCTCATGTTTATCTCTAATGCTTGAAAATAGGCGACAATTATGTCAAAAACTACATTTTGATTGATTAATTAATTGATTTTCCTTTTATTTTCAAGCAATAGGTAAAATAGTTAAATAAAAATGATTTAAAAAATGCACAAAAAGGAGTTTCTAAGAAAAATCTTATGAATTCCCATGAATTCTTTAGTTAAATTTATTTTTTTTCTTTCTTCAATGATAGAATTCTTTATAAAAATGTCTGCAAAACAATGGTACAAAACTTTAACATCTGAGGCGTCGCCGGTAACGCTTAAACACAAAATCTTTAACATACTGTAACCTTTCAACCATTGATCGCGTTAACGGTTGACAAATTATAGCAAATCAAAGAATATAAATATTGGAGCTCCGGTGCTTAAGAGTTAAAATAGCTTCTTTTTAAAATTTGTTTACAAAATATGAATGAAAGTCGCATTTTTAGTGTTTTTAACATGTTTTTGTGCATTTTTCTCATGATGGAGGACATATGTAAAGAAAACTAAGATTTTAAATTGCATTTCACTTCAGTTTTATTTATGTAGCTCAATATCACAAACAACTGTCTCATTGGGCTTCATCCCGGTAATTGTACAAAAGCAGAAAGTTGGTAATAAAATATAAACAATGGGTGATAACTAAACTAAATAGACTAACCTAATTATCCCTCCTCTTAGATGCCCTTTCTCGGTAAAGAAAAACTCCTAAAACCTGATTAAAGGAAAAAAAAAGAAGAATCTGAAATCTCTCCTGCTCCCCTTCAGAGGGACATTACTGCTTGTATTTTTGGTATTCATAAACTGTATAGTTTTAGTAATTTTGAGCCAAATATGCCATAGGAAATTAATGAGAAAGTCTTCACATTTCAAAATTTTAAGCAGATTTTCAACAAGTCTTTAAATATATTCATTAGCTATGTTTTAATCTGTTATCGTAATTTTCAAAAAATGTCAGTTTAGTGAATATTTAAGCAACATGCTAATGTTTTTGGCTAATTAGTTATCTACTTTGATTTTTGTAGGCTAATTTAGAGTTTAGCTTCTATTTTAACAAAGGCTAACGTTTTAGACTAATTTAGTTTAATGAGGAATTTTAGGCTATTTTGGAGTTTAGCTAGTAATTAAGCAAGGGGCTAGCTTTTTCTTCTTTTTTTTTTTTTTGCTATTTTGGCATCTACTGAGGTTTTTTATGATAGTTTAGCTAATATTTTTGCAACTTGGTAATGTTTTAGCTAATTTGTCATCTACTGATGTTTTTATAGCCTAATTTAGAGTTTAGCTTCTATTTTAGCAACAGGCTAACATTTTTTACGTAATTTAGTTTACTGGGGAATTTTGGAGTTTAGCTAGTATTTAAGCAACACGCTAAATATTTTTGCAAAATTGGCATGTATTAGAGATTTTAAAGCAATTTTACCACAATTTTATTTAGGTCAACTTCAGCGCTCTTTCATAGTTCTTTAATACAATTTCAGTCTTTTAGCAAATATAACATTTTGCAAATAGCTTATTTATTTTTTAGCGACTACTTTGAGCAAAAAGCCTCACACTAGCATTATCGCAGGTAATCAATATTAATTATCAATATTAATCTAAACCCACAAAGCCACAGCAGTAGAGGGAATCAACCGTCAGGTTAGATTATTTTATTATTTAAATTGTTGTGAATCAGGAGAAGACGAAAAAATGCCGAAAATGATTGTATTTGTGACGTAGAAAAAACGCTGGGCGGAGCATACGTTTATAGCTACTTTGGACGACTAGCTACATGTACGTCGTCTGAGTGGCTCCAAGCTTTAGTGTCAGGTTGGGTGTGTGCGAGGCTGTAAGCTAGCGGGAGAGAATGTAAATAATGATGGGAAGAGGGGGCAGGCTTACTTCATGCCAACAGTCCCGCCTACAACTCAGAGGTGAATCTCTAAACCACTCCCACTCTGCGACATAATCATAAATAACGCTTATTGGCGTAGATCTAAAACAAAAACTGTTTATTTTGAAAGTATCACCTCTAATATTAATCAAACACCTATAATAGTGTTTATAAAACTCCTTTTTGTGAGTTCCTCATGTTTTGTCATGTCTGACCTCCAGGTGTGTCTGGACCTGGTCCGGCTCCTTCACTTCCTGTCCCGGTCTCCGCTGGGCTCCATAGGCCTGCTGGACTTCCAGCCGCAGCAGTTCGTCACCGTGTCCGGCGAGCTGAAGCTCACCGATCTGGATGACGGGAGCGCGGAGGAGACGCCGTGTCAGACGGACGCCGACTGCACGCTCCAGTTCCCGCAGCGAAACTTCTCCGTGGCCTGCTCGGCTCAGGGCTCGTGCGAGCGTCTGAACGAGAAGAGGAACATCTACAACGCCTACAGGTACTTGAATAAAAAAAGCCCCATTTGGACGTGTGATCAATAAAACCCAGGTTGAGCTGACACTTAAACGAGGACAGTAAAGACAAACAGGTGGGAAAGTGGATCAGGATTGGATGATTTATGAACAGCAGAGTGAGAAAAACCATGTTCTGCCGGCGTGATTTGACAGGGCTTGTCTCCCTTGATCCGTCTCTGAATGTCTCTTTGACTGGCCTCAGGTATTTCTTCACCTACCTGCTGCCTCACCAGGCCCCGCCCAGGCTCACACACCTGGTCGACCACATCATGAACAGCACAGGTGAGGACGGGACTCATCTTGACGTGATTAACTATTGAAGATCAGAAAGCGAGTCGCTCCATTATCCGACGGTCGTGTGGCGGCATGCCCCTGCCGGCCGGGATGTAATGAGCTCAAAGCGACGTTCCTTTGGAGTTTTTATCTTTTGGGATCACATGGGGGAGGAAAACTGAAAACGTGGCTCATTAGCAGAGCTGCTGCTGACTTCTTCATGTGTGTCCAGGCGAGCTGAAAGCTGACGTCAATCAGACGCTGGAGGCCTTCGAGCACATCCTCCACCTGTATGAATCAGGACTACACCTGGATGACATTCCTGCATCCATACTCAGAGGTCAGTACTTTGTAAAGCTCTCCTTCACTTTTTAGAGGATTTTTTTTTTTTTTTTGCTGCTTGCAGAGCTTTTAAACTTTTTGTTTTTGACCATCTACAGGTGAGAAAATGTGGAATATTGTCATTTAAGATCCACTCTGGTTATGTTTTGAGCAATATTCAAACTTATGTATTTAATTATTGGGAATTTCTGTTTAAGAAAGTAGGAAAATGTCAAGTTTTCACCAGATAATATTCACAAGTTTAAAGCGGCTAAAAAGAAAACTCAGATGACCCAGCATTCTAGCAGCATTCAAACACATCATTGACAGACGAATCTTGGAGACATGAAAAGTCTCAAGTCAGATTTGTGTGAAAATGGGGTTTTGTGTGTGTGAAACAAGCGATTCATGTGTAGTTTTTAAAGACTTGTGCGTTTCTTTAGTTTCAAGCAGTTGTAAGTTTTATTTATGCACGTGTAAATTGTGTTTTGGTGTTTTTTGGAAGTTCATAATTTTTAATTTAATTTTTTCGGACTATAAGTCGCACCGGAGTATAAGTCGCAGGGGCCAAAAAATGCATAATGAAGAAGAAAAAACCATACATAAGTCGCACTGGAGTATAAGTCGCATTTTTTTCAAGTAATTTATTTTACAAACTGGTTGAAAAAAACGATCTTACATCATCCTGGAAGGTAAGTTATAACATTCATAAGTGAATAGAAAACAGGCTGAATATGTGTCAACACATATTCACATATTAGCATCATGAAAAAAACGAAAAGGTGTAGCATTTATATAACATAACAGTTTTATTTAACTATAGCCTCAAGAACTCATCAACTTTGTATCTTTACTGTAATTAATTGCACGCAATCTCACTCCATATCACTAAATCCGTTAAATTCTTCGTCCTCTGTGTCACGTCTGAATAACTAAAGTAAATAAAGTAATTGCATAGATCACCATAAGAGGGCACTCTAGACTTACGGTCCATATCTCATCTCATTAAAAATTCGTATATAAGTCGCACTGGAGTATAAGTCGCAGGGACATTCAATCTATGAAAAAAACCGCGACTTATAGTCCGGAAAATACGGTAATTTTTGTACTTGTGCACAAAATGCATCATATGAGTTACAAATCATGGATAACGTACACACAATTTCAAAATTACGAACAAATCCAAAGCTATGCGCACAAATCCAAAGTTACGCACACAAGTCCATAATTATAGACAAAATTTCAAAGTTATGCACACAAATAAAGAACTACACACATGTAGACACAAAGTTACACAGATCCCAAGTTACACAAATCCAAAGTTTCACAAGTCTACAGTTACGCAAGTAAAAACCCAATTACACACAAATTGAAAAATTACCCTCACACAAATCCAAAGTTAGACACAAATCCAAAGTTATGCACAAAAATAAAAAAATCTGGACACACAAATCCAAAGTTACACTCAAATCAAGAATTACAGACACACAAAGCGAGTCTAGTCTATTTTTCTAACATTTTTTTGTTTGCTCCTGATTAACAGTGATTTTAATAAAGAAACACTCGGAAGTACAATTTTAACCTTAATTTTCTTGAAATTCATTAAAAAAATGCTACAAGTACGCAAAAAATCAGTTTTAATCAGTTGGTCTTTCAGCCAACAAGAAGGAATTAATTCTAGATTTTTTTTTTTACACTTAAAAGATTTTAGATTTCTTGTGTTTTTTTCCTCATATGAAGTATCAAAAACACAAAGACATGTACTGAAAACTACATAACTTTAACAACTTCACAATGTTACTCCATTCCTTAAAGAAAAAACCGACTTCATTTCTTTTCATTTTCCACCTCTACATTCTCCCCTTATCCCCCACCGTCCCGCCGCTCCTCTCAGCAGCATGAAATATTAATAACAGAACGGCCGCCCGCGTTCCTGCTCAGACATTTTTCCGTCCCCCAGATGCTGGACTGTTTACATAGCAGCGCTTTGTCAGTTTAATCACAGGTCCGAGGGTGGAGAGGCCTGGGCATCCAGACTGACACGGGGACGGAGTGTCTCAGCTCTAACAAGGAGGCGGTGCGAGGCAACTGCAGCTGCTTAGTGTGCGATAAGAATGAAAAAAGAAAATGTCTGTTTATTATTTCTGCATATTTTTAGGTTAACTGAAACTGAGGTATTCACGAGGTGGCGGACCAGACAAGTGTTTTTTTTTTTTTTTTAAAGGTGTTTTTGGGTCGTGTGCAGCCAGGCTTTTCTCTGTTTCCTGTTGCTGCACAACCAAAAATTCCCCTGGCTAACATTCTGTACTAACAACCGGCCGGCGCTGATTGTCTTATCTTGATTCCATCTAACAAGCAAACAAGTAAAGCCTTCCCAAAAATGTGCAACCGTCTTCTAAACAATGAAAACAGGCCAGTTCGGTTCAGCCAAAGTGTCAACTAATTTAAATAAAGACTCACTCCAATTAAAACATTTTTTACAGCATGTTTTTTAGCATTTTTAAAAAAAACTGTACAGCTGGATAGCTCTGAAATTGCGTGCCGTTTTTGTTGTCAGTAATGTTGCGTTTGGGGTTTGAGCGACTGTAAGCTAGCAGGAGAGCATGTAAACAAACAGCTCTCAGTGTTAGATGACAGGAAGTGGGGGTGGGGTTGCTCTGCGCCGACGGTCCCGCCCACAACTCAAAGGTGAATTTCTGATGAACTGTTGCTGCTCTCCAGAGACTACAACCTAGAATAGTTTTTTAATTTTGGCTAAAAATGGCATCCTAAACATTAAAAGATCACAGAGAACACTTTTAAAATCACTAAAAAGACTATCAGAGTGAAACTTTAAAAGGATTTACTCAAATTGTGAGTTCATGTGTTTTGTTCCAAAGCCTAATTAAAAACAAAACATAAAATTAGGTTAGTTCAAGGTTATGGTCTTCTGTGACTTTGGAACAGTGCCGGACTTGGCAGTTTTGGGGCCCCAGGTGAACAATCCCATGGGGCCCCCTGCCGCGGCTGTATTAGTCTTGTTTTTTTTATTTTTTTCACATCCTTACTTTGGGTAAAACGTTCATCAAATACCCTCTTCACTGAAAGAAACTACATTTATAAGTTAAAGAAATTGATTTAATGTACAACATTTTTACTTGGAAAAAATATTGATTTTTTTTTAATAGACTGAATTGTTACCTTTTTACTTTCTAGAAGGAACAAATGACAGCCTATTGTCTTTTCTTTAATTTGTCAAGTTTACTCAAGAAGCATAAAAAAATAAAATAAAATATGTGGACGATGGAGCAAATTAGTAGCCTATGGGGGGAAAAGAAATATTTTCAAAAGAAAAAATTTTCTGACACTCACTTTGCCCTTCCTCTCCTTTTATGTCCCTTTTCTCATCCTTGACTTTCTTTTGAATTCCTTTGATTCTGTTCTTTTCCTTGTTTGCGTTGACACAAATGTCTTGTTTTAGTTTGCTTTTTCCATTTTTCACAGTTGATAGATGACCACTTTTTTCAGACTCTCGGTAGAGTCTCTCTGCTAGCTAACTTGCTGTTGACGGAATATTCCATTCCAATATTCCATCAAAGTTACGGGGGAGGGGGAAGAACTTGCATATGAGGGGTCTTATGCCATTTCAGGATTTTTTTTTCTTTTTTTGATGGCCATGAAAATTATTTTTAAAATGTTTAGAAATATTTTAATTCTTCAGCTCAGGGCCCCAGGCAATCGCCTAGCTTTGCCTAAGTATGCCCCTGCCTTGTTATGATTCTGTTTAGCAGAATCTCTTCACCAAACTTAACAAATCTGTTTATTCGACAGAATGTATTCATTGTACGGATGGAGAAATCCAAAAGTGGATGTACTTTTTCCAGCTGTAAGGAGGGTGGGAGCTTCAAACCGTAAAATATTTGGTTAAATCAAAGCAAAAACTTGCAAAAAGTAGACATGATTTATCATGTCTTGCATTTTTCCTCCTAGCTCCCCAAAAGGCCTCTTTCTGCATCTGAACCCCTTTTTGTTGGATTTTTGTGTGTGTTTCACGCACATGCGACTGCAGGCTGCGTCTTGCCATTTAGAAAGGTTAACCGTTTAAACCCATGAGCCTACCCCCCCTCCAATACAGGCGCACACATGAAGCTTTTGTCCATTACTGGAAAATGTGTCTGTGTGTGTGCAGACCAACGTGTGCGTGTTCCTCTGTCTTGGCTCCGGCTAATGTGGAGCAGATGATTTAAGGCCCAGTCCTCGGGACGTCTGACTGGGGAAGTTATAGTGATGAATGTAACACAAATGTTTGGAGGGAGGGAAGTGAACTCCAGGCTTTGCTCTGCTGTGGAACAGCAGCTTAGAAGTGGTTTTCGATGCTTTTTAGTCTATAAAAATGTGCTTGTTACTTGAAAACGTTCTCGTAATATGATGCGTCATACATTCCAAGGTAATATCTCGGCAAAAAATGTTGCAAAACTGAAGCTTATCTTTTCTTTTTTAGGCTTTTTGTTGTCTTTTAATGTTTAAAGTGGCTGTAACCATCTAGACTATTGTCCTATAGCATGAAAATAAAGTTAGTTTTACTCAAATGTATAAAAGAAAGTCATGTTTTTTATAAACTGAGAGCACATTTGAGTTTTTTTGGTCTCGGAGAACCCGTTTCGTGTTCAGTGACATCTCCTTTTCTCGGTCAGACTACACGGTGATGCGCGGTATGGGGACCTCTGGGGCCGTGGAGTACCGCTGCTGGCCCTCCTACAGCCAGCAGGGCTGCCTGCTGTCCGTCCACGGTGCCAAAGAAGCAGCCCATATCTGCAACTCCCACTCTCAGTGCAACAGCTTCACTCTGACGGGGCAGAAGACATGGACGGGTTAGTCATTTACTAGTTTGGCTTCTGTGTCGGTCAAAAAACATGGTTTTTCGTAAATTGAAAACATTTTTTTTTTGGAAATCAGACAATATGGACTTTTCCCTTAAAGAAAAAATATTTCTCAATTTACCAAAAGAAAATCAGCATGAATTTGCTTGGGTAAAAGTAACTTGTGTCTGAGATACAGTTCTGAAGTGCTTAACGTTGTGATTAGAACTGGGCCATATGACGATACATTTCGCGTGGACGATAGAAAAGTGTCTATCATGCTATCTCTCTTCTGTGGTTTCTATTATTTTATTTCTTTATTTTTATTGCTGAACTTTAGTGAAAAATTTTGCTTTTCTACTAAAAAACTTGAAACTGTTATGTACTTAGGAAAACTTTTTCTCATTTGTGACAATTCATTTATAAGTTACTTGAAAAATTAAAGTCAGAGAAAAGTAGGTAATGACATTTTTGTCCATTTTTTTCAGAGAAAAACTGAAAATATGCCTTATTGTGATATATATCGTGTTTGTGATATAATATACTTTTTTTGAATTTCTTCCAGCACTAGTTGTGATCATTAAATAAATTAATTTTTACCATTTTATTAACATGAAAGGTGCATTAATATTCAGGTAGAGTTTTTTCATATTTGTTGAAGAAAATTGTGAAAAATTGTGTTTTGGCTCAATTTTTTGAGGGATTTATCACGATACATATTGTATTGTGAGACACGTATCGCGATACGTATCGCCAGACTCTTCGCAATACACACCCCTAACAAAAACCTGTAAAATTGTATAAATCCAGTTTGAAAACGAATTCATAAACTTAAAACAGCGAGTTTACACGTGTTTTCTTTCGCAGGTCGCCTCCTGGCCTCCTTCAAAAGCAACTTTAGTCACCTGGTGCCTGATGAGACATCCGAGGTGTACGTGAAGAAATCTCCTTCATCGTGACGCATCGCAGACGAAATGGGATGAGAGCCAGCTCTGCCAATGCAAGGGTTGCAGGAACTGCCCCCCTCCCTTTCAGACTGTTTGAAGCGAGCGGGTGAATGTGATGTATTTATAAGACTCCCGCTCAGTGCCCGTTTGATCCGACTGCCAGCTCGCCGCAGCTACTATTTAAAAGGATTCCCCTTTAGGTACATTTACGGAGGGAAAACCCTGGTGCCTTTTGACAACTTTTTTCAGTTTTTTTAATGAATCGCCTTTTTTTTTTTATATGGCGTGTGTTAGTTTTTGTTCCGATAATACTTCAACCAGAGCAGGAACTGCTGCATCTCGGGGTTTAAAGCCTGAGGACAACAAAGGCGTGCGAGCTTTCAGACAAACACGCTTTGATGTAAATGTTCTGAGGTTAGGCCTTCGAGCTGAACATTTACACACCAGCGATGGCCAAAGAGATCATTCCAATGCAGACATTTGTCTTAATTTATACAATCAAATGTATTTACATGTTTATGCATTGTATTTATGTGCACCTTGTAGGTGAAACTCTTTATTTTCAATGAAAAATTAAAATGTTTTCAGTTTTTTTATTGCTTGTACAATTTTTATGTCTATAAACACTATGTTTTGAATTTAGTTTATTAGCATTTTCATTGTATCAGATGCTGCAGCTCTTTTGGGGAGGGCAGAATCTCTGTTAATTAGCTCCTTATCTGCTCTGGGCTCACACAGAATCAGAATCACCCAGGATGCAGTGCAGCTCTGCAGCCGGATGCATCCTAATGCACCAGCATGCTGAGCTCATTATAAGCCTTAATTAATAAATGTAAATGAAGTCACTTACCAGCTCTTTCTTAGGGTTGGGGGAGCCTGACTGTAAGACAGAAGGATGAGACTGGGTTGCCCCCGTAGAATTGAATGAGAGAATGAGACGTAGCAATTCTACAATTTCGACCCCCTGTTTTGTGAAACTGCTACGTTTTTCCCTGTGGACAAACGTGGGTACTGAACGTTTTTGGATGAGACTGGGTTGTTGGGGGAGCCTGACTGTAAGACAGAAGAAGTCCTCAGGACAATCGGAGCTCGGTCTGTGGTTTGCACATGAATGGGCTGCCATCTGTCCCTGCTATGAGGAACCTGCTGGGGCTGAGATAAGAGCAGATCTGCAGGGCGGCTTTTGGAAATCCTGCAGGATTTGTTTCTCTAAAATACAACTTTTATAGTTAGTACAGAAAAACGGGAGAACAAAATCTTTTACATGGTGTCATTTGTTTATTGTTTGTATCCGAATCTTATTTAATCCCTAAGAAAAAAGTCATTTATTTAAGTGTACTACAAGTAATTTTTTTTCTAAACCAGGAGTCTGCGACACTCATCCAAAACCCAGCAAGAGTCACAAAGTTTAATAGAGAAAAATATACGTTAGTTATGTTCTTATGGCATTAAGCCATTCATTTATAACATCTAGTTTTTTAATACTTTAAATATAATAATTTAAACTTCTATCAGTGAAAGAAGCACATGCAAGTTCCTTTCAAAATAAAATACACCCTTTGTTAAATAAAATAAGATTATGTGCTAAGTGACTATCTATGTTCACATTTAGTCAGAAGTATTCAATGAATACACTTCCTACATCACACAAACATGGTCTATAGCGGAGGTCTGCAACCTTCAACATTTAAAGAGCAGTTTGGGTTGATTTCTCACTGACCACAACCCGGTAGAATCCTCAAAGTCTTCTTTCACCCTTTAAAAAAATAACACACTGATTTGTATTTATGTTGTGGTTAATATTGGGATGAATATAAATTATGTATAGTTTATTTTTTGGCACAAACCTAAAAAGAAAAAGGCTTTTTTTTTAAATATGAAATATTTTATGACTTTTATAATTGGGAGAGACTGACATGACTTTCTATCAAAATAAAACTTAAAATCATCTCAATGCAGTAGAACAGGAGTGATTAAAAAAACAAAAAACAGTTTTACCGTTTGCGGTGGATCTCAGCGGGATCTGTAAATCTGGCAGACCAAAATAAATTAGAGCCAATGAAGAGACCCTTACAGCAATGTTTTAACCATAAAAGACTCTTAAAATCCTTAAATTTGCTAAAAAAAAATGGAAAATCTGGCTTCTTAATGACCTCCAATTGATTTTCTGTGGCACATGGTGTACAAAATTCTGTCAAAATGTTTTAGTTCAGTGTCCTTCAAGTGTTCGTTTAAATATATTGAATAAAGTCTGAGATAGTTTCCTTTTTTAACGGCATACTTCGTAAAACTTTGTAAAAACTTTTTTTCTTGAATCAAAGAGCCACATGTGGCTCTGGAGCTTCAGGTTGCAGACTCTGGTCTATAGTTCGATTGTCATTAAACTCAAATATAGCAAAATATTTAAATTATACTTCTTTTTGCTAAGAGATAAGAGAAAAAAACCACACTAATGAAAACGTCTCCCGACAAACAGGAGTAGTTGCCCAATTCAGGTGTTTGTGAGGCCATTACTATTTAACCATACAACCCCAGCCAACTTGAAAAGGCATGTCCTTGTCTACAAATTTGTTTTATGGAACAGACAGCAAAGAGAAAGAGGCCCCAGGGTTCTCTTTGCTTTCTGTTGGCCCCTAGTTGTCAGGACAAAGCTAGACTGATTATTCCTGATCTTGAAGATAAGGTGTCTGTTGCAGATTAGATTAAACCAACAAGAGGAGCCAATGCAACTGGACAGAATAGTTTGTGTTTCATCTGCACTGAAATAAACAGACTTCAACAAGGATATTAAACAGGATTTGAGGGAAAAAAATATGGTTTAAAAATGGTTGCATCTTTATTTTTGTCTTGGTAATGTTTTAGAAAGACTTGTAAATAATCAACTTAGCTAAAGCTCTTGACTCCTGTCTTATTGACAGGCTTTGCGATACTGGCGTTTCTGAAAAATCATTGTACTATCTCACAGAAAGATTGCAATGCTTTAAATCAGAGTAATTTCTTTATCAATCTCTTTGTGTCCCCACAGGCGTCCCACAGGGATCTATCATTGTACCCTCCCTTTCCTCAATCTCTCCGCTCTCTCCATCCACCTCTATGCTGATGATACGGTCCTCTATTCCATCACCTCCTCCCAAGACATTGTGGGAAAAAAGTTGCAACATAGTTTCAACAAACTACAACTTGCTTCTTCTAGACTCTGAACCTAAATGTTTCCAAGACAAAAATCATGTGGTTTGGCAAGAAGGGACATGCTCTTTTAATTCCTCCCAATATCTTCACTCTTGATGGAACTCCTCTAGATTGAGTCACAGAGTATAAATATCTTAATATCTTACTAGACAATGCTTTATCTTTTTCAGTCCACATCGACCATTTCCAGTCAATGGTAAATTTAAAATTAGGTTTTCTTTATAAAATACATTCCTGTCTCATCTACGCCACAAGAAAAACATCCAATTGATCCTTCAGCTTATTTGATTATGGCAAAATCATTTACAGATCTGCTAATCAGCATTCAAAGAAAACATTTTAATATCCTCAAAAGGGGTGTAGGGAAAAATCAATTTGACGATAAATTGCAATATTTTGTAATGATTTAAAAGCTGACAAGATGATAATTAATTAATTAGTATTACTGAGGCTTTTTGAGCAGCTCTTTTAAAATTCCTTTTAGTTCTCTTTATCTCTTTGTCTTTTTCTTTTCGTAATCTGTCCTGGCTGGATAAACAAAAATTAAATAAATACAAATAAAAAGCTACCACAATTAGCTGCAAAGCTAAAAGCTACATAAGAAACTCAAAGCTAAAATAGGTTTTTTATTGTTTAATTTAATATTTTTTATTTTAAAAAAGCCAAATTTCTGATAAGACAACAAAAATGTTGTTATGCTAAAGGTAAATGTTATCTGCTAGCATTCTACTAACAAATCATGCTAGCTACTGCTTTAGCTAACACTGAAAAAGATTGATGACGGCCCCTCTTGAAGAATGTGGTGGTACCACATACATTTGTGTTTTGTATACATGTGACAGACAACCTCTACTCTACAGACACAGGGGAACTAATGACATGCCTGCTTTTGTTTAGTTAGCATAATGTGCTCCTGCTCCTCTAAGTCTGTGTTATGTTAGCAGGAACAATTACCAGATCATGCACACAGGCAGTAAAACTAGCCTAAACTTATTTTTTCCCCTGTTTTTAAATGTCCATAAGGCCATGGGGAAAAGAAAAATGTAAGCATTTCAAGATGTTTAAAAGAACATCTTCAAAAGTTGAGTCATCGCTATGTTAGTGAACTTTTGTTAGTGAACATTTGTTCCAGACTGAAGAGTATAACTGCTTCAAAACATTTCAATGGAATCTGGAAAAGATGCAAAAAAAGATTAAGATCAGAAGGAACACAACAAACAGAGGGTCTCCATGGTGAGTTTAAGACCTGCTAATGAAATTATACTGTGTACTACAAAAGTTTATTTTTCGTCTTGTCAATAAAGAAAATATCTGGTGGTAAAAAATGCTGGAATGGCAAACGTTTCAATCACATTCATGGATTTTCATAGCTTTGGATGAACCTTTTCCTTTATAGTTACACATCTCAAACAGTCACTAAAGAGTTAAGAGCATAAAATTGTTTTTTTGAAAACATTAGACTGCAACCACAAAGGTTTCAAATTCAAGCCTTTATGCTTGTTCCTGTGTTTCCTTGGTTTGTGTTTGGTTCTTTGACCTATTTTAAAGGTATATTAGGATTGGTTTGATTTAATATGATGTATGGAAATCAGT
>NC_050533.1:12819521-12819657 GCF_002922805.2 Oryzias melastigma
ACATCTCAAACAGTCACAAAAGAGTTAAGAGCATAAAATTGCTTTTTGAAAACATTAGACTGCAACCACAAAGGTTTCAAATTCAAGCCTTTATGCATGTTCCTGTGTTTCCTTGGTTTGTGTTTGGTTCTTTGAC
>NC_050533.1:12819712-12852243 GCF_002922805.2 Oryzias melastigma
TTGATTTGATTTGATTTGATTTGATTTGATTTGATTTGATTTGATTTGATTTGATTTGATTTGATTTGATTTGATTTGATTTGATTTATTTGATTTGATTTGTCTTGGTTTGTTTTGTTTGATTGCTTTAATTGATTAGATAGGATTTGATTTATGCCCATCTAGACACCAAAAACGAGTTGGAGATGCATCTCTAAAATAATTGAAAAGTTATTTTCTTGTCAGTTACTCTCATACTTTCCATTTATTGACGTCTTCATAGTTGAAAATATTCTCCCCATGTGATCTGAATGTATCGATGTTAACGGTTAACAAGCACAACACTCCCCACTTTCTCCAGAGAAAACCATTAACATTTACAAAACAATGTAAGCAAAACAAATAATGCAGAACAAATTAAGAATAAAATCATGACAAAATGCAATTTAATGTATTTATTGATTTATGATTGAAAGCAGATGAGAAAAAAAACATCACAAATGCTTTAGTATGATTTAAAGTATTTGAATATACAACTTTTTGAAAGTTTTTTCCAAAAATGCAGAGAAAATGAGTATTTTTATTTGTTTCTAGATGCACAGCACTTTGAGATTTATTTTTACATGCTTTATAAAAAAAAAATTTGAAATTTTGAATTTGAATTTTTCTCAATTTAGGAGGAAAGGAGGATTTTAAATCTCACAAAAAATGAAAAAAAAAAAAAAAAAAAAAAAAAGGGCATAGCCAATTCTATCCCACGCAAAGCTTTATAACCGAAGATCTAAACTTGGAATTAGAGGAGCAGTGTGGAGAGCCAAATCCCAAACTGATGTAATCCACTACATTTGGTGTCGGTTGGAGGTTCAACTCTATATATGGAGAGCTGTAAAAAGTGAATTACTATTATAGACATGGAGGAGGCTTCATGGTTTCTAAGCTGTTGCAGCTTCAACTTTTATCTGTGCTTTGATTTTTTTTAACCTTTTCTAGGATTTAAAAAAAAAAAGAAAAATATAAAGAATGATTCTGTAGAAATTGTATGCATTGAACCTCTTTAAAGCTTGCTTTTGCATTAATTTTTCAATGCAAATAATTCTATTTTTTAATTTTTTAATGGGTTTGTTTTCCTGAACTTCTTTCTCTTGATTTTCAGATCTGCTGCAGCACGTTGTGCCACTTTTCTCTGTTCTCATCTGCGTTTCGTTGCCCGGGGTTGGTGTATCAGCTCCTCTCATGTAGCTTTTTGTTGACTTTATGTACACTCTCAGCACTCCTTTGTATTTTGTCTTGTTATGAAAGTCTTTTTGTGTAGCAGCAAGTGTCACATTTGCACGCCGATAAAAGATTTAAAAACACAGTAAGCTGCCTGTTCATGTGCTGAGTTTCTTGTTTTTTTAAAACATGACAGGCTGCTCTTTCAGAGGAGGCAGCAGTGAAAAAAACATTTTTTCCTTTTTTTTTTTTTAAACCAGGCTCCCTGTGCCTCCATTTCTGTTTTTTTTTTAAGTTTCCAATTTCACCAGACTTGTTTCCGTCAGGTTTTATTCATGACCTCCATCTGGAAATAATATCAGTTCATGAAAACAAGCCATCAGCAATTTTAGGGAAGAGTTTGTGTGCACTAAAAGGGTGGCGTGAAAGCAGTGGGACTCTACTGCTGCAACGTTGCAGTGAGAATGACATTTGAGTTAAAAAAAAAAAACTCTAAAACCGCTGCTGCTTTTACTCCAAACACACACATGTTCATTTGTGGGCGCGCTGCAGAACTGGATTCAGATGCAGAGCTGCAAGCCACAGCTGCTGGGAGAAATTACGTGTCAGGCAGGTCGTTGGCAAAGCGTTTGACCCTCGCTCAGACTAAAAATATGCATTTAGCCAGTGAAAGCCTGCATAGTTCTGCAGGAAAGAAGATCTGGCTTGTGTTAGAGCGGCTCCACGGAGCATATGCGACCACAGGGAGATAAAGCAGATATTCATTGGGTCCTGCTGAAACACCTCTGTGTCTGCCCGCCGTCTTGGCCGCGGCACACAAGAGACAGGCCGGTCACACCTGAGAGCTTCTGAAGAGTAGCCAGACATTTAGTCTGCTTGTTCCAAACACAGAGACATCTTAGTGTGCAGGCCCATCCAGCTGTCCAACTGAGTCTGTCTGTCTGGAGCCGATATGATCTCTTTTAATGGCTTTAGCAGCCCCTCAAGGACAGAGCTGGTTATGTGTGAAGAGAGCTTTCATTTTCTGGCTGCCTACGTTAAGGGAGGGGCTGGATCAGGTTTTAAAAGCCCCGAAGTCAACCAGAAGTTAAAAGTTATCTAAAGAGGTGTAAATGGGAAACACAGTTTTAAAGTGTTAAGAGGCGCATGAAAGACGAGACAAAAAAATCAAAAAGTTATTTTTATGACGCTCTCTCTTTCGGTTATGAGATCCCCACATGTTCCTCTGTCGGCCCCCTCCAACGAGATCACAGCAGCATTCTGGGTCACTTTTTTTTCTTTTGAAGCCCCCCCCACCCATGCCCCTTCCCCACCACTCCATCCATCATGCAGAGTATATGTGGAGCCTCATTTTACTGCAGACGTCCTTGATAGCTCCTCCAGGCCAAACACTCCACAAGCTTCTCCATTCATCCCCCCCAGCCCTCCCTAGCCCTCTTCTTATCCCAGGTCACAACCACTGTGAAGCATCTGGACCCCCCCACCACCACCACCACCACCACCACCACCTCCTCCTAACCTGGGGGTACGGCCGCTAAAGAGCCAGTTTCCATCTATCAGTGCGGTTCCAATCAAAGCGTCTGCCTTTTGTTTGTGTGCTCTGGAATCCCCTCCGTCACACCTCGGCTGCTTCTCAGCGGGAGGCGGGGGCTTCTGCCCCCCCCCCCCACGCACACACAGCCAGAGGAAAACTTCCTTCTTTCTTTTCTCTACAGTTAATCCTCAACCACAAACACACCGGGACCCCCTGAGTGGCAGTCTCATAAATTTAATTAATTACTTCTTTCAAATCCTTCTGTTTAATGAAAAAAAACTTTTGTAAAGTCACAAGAATGTTTTTGTGGGTTGTAGTCCACAGTAGATGTTTAGAAAAATACATTTATTTAGAAAAACTAATCTGAGGTGCAAAAAGGTGGGCAAAAATGGAGAAGTATATTTTTCGTACGGGGTTCTGTTTGTGCCAAAATTGTTTGCCGTTAGCACGCTGAAACATCACAAAGTAACCATCATGGACATGCTTTGAAGTGCAGAGACATGAACACATGTTCAATAAATGTGTTCATAGATATATTTTTGGCACAAATGGAACCCTGTACTTGACGTTTTTGAAGCGCAGGAGTGATCTATTTGAGTTTGTTGAATCTGCTGCCATAGAAAGTGAGTGCAGGGATCTAAAAGTAGCAAATAATTTTGAACTAGTTTTTTTGAAGTTTGACACTAATATTAACAAAGATCAGTTCCTCTTTTTTATTTTCTCACGTGTTCAGAGAAGGGGGCTAAATGAGACTCAGACTGTTGTTCAGGCTTGAAACTTTAAGGGTTTGACTTTAGATTTGAGGTAAAACTTTTTTTTTTTATGCTTTTAGATCAATTCCATTACTGTCTGGTCGAAATGTAATATATCTATATGTGTTTTCATGGCATTTGCATTGAGAATGTATTTTTTCTGTCATAAGTTGTTTAAAAGCAAAATAATAATTCATGACAGTAAAATATTAGATTTAGCTCTAATTAAAAAAATTGAGACTTGTTTTGAGCTTTTGAGATTTGACTGAAGCCCCTTGCATTTATGAACATTAAAACGACAGAAATAAAACTGCAAAAGTTTGTAATTTCAGCATCTTTTCTGTTGGCGTCATTATCAAAAATAGACGTGATGACATTGATTGTATTAGTTGTGCTCTTCCTGGCACAGTGAAGTGCTGCTTTCGCCTCCATGTTCCGGCTGTTAAACCTGCAGAAAGCTGTGAATTGCAGCTCTTTGCCACAAGTCCTCAATTAGGGTTCTGCCCACAGAGCCATAAAACAGTTAGTGGAATCATTCAGAGGCTGTTATATTTGACACTATTAGGAGTTCATTAGTACCTGCATACGCTGCTGCTGTTGCAATTGGAGGATCATTAACAAAGACACTTTACTGCAGCTTTCTCCATTCCCTTTGGCGATCCTCAAAAACGTTTTCATTTAGAGAAGTTCTTGCTTTTTCTGTAGGTTTATGTAAATACTGCAATTGTTTTTGAGGCAGATGTGAGGATTATGACACAATTAAGCAATTAGTGAGAAGTGTCTGCAAGTAAATAAGAAAGTGTTTTAAATGAGACTCAATGAGTCGAGTTCTGTTACCTGATTAAATTAAGGGGAAAAAAAATTAAAACTGAAATAAAAATCCAAGGAATTAAATTAAAATAAATAAATAAATAAAAAGTAATAAAGATCTGCCATTGTATAACAAATAAGAGTTTAACCAAACTATAACTAAATCAAATTATAAGACTTAAAAAGTTAAATCTGAAGGAATTTCATAAGAAAATAAATCATTTTAGTTGTTAATAAACAAATTAAGGTAAGAAAATGTCAAATGTGGCTAAAATAAGAAAAAATGTCCTAAATATTTAAAGAAATGTTAATACTGCATGAAAATGAGACATAATAAACATTTTTATAACATGCTTTTTGATCAATATTCACTTTAATTATATATATTTAATTGAATATGGATATAAAAAACTTTTTATGTTTGCAGAAACATGCCGCCTTTAGAATACTTTTTTTTTTTGGAAAGTTTTTCTGTTTCACGTTGTCAATCATCTTAATCGATGTCACCAAACATAATCCAGTAAATAAGTATAAACAAGTTAGATGAGATGATGTGAGGAATTCTCCAAACTCGAGGGGCCACGCCCCTTTATAAGGACTTTTGTCTAAATGATAAAATGACACAAATGATTATATTTTGAACCACACTGTGCTGATAACATGAGTCACACGTGAAGAAGGAGAGAGATTAGTGTTGTTTACCTAAAAAGAGTTAGAAATATAGCAAAATGAAGGTTAGTTACTCAACAACAACTTTAATAGAAATTTAAATGTATTATGTTAGAATAATATACCAGATAACAAATTATTTCTATTTTAATCAAAAAGTAAATAATTAAAAAATTCCACTCCGATGAAATCGGTGGTGTTTTTAACATATTTTTGCTGCATTTTTCTGATGACGGAGGACATTTATAAAGAAGATTAAGCTTCTTTATTCAAATCATTGTGAATCAGGAGCAGATCAACAAAAAATAAGTGGAAAAATAACTTATTTCTGATGTAGAAACCACTAGCTTCCTTCTTCCTGCTCTGCTCCATTCTGATTAATCCACTCGTGGCTGACTGGATCCATCAACATTCTTTTGTTGCATGGCTAATGTTAGATTGGGGTTGTGAGGGGCTGTTAGCTAGCAGGGGAGTGTAAACAAAGGAATGATGGGAAGTGTGGGCAGATTTACACCGGTCCCGCCCTCAACTCAGAGGCAAATTTCTGATGAAATCCAGCTGCTCTGCAGAAACTATGTCCTAACAATAACTCAGTTTTGGGGATTTTGGCTAAAAGTGGCACAAAAATGATTAAAAGACCACTGGGAACATTTTTACGAAAGATGATCGGAGCGGGACTTTAGGTCAAGTGGAGCTCAGACAGGAATCTCAGAAGCAAAAAGGGTTCATTTTACTCTAAAAAAGAAAAAAAAACCTTCAAACGTTCCGACCTTATACTTAAACAAATGTTGCGACCAAACAAAGCTGGTGTGTGATTTGCTCGCTCCAGTCACTTTGTGGTGGAACCAGCCTCAGACAGGATGTGCAGGAGTTGTCCCTTGGGTCAGCCCAATTCAAGATCTTTCATTTCCTCCCGCAGACGCCCGGTTCCCATGCAGGCAGGACAATGCCGACCTTTGGGAGTGCTGCAGGACAAGCGTCGCAAACAAAGACTGTCAAGGAACTAAATTGGGATGAGAAGCTGGAGTTTTTGAGCAAAAGTAGCATCACATGAACATATTTTGACTCTTAATTCTTCTATTTCTGAATTTTTTAATGTGGTTATATGTGTGTTGCTTTTATAAATGGACTTCCATTAAAAACAAATCAAAATGTCAATGTTGACACAGTTGATATATTCATAAATGTCAATTAGAGACATATTTCAACTGTAAGTGGATTTAAGTTTAAAAAAATGAATAAAACAAGATTTTTTTTTTGTTTTATTTGTTGCAAAAAAAATGTGAAAAGTCCCTGGTAGCTGCTCTGCTCTCTGTTTGCCAGAGCTCATGGGGTCAAGAGGTCTTAGAGGGGTGAAGGTTTAGGTTGTGTTTGCAGAAGGGCCTTCGGGCTCCTCTGCAAACGTGAGCCGAAGATCAAACGGAGGAGCCGGTCCGGCGTGAAAGCTGGACCCGCAGGTCGGCGTAGCAACAGTGACAGGCCTCTATGGGAGAGATCACAGAGTCAGGAACCCTCCGACATCTCACCCTCACGTCCCCTCCCCAACATCCGCCGCTAAATCCTCCCCTCCCTGACACTGGAAATGCTGGACAAGTCTAGCATCTGACCCCACTTAGTCACATGCTGAACCTTCGCCTCGTAATAATCCTGGATTTCAGCTGACAAAGGGTCAGCTGAGTAAACCGAGAACCCCGTTTGGAGAGGAGGAGCTAATCAAAGCTGCACTGAATTAGTTTGGCACACTTAAGTGGATCAGGAATCTGTGTTGCATTAAGAAGCAGAAAAAAAGAATCTTTTGTCTCCTTTATTGCAGAAAATACTTTAAAAAGAAACTGTCTTCCCCTCCCGAACCTTTCACAAACTCGTCCTCTGACTTGTTTTTGTTGAAGTGGACACAGGTCATGCTTATGTTTTACAATTACAGCTTGAAAAAAAAAAAGAAAGTCACTTGACCCAGGAATTTGCTTAGCATCCAGGCCACTTAAGGAGCTGAGAACAACAAAGAAAAGCTCTTAAATGTGATGAAGTCTGAACTCACTGGCGCACCACTGCCCTCTAGAGGAGACTGGAGGTGTTACTGCCAGAAGAACAGAAGCTCTTTGAGAAAAATCTGAAAAGTTCAACAGAAATTCAGCTGACATTTAAACACATTTAATGGATATCATGATATAATTGATTTAAAAAAATCAGTGGAACATAAGAAATCTAAACACAGTATGCTGTTATGAGAGAACAGTTCTCCAAGGGAGGGCTGATGGTTACAAATTTAGAGTCCAATGGCGTGGTGTAAGGCGTTGACTGACAGCGGTTCTGACCACTGGTTAGGCTGTGAAGAGAGGGAGTGAGTGGGGTCCAGCAAGCAGGCTGAAAGTGGAATAAGTCAGCCCAGCAGGGAGGAAGAGTGACAAGAAAAGGAGCGAGGAAGAGTTTCAGTCAAAGAAGAAGACAGTGTCCTCCTCATATCTCCTCTCCTGGAGCCATGTCTGACTGTGAGGGACCACCCATGGGTGAGCCGATTGTGTGACTGGATCTAAAAGTTGAGGCGTATATCTGTAAACTGTCAATGGACCTGCATCCCATCTGTGTTTGCTGTCAGTGTTGGGGAGAGGGGAGGGTCTTTTTTCTGTTAGTGGAAGCTGTCTTTTGGGACTTCTCAGCCTGCTACTATTAAGGAACTGGTTCAGTTTGAGGCCTTATATGGACTCTTGGATCGAATTCCTTCTGGTTTCATGTAAACAGTGCAAAGATATTATAAAGGAACAGGAATTAAGAAAACGGCAGAGGAAAACAGGAGAAAGTCATGCTTTTACTGTTTCAGAGATACATTTCGGAGCAAAAGTTGCATTTTTTTAACCAACAGTTTGGTGCGACTTAGGTTGGATTCAGACTGGACACATTAAAGTGAACAAGAGCTTGTTTCCCCTGATAATCCAGAGCAAAGCTTCAGTCTGAAAACGTGCAAGCGGACCCTGGTCAGGACCAGGAATTGCTCCTTGACCCATCTTTCGAGGTGGTCTCGGTTCGTTTCCAATTAGGACTGAACATCAGTTTATTCTGAGATTCCTGAGTCTGTATACAATCCTCTCCGGCCACAGAAGCTAGTTATCAGTGGACAAATGTGGAGCAGTGATGCAACAGCAACTATACAATGTGGTCAAATTAATTCAGGGTCATTGAAGCAACTTTTAACATGATACACACTTCGTTTGACACTCTTTTCCCGACAATCTACATATCACTAACACTTATTAGCAGCCGTAGCGTCCCCAGTAACCATCTTGCAGCATTTCTACACCGTACCAAAGTAGCAGTAAAAAGTGTTGAACTTGGCCTTTATACAGACACTCAAAACTGATCATCAAAACAAAAAGCTTAAATAAGTAAACCTTTTTGACTGGGATTTGCAAATTCAGCACCTCCATCTTTCTCTTTTTGCTTTGACCCGCCCCCCTACCCAATGACTGAAGTTTCTAAGTAAATTGTTAATTGTTTGAAGCCTCTTTCTTCTTTGGATGTGAAAACAACGATTAGAAAAAAGGAAACTTCTTTCCTCCTTTTTTTTTTGTTAATCTCCAAGCGATGTGTTTCCTCCCCGTTCTGCTTTAATCCATGCATGATTCCCTCCTGGATCTGATTAATCATGACTCAGCCGGATGAGAACTCTTTGAAGTTGCTGCTCTGGCAAAGATTTCTGCAGCTGCGTTCACAGAATGACTAGAATTTATCATTTCCTTCTGAAATTTCCGGGAAAAACTTAATTCTGCAAAAAATTAAAACGATTCTCACCTATTTTATAAACTGGAATATAGAACTGTAATGTCAATGACAAACATTTATCCACACATTTATTTGAAAATTAATCTCATCGTATTTTGTTAATTCAATTTTCTTCCAGAGCTGTTGCAGAAACTTACGACACACTAAAAATCCCATAGTTAAAAATAACTCAAGTTAGGTTGTTTTTAACTCAACTCCAACATTAAATGTGACTTTTTTCTGGGTTGGAACCCTGTGCAGAGTTATGTTGGAGAATTTGCTCGTGCTCACTGATTGATTAAATTTCAAGCAATTGATATATATAAAAAAAGACTGCAAAAATAAAAATGCATAGAAATATCAGTTTGAATAATAAAATATATCAAAGGAGTCATCTTCTTGACATCATAATTGCTCCGAGTCATAAATAGTGTGTCTGGTCTGAAAGGTTTCACCCCGGCAACAAACCGTAGTATTTTAGGAACACCCAGAACCAATTTAGCCCGCTCCAGATTCAAGCTTGGATCATGTTTGAGCCCAGCCAGTTCTGATGATCCTTCTCATAAGTCAAAACAGACCATAAATGACTAAAAACAATCCTTATTTTTTTCAATTTGATCAGGCACAAATATAAAGTGAAGGCTAACTATTTCAACATTTCTTTTATATTTCAAAATTTTCTTCTTTGAACCTCTTAAGATGCGGCGTCCGCATATATGGACATCATATAATCATGTTGGTTATTACAAGACTACAAAATAAAAGAGGCATTTCAAACAAGAGCTCGAGTATTAAGAGGTTAAAGCTTTTTAAAGAATGTTTTTGCAGTAATTGCATTTCAGAAAACTTATTCAGGATGAAAAATTAAACCTTTTTGTAAAAATGATTTGCCAAGTCTGTGCTCAACGGTAGCTGGGATAGGCTCCAACAACCATCTGACCCCCAAAAGGAATTCACCAAATACAGCTTTGTTGAAGTTGTAGGTAAAACTGTTAAATGATCATTTATAATACTTAACATAAAAGAGCCCATTAGATAGTGGCAGAAGTGGATTTTTACGCTTTTAGTTCAGGAAACAGGAAATATAGTTTTCTGTAGTTCATTAACTCTCCTGTAGATGGCAGTGTAATCCCACTATATCTCCCTCACTACCAGGGAAAAAATACAGTCAAACTTCTTTAAGTCCATTGAAACTACAATTCCCAGAGCCACACCCCTTCACATTTGGTATCATTGAAAAGCCCCAAATGTCCTCTGTTGATAACAAAAGAAGACTGCTCAGTAAGATGCAGTAGCTGGGAGAAATTAAGGTTTAGGAACGTCCACTACAGAGGACAGATTTGCACTGCTGGTAGTAGGCTGGAGGATTTGGATGTGAGATTTTGGAGGCCAAAGAAAAACAGGATCTTTGAGGAGAGAAGAAAAGGGTTAACTGAAGAAATGAAAAAAATGGGTGTGGCTTAGGAGGGCGATGGGAGGAATATTAGGATCAGAAAAAAGGGGAATGTGTAAAAAGAAAAAGGGGCTGAAACTCAAACATTTGAGATGTAAACTTTGGGAGAACTTTACTTCACTTTTAGATCAAACCAGGAAGCTTTTTTTAACTATATTGTTGTGTCACCGCTGCAGGAGCCTCAAAAAGTAGTTTTAAAGCACCACAGTAACAATGTGAGACAAGAAAACGACAATTTTAACCAACATTTTTTCTTTCTGAAAGAACAAATGAACATCTAAGGCAGGCATGTCCAAAGTGTGGGCCTAACGTGGCCCCTCCAGGTGAATTTTATAAAATGAATATGATGTGGGGCTCTGCATTTTCTAAAAGCTGTGTGGTCGGCAAAATGACGACACATTAAACCAGTGGCAACAACCTGTTCTGTGACACTTTCTAGCTCGGTGAGGGTCGTCGGTTCTAAGATGAGGGGAAAATTGCTTTTTTTCAGTGAAATATGAATGTATTATGCCAAGAGATTGGGATGTTTTAAGAGGAGACATGCTGGGAATGAATGAGGCCAAAAAAATGACAAAACTGACAGTAAATTCGGCAAATATATATATTTACATTTATTTGTTTTCTAATTTTCCAGTAAAATGTTTCTCAAATAGTTAATTTGGATTGAATATCAGGTTGAATGGCTCGGCCTCTTTGTAAAAAATTTGATCTAAGGAAACCTCTTTGCAGCTGACAGTGTTTTATGGAAGCTGTTGTGTAACCAGGAGAGCATCAGTGTTCAAATGGAACAGCCCCCAGCCTCATGGAGAGGTGGGACAGAGCAGCGAGTGTGTCTTTAAGTGTGTAGCAGATGATGATGATGATGATGATGCATGCGCCCCACTGACGTCAGCATCCATCTGTGCCCTGGATGTGGACGCCGTGGGCCTGTGCTGATGCTCGTTTCAGCTGAAAACGGTGCTGCTGCAGGTTCCGAGTCTGTTTTGACTATGAGAAAACCTCTGAGAGCGAGAAAAATATCTGATTTGAGCCGGCTTCCAGAAGAAAACAACCCGAGTTATGGGGCCTTTCAGAAAGTGGGGGGAGGGTGTGGATGCTGAAGCAGTCTGCTCAGATGTGATTAATGTTGTCACCGCTTAGGAGGACGCACAGCGCCTGCACACAGAGCAATAAAAACCTCTACAGAGCTGGGTATTCAGGAGGGGGAAATTCACTTCTAATGACCTGATGGCCTCACTCAGCAAAACAGAATGAAATATATCATCTACAGCCATGCTGTCAGATTACAGATTATATGATTAATAATGAAGGATTAATCTAAAAGGAAGAAGCTGGGATTTTATATCAACATTTGAATTCTTGTGTCAAATTTTCTTAAAATGATTTTTAATTTTTTTATATCACAAATTAAACTCAACATCTATCAATAAAAATATTGAACTATTCATGATTTACTTGGTTTTTCAAAGTGGCTCCATCTTAAAACTGAATTAACAGAGGTGAACATCATGCCTTTTGGGATTTGTTACCGTTTTTACACGTTTTCAACTTTTTACAACTGAAAAGTTGTAACAAGCATTGGAAATGTTTCCAAATATACTTTGGTTTAAGTCTGACAAGTTCCACACAAATATGGATCTTTGTTGCTCCAATAAAAACTTTGATTTTGAAGAATTTTTCTAATTGTGCATCTTTATTATAGCCATGAGTTTGCCATAATTAACTAACTGGTTGTGATCGTCACTTCATGTGCATGCGAGTCACTAGATTATATTCAGTTATTGTCTGGTTTCTTAACTCACAGGTAGATTTCAAAGCTCAACTTTCTCCAAGAATTCATTTGCACCTCAAATTTTTTTTAGAAAAAAATTTTTTTATGGTTAATATTGTTCTTTTAGAAAAAATATACTTTTTACTTGATTTCCTTTGGGGGCTCTGTACTGCATGCAGAGCAGCAGTAGTTAGTTAGAATTACCTCTGAGTTTGGGGCATGGAGCTACTCCACCCTTCTTCCCCTCCCAGTTGCTAAGAGCAGGTCACCTGCATGTTAAACGTCACAAATACACAGTTTTTCAAGCTACATCTTTTCGTCTACTTTTGATTCACAACAATTTGAATAAAGAAATATTCAGAAATGCATCTTTAAGCTTAATTTACTCAATAAATGTCCTTCAGCATCAGAAAAATACCACAAGAAGATGTTAAACACATAAAAATCATGATTGTCATCGGAGTGGTTCTTAAAAAAGTAGAGTCATAGAAAGGGGAGTTACATTGTTGCATTGTAAAATCAAGTGAAAACCAGGATCACCCACCGTAGCCTTTCACAGTAAGCGAGTGGAACGAGTACAAAATCCCAAATATTTTATGGTTCTTTAGGTTTTATAGCTGATTGCTTCTCATTTGTGACTTTGGTCGTGCATAAATTTGACAATCATCGGTTACAGTCTGGTGATTTATCCATCCTTACATCTTTTTTCTAAAATCGCTCAATCCCTTTCAGAGTAATAAGGTTGCTGGAGCCTATCCCAGCTATATTTGGATGAAGGCGGGCACACCCTGAATAGGTGGATTATAGTTAGTGTAAATATATATGATTGGGTTTATTGTGATACAAGAAAAAATAAATAAAATGTGGACAAAATTCTGAGCTAAAGCAGATTTTTGAGTTTTAAAGGATTTGCTTTCATAAAACGCTGACTCAGGTCCTCCGCTTTTTGACGCAAATGTTGGAGAAAGATACAAAAAAAAAAGCAGCTAAACCGTTTAATTCACAACCAACAAATGTAATTCATCTGGCATTTTTAAATCTTACTGAGCACATTAACAGAGGAGCTGCAGTAACGCTGCCTCCTAGCCTCGGGATTAAAAGCTATTTTGAGGTCAAAAGCAGACGCTCCTCTTCCTCGCTCACATGCTTCCTCTGTGATCTCCCACGTCGTTCCTGACACAGAAATCCAACAGTCTGTCGTTTGTTTCCTTTACCTAACTTCACCCTAAGACCGTTTGAGGTTTTGTTTGTTGACCGGCGTGCTAGCTTTTTGCCCACCGTTCTGCATTGTTGGATCGCAGCTCGACTGCATTAAAGCACCGAGTGACCCAGTTTCTCCTGAGTTGTAGCATCATCACTTGGCACAGCGGCGCTCTGCAGTGCACAGCTGCCTTCCCACCGTGTCCTCGCCTCCACATCACTTCCCTGTAGTTGTCTCTAAAGCTAATCACAGCAGGATCCCTCTGGCAGCTCAGTGATTTTTTTAAGCTAGTCCCCTTTTGGTAGCTATGAATCCAGTTCCAATGATGCAGCTTTTTCTCAAACCTCCCCTCCTCCCCGCTCGCCATCTCTTCCTGAATCTGGGTCACATTTCTACAACAAACGACAAAAGTTGGCTTCAGTTTCCTGCTTTGAAGCACCCATCTACACGCGTGCACACACGAAAGGCTGTGAGGTTGGGGCAACACATGGCGCCCCGTCAGCTCCAATCTAATGCAGAGTGGAACTGGAGCTTGATAAATATTACATCAGCTGACACACCTGACACGTACACGCAGGCACTTCTGGGAGATAATGAAGTCTGACTTCCAGATTCCTGACACTGCGGCAGAGAATATGTTTTAATCTGAGCTCTGTGCACGTCCCCACGAGGATGCATCATAAATAAGAGACTAATTCCCTCATCTGCTGTGTTCTCAGTCAGTTTCTGCTGCTACCATCTCGTCGTTCCTGACTGAGCTTTTATTAAAACATAGATTCATATGTTTGCAGGTCTAGAACCAGAAAAGGTTGATAATTCTTTAAGGTTTTCCTGTGTTTATGTTCTATTTTGAGAAACATCCGAGTGTATTAAGATTTAATAGATTTATGTTACAAGGCTTAAAATCATTCAACGTGACCTTTAGCACGAGACAGAATGAAGATCCATGAAATAATTTTGTGTTAAGTGAAGCTTTGCTGCAGGATCATTACACAGAGAGATAAAGTGGAGCTGCTTTCATCCACTGCCTTTTGAGGAAATGCTTCTTCCACCAAAGAGCAGACAGAAAAACGATTACCCGAAATGTATTCAGCAAAAATCTAAGGGGAATGAAAGAAGGAAGGAACCGATTAAATAAGGGTGGAGAACTGCAGGTTAAAATCCACAGATGGGTCATATCAAAAGACCCCGGTTGAGCCTCTTTTTGGGGAAGTATTGATAGCTAAGAACAAATTTCATACACTCAGATGTGACTATACACTGTAAAAAATGAAACAATGAATCAATTAACAAAAGCACTGTAATTTTTTACATTTAAAAATAGTCGTTTTTATGAAATTACATTTTAAGTTGAGTAAACCTTAAAATTTTGATTTGATGAAAACAAAAATTTTAAATGAAGCACATTACAAAACTTTTGTTGATTGATCCAATGTTTCATTTTTTTTAATGTAAATTTGGATCTGCAGCTAAACATAATATTAGACATGAATGATTAAATATTTAACAACATTTTGCCTTTAATTTTTTGTAAATATCACGTAAATAGCCCTGCAACAGACTGACAGTCTATAAACTCATCAGTAAACTCCGCCTTCACCCAACAGTCTTTGGGATAGGCTCCAGCAACATCGTGTTGTTCCAAAAGGGCAATCCTAAAATGGATGTATCCTGTAAATAGATCTTCATTCTTTAATCAGAAATGGCAACAAATAAAGATTTTTAAACCATTGAAATGTAAACAAAGCAATTTAGCTAAAGAATTAACTAATTTAGTCAACTTTACTGACTATAATGTTAATATGTGTCTAATTTACTTTATTCTTTAACATTTAGTTTGTAGTAATGATTAATGAAGTTTACAGATTTCCCAGATTTTTCATGTCATACCATATATAAATTAAATTGGATTTCATGAGAGAATACACAACTGGAAAACAAAATAACGTTAAATTATAGGATATTAGATGTTTTCTGTACCCAAATCAGGTTTAAAATGTTTTTGTTTTAATCCAATTTAATCAAATAGGTTAAATTTGAAGTTGGCAACTTTCCTCCTAAATCTATTTGTAGTGCAAAAGACCAAAATGACAAAAGTTTTGTATCAAAAACCTCACATTTTTTGGACTTCTCTTCCTGTTCTGTTGTATTTTTGTTCCATTTATCATTGAGGGTTCACACTGGATTATTTTGGGGGGTTTCGAGCCGTCTAACCGCCACACAGATGGCGGTTGGATGCAGCAGAGGATTGACCCTCTTTCCTCACCAGCTCTGGATTTGATCATGCATAATCCTGGCCCACTGACAGACTGACTGATCATCTGCTGATAAAAGAAATGTCAGCAGTTTCTGAGTTTGAAAAAATAAAAAGAGTCCTGCTGATGCTGAAGATGACCTTCAAAGGCCACTAGAGAGTGGATGCTGCATGGGTGGAGTCAGCAGAGAAGGCCACAGTGAAACCAGGACAGGTTCCAGTATTTTAACACAGAGCCTCTTCTTATTTAATGTGGTTAGACGGCTGCTCCTTTAGGTTTTCTCTGTATAAAAGCTCTTTTGGTCTCAGTGTGATACTCCAAACCACCTCCCACTGGGCTGCAGGCAGGGGTTTAATGCTCCGTGTAAGTGGGTGGCAGCGTGGTGCATGGAAGTCTGGGGGATTTTGATGGGGATGTACCCCACTTTTTTCTTTTTTTTTTTGTGCATCAAGGCCAAAAGGACAGAGGGAGACCCAGAAAAAGACCCTAATCTACATCCTAAATCAGCCCCACAGTGAGATTTACAATAATCTGAACAGACCAAACACCACCGTGACTCACAGCCTTTCAAACAATAGACAAAGGATGTTTATATGACTTGTTTTGCTTGTGCTTTTGGGCAAGGCAGAGCAGGAAAATCTGATTTATCTCCATGCCTTGAAAAAATGTAGGATTTTTGCAGTAATATAACATAAATACAAATGTTATTCAGCTACAGAACAGTTTGAGAAAATTAGCAGATTATGAACTATAAATTCAAAAACTAACAGTATCAGCCTCTTAAAATCCCTCTCTGATCATCTTTTATCATATTTAAAATGTTTCCTAGTGGTCTTTCAATTATGATTACGCAGTTTTTAGGCAAAATCAAAAACCCTGTGGCGTTTTCTTGAGTTTCTGCAGAGTAGTTCATCAGAAATTCACCTCACAGTTGTGAGCCATTGGCACGGAACAACCCCCCATTCCCATTCTTGAGAGCTCTCTGTTTACACCCTCTCCTGGTGCAAGAAAAATGGCGAGCAATAAAGTTTTGTGTTAGATGTAAGCTCAGAAGACAAAGACGTACACGGATCTATTGTCAAAAAACTGAAAATGTTTATCACTTAACAGCTTTTTTATTTTGTCCAACAAATTTCCAAATATATATATATATTATTATAGTGTTTGTGTTGTTGGGTTCGTTTTGACCTAGTTCTAAAAATAGAAATTTAAAATAAAGAAATGAGTAAAAACTCAAATTTTAAGCATAATTTCAGAAAAAAATGATAAGGAAGCCCAACAAGATATGGAAAATATTTGAATAAGTAATAGCTTAAATTAAATAGTGTTTATAACATGTTCTTGTAGCATTTTTCTTATGATGGAGGACATGTTTGAAATAATTTAAGATTAAAACTGTGTTTCTGAGTATTTCTTTAGTCAAACCGTGTTAGATCAGGAAAAAAAAACACAGCTTGAAAAAGTTAAAATTCTGAACCATCCACTTCCACTCAAATAGATCCATGAACGTCTTCATTTTCCTCGCCTGAGCTGCCATCTGGCTCTAAACTGTACGACTGGATAGCTCCGACATTGCTAGCTGTTCTCCTACGCTAATGTTAGCTTGAGGAACACAGGTGGCGTAAGCTAGCAGGATAGACAGTAAACAAGGGAGTTGATGGTTGATTTTGGCTAAAAACCACAAAATGATAATAAAAAGACCACCAGGGATGATTTTACAGTAGAAAAATAATATATAGCTGTAGTGTCATTTTAAGTATTTCTTTATAGCTAATTCAAGATGAGGGTCAAAAATGACTTGCGCAAGGCTGAGTAGAAATGGTTTAATTTTCTTTATAAATGTCCTTCATCGTGGAAAAAATTGCCACAAAAACATGTTAAAACATTTTTTTAGCGGAGTGAGTCTTTAAATGCTGATGAGATTGGGTGGCAGATACAGATGCCTGCATGCAGGGAGCATCCTGTCTGAAAACACAACATCCGCTGCAAAAGCAGACAGCTTTATGATCCTCTGTTTTCATTACATCTTTGTTTTTTTGTTTTTTTGTGTGTTTTTGTCAGTTCCGTCGTGTGATATCAGACGTTTCCATGAATGTGGGCCATAGACTCTGTCTTCTTCAGGCTTATTATTTTCTTCTCCTTCAAGCTTGAATTATAAATAATGCAGAGGAATCCCTCCTTGTGTGCCTGTACAAAACCCCCAGTTAGAGCCAAATCCACCCCCATTTTTAAGGCTTCCCCCACTTCAACCTTTGATTCCCTCTCCCCAAACTCCTGTTCACTTTTTAATTTGGTTATTTTCTACCCTGCACCCTTCATCGGTTTCTCCCCTCCCCCTCTTTCCCAATTCTCTCTGTCTTCCCTCCAATCCCCCTTTTTTTCCTTTATTTCTCTTCCTCTGCCCCCCCTCCTGTCCTTGTTTTAGGGATCCTTTGGTTTCTGTGAAGTCTGCAGCGGGCCAGATAAAGCCAGCAGACAGAGTAATAATGGCGTTCATGCACAGCCGAGATCCCACGGCAGCGCTTGGCTCGCAGGCTTGGTGGCGGCTTTAGGAGAAATGTGGCATAAGCTTGTTGAAGTGTGTCCCCACATCGTTTTAGAACCCGCACGGATGAGCCTGTGAAATAGAGAAAAATAGTATTCTGAAGGACTCGTGCTTGACTTCATGACCAAATCTGTGGGCAATTTGTTTTATTTATTATGGTTGTTTTGCAAAATTTTTGAATTTTCATATTAAAATCATTTTTATAAGGGCGATCCCATATCATGATAGAGCCTCCAACGTGTTTCGCAGAAAGGATTGTTGTGGCAAACATTTTACAGAAATGTATTTTTTGTACAATCTTTTTTATTTATCTGTAGTATTACAACAGACAGTTATTGTTTTGTGTGCTTATTTATTTTTTTGTCTTAATTTTTTGATGAATTTGTGCGTCTTTAATTTCACCTTCATACCTTTACTGGTTTGTGAAACTATCTGTTGTTGGTTTTTTTTTTTAAAAAAACAATGTATATTTCCAGTTACTGTAAGTGTGAGAGGTCGCCCTTAATATCCCTGCTCCTTGGAATGAAAGAAAACAAATTAACGAATGAATGAAGGAATGAACAAATGAGCGGATTAATGAATGAATGGATGATTAATTTAATGAGTTGAACTTCATATATTGGATTACCAGTATAATTTATCTTTGCACAACCAACAAACTTACAACATTCTAAAATCGCAAAGACAAATGCAACAAAAAGACTTTAACTACCTTCAAAATAAGAGTTACCTTTCTTCATATCGTCAATAAAGGAAACGAAAATAATGTAACATTAGACATATCACATGTAATTGGCTAACTTCTGTTAAAAGTGACAAATATTTAGTGTCTGCTTCTTTAATTTATTCTACACATCTTTAAAATACAATATTTTTTTGATTCTGTTTTTTTGTTTTTTCATCTCAAAAACATGACAGACTATTAGGGGAACTATAAAGGGAAAAACAGAAACATAGAAAAGGAAAAAAAGGGATAACATCTTTAATTTTATGAAAATAAAGATGTTATTTCATAAGTAGAATGTTGTTCTTTATGTTAAAATCAAATATGTAAATGAAAATAAATGCGCATTCACAAAGAAGGTAAACCAGATATAGTAACATTCTTGAGCAATGTGATCTGATTTCTCTGAAACATCTGCAACACAAGCATTTTTTTGCCTTTTATTTCTTAAAATGTTGCCTCTTTTCTAATAATTGTACAACTTTATAGCCAACTTACCCGTAACCCCAAAAAGGATTCAGCAGATAGAATGGATAGTGAATTAATAGAATATTGACTACTTTTCTTCGAATTTTACAACTATATTCTCAAAATATTTGGACTTTTTCCCCAAAAACTTTACTTTATTCTCAAATTTTGCAACTTTATATATTTCTAAACCTTTTTCTTTTAATTTACAACTTTATTCTTATAAAATGTTTTCTTTCTTTTATTGGAACCAAATCACATTAGTTTTTTTTGGGTCACAATTGTATAATTTTATATTTGTGAAATTTTGATGTTTTTTGTCACAATTGTGTAACTTTATATATTTATTTATTTAAAAAAATAATATCTTATTAAAACTTAATTCTTGTACGTTTTTTTTTTACTTTTTTCCCCCAAATTGTTCTACTTTATTTTTGCAACATTTTTCTCTTCTAATTATACAATTGTACTTTTTGTTTTTTCTAATAATTTCTCAATTTAAAATTTCTTAAATTAAATAGTTTTTTCTTTATAATCTGACCACTTTATTCCCATGTATTTGCGTTTTTGACCCTTATACTCTGTCATAGAAAATATTTTTATTTCCTTTTATTTATTTATTTTTATTACATTTTTTACATCATCTAATCAGAGTTAATTTTTATCGATTTTTATTACTTTATATTGGACAGCTCTGATGTTTTTTCCATCGGCTCCTCCCACTCATCCACCCTAGCAGAGGAGGCGTGTCCCCTCCGGGCCCCGCCCCTCAGGCGCTCTGACTCGTCCACACAGTGACAGAGGAAGCTGGGCTGTCCCGCAGCTCTCCAAACCAAACGCATACACACACGCGCCCCCGCGCGCGCGCTGTCAGCTCGAGCCCTCTTAAAGCTGTTTTTTTTCTTCCCCGGCTGGAGATCAGTGAGATTTAACAGCTGTCTGTCCACAACGACAGGAGCGAAAGAGGAGTCGGAGGAGGCGCACCTATCATCCTCCTCCATTTATCAATCGGAATTCACTTTTTAAAAACATTTTTTTCGTATTTCGTTCCGAGAAGTAAAAATAAGAGCGGCCGAAGTTCACGCGACACAATCGGAGTTTAATGGGTTACCATGGTGACTCAGCCAGGGAGTCTGAGCCGCGCGGGGTGAATGGAGGGAGCACCTCGAAGTGAAGGCTGAAGTGACGGAGAAGAGAGGAGAATGGAGGACGGCTTTTCCAGCTACAGCAGCCTGTATGACACTTCATCGCTGCTGCAGTTCTGCAACGGTAAACCCTCCAAAGCTCTTTCTGGTTCCGATGGGACTTTTCAGAGTTCTTTATTATCTTTTTTCATTATTTTCCCCTCACTGAAAGTGAAATCTGCTCCACTTAAGGCGTGGAAAAGCAGATTCATAGTACAAGAAAGTGAACAGGAAGTGTCAGGAATCAGGGCTTGGATCAAGTCAACAGTGTTATGGTCAATCTAGTAAACAAAGAAGATAAGAAGCTGCAGGAAAACATGCCTGATTGCAATTAAACAATCTTTTATCTGGAGTGACACAGCAGGACGCCCTGATGTTTGCTGGTAAAAGTGAAGGTTGTCCAGGCTTTTATTGTGATGGGAGAGGCTGACTCAAGGGGGAGAGGGGGTGGGGGGGCAGCATGACACATCAGTTTGCTCTCATGTTCATCTCTGTGCTGCTCTGATTCTTCTATGACAGCTCTGGTGTCCTCCATGGAGAAGATACTAGTGTTTGTCAAAATCTCATATTTAAATAAAGTTTTATTGTAGTTTGATTGCAACCAATTTTTTAAAACAAACTTTATTAAGACCATTGACAGCATGACATCACCTATGGAAAATAGCTTACATCCTGTTTCTGATTCAGTCACCTTTTTTTGCGATGTGGACGTCGCCATGTTGGAACCAGAAAACAGGTTTTCGCAAAGACTTCTGGGAAATTTCTAGAGCACCTGACTTTGGAATTGTAGCTTCAGACAGCACTACAAAACAGCCAATGCACTATATACTGCACTCCGTAGCGAGTAGGGAAGGAATTTTTCCATAGTGTACAATTCCAAAATTGAGTACACCTAGAAATTTCCCAGAAATCTTTGAGATAAACCAGGTGAATTGATGCTCACAACACTGACAAATATAGACCACATGAATTGGTTTTGAACAATTTTTGTGTTCTAAAATGTAATTTCTTTAATAAACCATCAACATTTTCATCATCAGAGCACAGTGGATTCATGAACAGACGTAAAATGATTGTATTAATTAGATTTTTTTTTTTTAAATTATGTTTTACTTTCCGTTTAAAAAAAAAAAGTAGTGATCATGGTGTTCGAATTGCTTTCCAGGACATTAGATAGTTCTGCACTACATAGCCTTTATTAGTAGTTAGGGAGTGGGGAGGGATTCAGACATAGCCATAGTCAATTCAGTCGCCATATTTTTCAATATGGACGTCGCCATGTTGGAACCAGACGACATCAAAAAGCAGTGATTGGTTGGTGTCGATCTGAATCGATATTTATTTGGCAACCTCCCTCATCAATCAGGAGTGAGATTGTTGGTAGGCCACAGCCCTATCGCTTGGCAACAAAATTAGTCAATCAAAAAATTTTGAAGCAACAAGAATGGATATCAGGTGTGTTTCTTTTCAAGAGTGATTCTGGTTTTCTGAGGCACTGACTTTATGAGCTAATGAGCGAAAAAGATAACGCCGCCAACGCTTACGTCAGGGGTTTGTTGCTCAGATTGACCTGAAAAACAGGTGTAGCCAGGTCCAAAATGTGTTGGAGACCAAGAATCTTTTTTTCCTGTCTCTCTCGCCTGTTATTAATGTGATTAGACACAGTTCAGTCTTAATAGTCTCTTCACTGCAAAAACAGAAGTTTAAAGATCTTTTTGCACGAAAAAGTGTATTATTTTCTATCTTGCAAGTAAGTTTTTCAATATGAAAATATGTCTTAGTGACTCAAGTCTCTTTCTTAAAATAAGAATTCTTGGTAATACCATCTGTGAGATTTGTTGGGTGATTAAATGTTGGACTTGCTAATGTTTGTCCAGATCCACTCTAACAGCAAATGCCAGTGATGTCATCCGCTCCCCTCTCTGTCCAGCCAAACTAATGTTCAGGGATTGGGTCATCTGAGCCGCCCAAACACGAGCAGGCTGCGTGTTTTGTCCTGAGGATTTCACTCTAAGCAGAAATTAGCCCCATTACGCCCTCCGACAGTCAGATTCACTCGCTGACTGCAGCTCGAGAGGCTCTCGTTTGAACCAGGAAATATCAAATACATCTGTTTTGTGTTTAGTTCTCAGCATCTGGACTCGTGCTAATTCAACAAATCCCAACTATTGATGATTTCATCATGTTGAAACTGATCTCATATGTTGGCTAAAAGCATGAAAAGACACTATAAACAAATAATACATGAATCCAAAAATGGATTTTTCTACTTAGGCGTTGACCTGAAAGACTAGCTCTGATGAAAATTGTATTTTCTAATGATATATTAAGAAAATTTGCACTTCTGAGTGTTTATTTATTCAAATCATTGGGAATCAGGAGCAGATGAAAAAATGCCATTTGAAAAAGAGTGTTTGCAGTGTAAAAATACGCTACTAGTGGGAAATGCTGTAAATGTAAAGTGGAAAGAAAAGGGGGCGGGGTTGCTCTGCACCAACAGTCCCACCCACAACACAGAGGCGAACTTCTAAAGAACTACTGCAGAATATGTCCTGAAAAAAGACAGATTTTTAAATTTTGGCCAAAACAAAAGCGTAATCATAATTAAAAGACCACTAGGAACGCTTTTTAGATGTGAGGAAGACGAGGGATCTAACTGAAGACTGAGGATCCATGTGTAGTCCACGATCACAGGGATTAGGATTAACTTCTTGATTGTGCCAACATGAGTTGTTATTGAAGTATCCTTCAAAATAAGAGCTTGTTTGCTTTTAGTTTTCTTGATTGATAAAATATAATAGGTATTTGTCCCTGTTTGTTAGTTTGCTTGTATATTTCTAAATGTGTTTCTGGATTTGATGAAAATTTCCACTAAAATTTACAAACAAGAATAGAAAAAAGTGATAGAAAATTAGTGCCGTTACTCATCTGTTCTCACATGTATCTCTGATCTAAAATCCATTGATTGGAACTGGTAACTCATCTGCTGCTGCTGATTCATTTAAAGGCGGACATTGATTTCCAATAGCTGTGTCAGTAAGAGCACAAAACACCTTCTTATCTTCTTCCAGTTCCTGAAATCAATGTGCCTGAATCCTGTCCTTTATTTTTTATTTTTTTGGTTTTTGTTCACCCTTCTCGCTCTTTCTCATGTCTTCTCTAGACTTCTCCTCCTTTGATCTTGTGTGAGAGCTCCAAGTGGAGCTGAGAGCGATTATTCTCCTGTGTTTTATTTAGTCACGAGTCGTGCTGCCCTCCTCTCTCCCTCCTAGTCTGGATGTCTCCTTCTCAGACATTTCTGCTGTTTTGTTGTTTTTTTTGTGTTTCATCCTTTTAGTTTGTCATAATCATACAACCTGCAGACGGTTAATTAACTAATAAAGCTTTGTTTGAATCATCTGACACAAATAATTGAAATAAAAACACACTTTAAAGGCTTTATTCAGTCTCACATTTGGTTTAGATTTGACATCGTACACATCGTTTATTCTTGTGCTTCATGGGAAGTCTTAGTCACGATTGCCCTTAAGGGTAGATCCAGGGTGTCTTTGGGTAATAAATGGCTATGGGCCACTGCACAAAATATCAAGGTTGTAGACCGTTCCATGAACTCTTATAGGACAAAAATGTTCATGCAGATTTTTTCTATGGGCATGCTGTAGGCGATAGGTCATAGAGAACACTTATACAACACGTAAGGGTAAGTAGGGGGAAGTAGGGTAGATGCAGGCGTGTTGTACACACTTTACATTAATTCTGCGGACTATAAAAGGAATCTGTTGGTGCTGATCGTTAGAAACGAGTAAATTAGATGAAGTGTAGTTTGTGTGGACATCTTACAGGCTTCCTACAGGCACTTACATATCACATGTCTGGGTTCATTAGATCATTCAGAGTTTCTCTTGGTGCGGTATACTTCACTCCTGATGACCATTTAAACATTACTGCCATCTGTCCAGAGAGAGAAAAATACAAATTAAACTGGAGGTTCTTTTTATTATTGTCTTAATAAGAGAAACATCATAAGCTCGTGAAGCTGGGAAACCTTGCGCCCCATCGTGTTAAAAAAATGGATGGAAGTTCAGGACGGAAATCCTCGCATCGGGCGGCCATATTGATTTTTTTGGGGTTTTTTTTGACAGAGTCACTGAAAAGATCACATGCCCAAAGCTAAGTCCGTGATTGGTTGATGTGCCACAGTAACACCCAAATCACGCCGCAAGACCTCAGATTGCGTCTTTACACTGACTGAACATTGGAACTTGAAGCCCCTGCTGCATGAATCGCGTCCGGTGTGAACGCTGGATTACCCTGACATGCAACACCACAGTCGTGAAGTCCTGAAGGTCTCATATTTCATATGTTGCAGCACTAGACAAGACAATTCGCCCCTTTTTTATTTAGATTTTTAACTTGTATTTTTTTGCCTGTGAAGTCCCTGCCTCTGTTTAGTGGACACACACCACTTCCTCCTCTGTCTTATCGTTCACCTGCGCTCTCACAGATGTCGTTTTTGATATTGATATTTTCCAGGAGTCTTTGCCAGAATGTGTTTGATTTTAGTCAAAACAATAATGTTGCTAGTTCTGCACTAACTGACTGACTGCAGCTATATTTTTCACGTGGAACCTGGTTGTTGTGTTAGTGATTCCTGTAGTAGAGAATTTATGTCCTTTAAGCATCTCTAAAACTATTTCCTGCTCAGCGTTGTCCTCACAAATTTGTTGTTGTTGACGTTTCAAAGGAACATGTGTACATTTTTACAGTCAGATCACGCTAGTTAGCTGTTTGTTGTATCTTTGATCAAAAGTGTATTTCTTTATCTTTGCGATTAAAAACTGGATTAAAAATTTTTTTTACATTAAAAAATATTTTTGGCAAGAATTAATGTCAATTTTAGGGATACATTTTTGGTGGTCAAGTCGCAAAAAATGTGTTTTTGAAACCATCCATTAATGTTTTTGCTTTAAGGAACAAAGAATGTTTTAACCTGAGCTCAGAATAACAGCGAGCAGCCTTGGCAGCTTATCTTCCATGCTGGTGAAATCTGTCTACATATCTCAAAAATGTGCTCAGTTTGGAGAGTGGACATTGTTAGGTGGGATTATCCATTTATTTATTCAATTTGGACTAATATGAAAAGCAAAAAGAACAAAAATTTCTTGTTTTTTTCTTATGATCAAAGAAAGTAGTAGTTATTCCCGTTTTATTGTTTATTTAATTATGTGAAAAACAATAAGGAAATGAATGATTTTTGCATTTGTGCTATTCTCTCTCTTCTTCATCCACTCAGACTTCAATAGCTTCTTATTGTGACCTACTAAAACAGTCAGGCATAGAAAGCAGTGGAGTGTGAGTTTCTGTGCTAAAAATAAATCCTGCATTTTTTACTGCTTTTTTTTATATATAGATTTGTAATATTTTAGACGGCATGCTTTAAAGCACTAAGAAATGTGTGGATGAGTTTTATGTGTGCATGCCGTCACAAGGTCAGGACTGTCGACACGCAGCCGGCGACCTTGGACGGTATGTCACGGATGCTTAAAAATATCACAAAAAAGGGGCAGAAAGCACATGCTCCGTCTAAAAGGAGCCTCTGAAACCCTAATTGTGCTCCTCCGAGCGTGGGACGTTACCTGTGTGTGTGGGTAGGGGGGAGGACGACCTTTACATAAATCACAGGAGTCCGCAGGACTCCGAAAAGACACTATGAGTTTAGTTTCAGCGCAATATTTAATGTATCACCAGTTATCTGACGTTACACAGGAAAATGTCTCTATTTATATGTAAATTGTTACAGGTTGCACTCACATGCATGCTTGCAAAAGCAAAAACTCATGGTGACTATGAAACGATGAGAAGACTGTTCATTTCCAGCCATGATTGTAACGTCCTTTTACCTGGAAGCTCCACTGCACTCTAATTGTTAATGGAGGAGGCGAAGGGAAAGCCCCAGCTCACCGAGTGCGTCTCCATCACATGCTCTCCGTCTGTCTGTGACAGATGGCAGGAGAGCAGAGGAGAACCCCCCCATTAGAAATTCTATTAAAAATCGATTCATCAGACGCACAGGTGCAGGAATGAACATCCGGACAAAAGACGCCGGGGTGTCCCTTCCACTCAACTGACTGCATACTTTCGTTTCTCAATTGGTTAATTCTGATTTAAGTGTTTAAAAATCTATTTTTTTTTTAAATATATTTTATTAACTTTTATTAGAAATAAATATAGATGCATGCAAATAAAGGAAAGTAGCTGGGATCAAAGATGATCATTAAACCAGCAATCATAGATGTGTCATTTATCGGAAGGGTACTTTTTTGAGGAAATGTTCATCCTTTCACTTTGCTTAATCTGATTGGTTGACAGAAAAAGTGACCGCTCAATCCAGAGAGAAATTTACATGTTTTTTTTTCTAACATTCCACATGCAGGTTATTTCTAGTGTGTAAAAATTCACTCAAACACTCAAACCGAATCAAACAAGCTGCCTGAAAACAAGCATTTAGGTTGACTTGCAAGTGAACCCTGGTGTAGATCACTACAGTGTGACTTCAAACAAATGATCAAAGTAAAGTGATTTAAATGGTCAAATAGATGATAATTACTCTTAATGCTAATGTAAAGCTCTTAAAAAAGTTGTGATCAGTTGTGATAATATTTAATTTTATTTGTTTGACACTTTTCTTGGAATCCAAGGTTGCTGTTAGTGACGACGATACCACATTGTTAAGATTCAACACGATACAAATTATTTTTGCAAAAATATTTAATATCAATTTTCGTTATTTGTCATTGGGATTTTTTTTTCTGTTGCATATGGGATACCCAAAAAAATAAAAACAACCAAAGACAGGCCAGAGAATAACTTTATCGACAAGGTTCAAAATACAAAACACAAAACATATATTTACATAAATATGAATAAATAAAAATAACAAAAAAGTGCATAATGCATAAAAGTGCATAAACTGTATTGTTAGGATCCCTTAGAAAAAATATACTTGTAAAAAACATAGTTTTAATTTTGTAGTTGACCCAGTGACATCAGTGTAACAGAAAAATATCAGAAATGGGTCATGTGATCCACTTGGTTTGTGGTGCATTCTACATAACTTTATTTTTAAGGAAAATTAGTTTTTATGGGTTTTTATGGGTTAATTGTAAAAATCACATAATAAATATTTAATTTATTACGTTTTTTACATCAACCCTGGAGAACCCAAGAACAGTTTTCTTTTAGGCTTTTAAAGTAAATTTAACAATTTATTTATTTTTGGGTAACAGCAATCAACAGACGCCTAAAAACATTAAAAATAGACACATTTAAAGCAAAAGTCTTTAATAATAGAATGAAGAAAATACAGAGACCCAATTTGACCCAGATGATTCTCCAGGTTTAAATAGTATTTTATGAAGGATCAGTGGAGATCTCACTCAAAAATTGATCTAATCAGTATTTTCAGTGTGAGACATTTTTGACATCTGAAGTTTGTTATCAGATAAATTCTAAATTAATTTAATAATATTTGCATTCAAGACAAAGAATAAAGGTTAATAGAAGGGTGTTTTACAGGAAAGCCAAAGTATGAAAATAGTAGAATTCAAGGATAAAAACAACAAATTGAGACAAATTAAAACCTAATTCAGAACTTTTTAAGTATGTTACTGTGTAATGTTCCCTCCAGATAGCTATATAACTGGCCTGTGTTTAGAGAGAGGAAACCCTCCTCTGCTGTGTTTCAATATTCCATCCGTGAAAACCCTGTTTCCTGCGACGGCGTGTTGTTACTGGATCAGCAGCAGGACTCAGACACAGGCATGCATGCACGCTGGATGGAACCAGTCTCCCGCCTCTTGTTCCTTCCTGGCTGTTTGTTACTTTTTAGGACAAAGCTTAGTTTTATGTGGAGAAAGGTTGAGACAGAAAAAGAGGCTTGGGCTGCTGCCATGCATGACTTTGCACTTTTGCCAGCTGTTTGGATCGAAATCAACAACAACAATAAAAGAAATGCTTGAATTTTTTTTCTGTTGTTTCAGGATCAAGAGAGGAATTTGTAAATGTTTCTGATTTGTTGTGAGCCTGACATTAAAGTTGTGTAGTGTTTTATTTAAGGGGCATGAATAATAAGACTTGGTCTTCATCATGCTCCTTTTCACTCATGTGTTACTGTGAGAAAACGGCAGAACAGCACCACCTTTATGTCGAATTGTCACCGAAATTACATTCCTTGACTTCGTACTGACAGTTTAACCCAAACAATTTTCCATGTGGCTGAACTACTTGAGAAGCAGCAAAAATTCTTGGAATATTTCACAGAAAAGACAGTTTCTCTCTGAAAAGGGTTCCACACAGAGAGAATGAAAAAGCAGCCAGCTGTTAAAGCCAAACCCCTGGAGTTTGAGGATCACCAGCGTTCAGCACAATCTGCTCCACATATCCAGCATAATCCCTCTGCCATGCCGGGAACACTT
Source organism: Oryzias melastigma (assembly GCF_002922805.2). Classification (NCBI taxonomy): domain Eukaryota; kingdom Metazoa; phylum Chordata; class Actinopteri; order Beloniformes; family Adrianichthyidae; genus Oryzias; species Oryzias melastigma. Next base: position 12,848,500 of record NC_050533.1, read on the forward strand.
CCTCACCAACAGACCGTGTAGGAGTCTGTGTTCTTTTAAGCAGGGTGTTAAGATAATGGTTTATATATACTGTGCACCAGAGTTTAGAAGAACTTATTCTACTTCAACAAGCAGTCTTTGTCCTTCTTTGTCATGTATTTTCTCCTTTGAATCAGACATTTTTATTTTGCTTTTAAATAAACCTTTTTTGGTCCCCTGTTCTGCAGAAATCATAAAAATAAATTAAAAAAGAATGGAAAGGAAAGATAAGTATTACACTCTAAAATAAGTTTCAATAAGATATTTGTCTAATCTGCATCCTTTCGTGGATCTATCGAGGATAAATTCTGGCTTCATTTAGAGTTTGTCTTATGTTGACATGAAATATTTACTAAATAGTAGTCATAAATATTTAAATTTAATGTTTGTAAATTGCTGGTTCATGCCAAAGGACAATCCCACAACTTCCTGTTGGAAACCCATTCAAAAATGAATGTGCAATTCCCCATGTAACCAATAGGTGGCTTTCTAATTAAGCAGTCCCTATTTATTTGATGTAAAATAGCTCAACTTTATTTAGAAAAAACAACTATAGCAAGGGGCAAACTTACCAGGGTCCCCTTTCCCGATGCTAATCTCAGCTAGCAACTGCTAGCTTTAGCTAGCTAGTACTCATTGCTGCTTGTTTTTGATTTGTCATTTGACACCCCAATGAACCCTTACGATGAAATACATAATTTTCTCTTTCTAGATATGTTTCCATTTGGAAAATGATAATTAATGTTATGCTGGCTAACGTTAAACAGTGTGTGAGAGGATTATTGGGCGGATCGATGTCCGCTTTGACCTGCGCTGAGCTCCAGGAAGGCACGGTCAGAGACACAGTAGGACATCTTATATAGGGGGGGTTGTCTGGCTTCCTCCCATCAGCCTCTTTGACCCTCCTGTGACCCAAACACACAAACACATTTTTTCTTTTTTTTTTGTCTCTTTGAATTTTTTTCCCCGCTGCAGTTTTGACATGAAAAGCTACCCTTTCTTTCCCTTTTTTTCCTCCCTCGTTGCTGTTTTTACCGCTCTCCTTTAATCTCGTTCTTGGCTGTATGTTAGGACTTCCTCTTTTTTCCGTAAAAGCTGACTATTTTTAGCTTCTGAGCCTCAGAGGACCAGAAGCCATTAGAGATAGCTTGTAAACCAGGCAGCTGTCTTCCTAATCTAAACAGATGATTATCTAGAAACACTACGGACGGGCTGATTGCTGCTCTGTGCGCGCGTTACCAAGAATCAATGGCACTTTAAGTAACTCTTTGGACTCTGCTTTTGTCCTTTCACTCCTTTTTTTAGTCTCTAACATGTCCAACTCAATTAGTCTCACTAGATTTCTGACTTTTGTGTGTGTGTTCTTTTTTTTTTTTTTTGCTGAAATAACATTAAAAAATGATTAAATACACAAAAATCTACTATTTTATTTACTTTATAATTACATAAGAATTTACTTGAATACAAAATCTGTCTATAATATTAATATCCATGTTAACACCCAAACCAACTTTTTTCTTGAATATAGTTTCTGAAATTGTATGATAGAATATTGTCTGTATTTCTTGCTGTACTATTTAAGTTTGTACTCCACAGATACCATTTATTAATAACAATAACTTAAATTTGGTCTTAATAAGAAGACAAGTTCTCATATTTCTATTGCAGTTTTCAAATCAAATAAAACAAAATATTTTATTTGATTTGTTTACTATTTCCATTTTGTGTGAAATTTAATAGTTTGTCTTGTTTCCATAAAGTAGTCTGTATTTTTTTTAATCAAAAACCCGGAGTGGGTGTAAACTTCAAATGCATCCAGACTAACATTCTGCACAATTAAAATAAATTGACAAACGTGTCGCTTTCAAGCAGTTATTTTTGTACAAACAAATGTAATGCAAAATTATTAAAATCATACACATTTGTTTCACCTTCTTCTGTTCCCATTCCACTCGTTGGATCGGCTCTCTGCCTGTTTTAAATGTCCTTTTTCTTACATCTTTCTACTGTTCGATTAGGATCATCTCCAGACTGCTGTCACAGAGGCCAGCAGCAGTCAGAATTGAGTTAGTTGGACTCAGAAATTGCTGTTCTAGGCGGTAATAAAAACGGCAGCAGCTGAACGGGTAATTTGGCGGCGCAGCACCAAAGCCGTGTGCACTGGAGTAAAGAAATTACAACCACCTGGTGAGACGCTGATCCAGGTTTTGTAAACGGCGCTGATACGAGTCAAAACAGGAAAGAGTTTCGGTGTGTTGTGACAGGCTACTTCCTGCTGGCCTTTCTGTGCCTTGATGTTTTGCTTTGCTGGAAATGCTCCTGATGGCTTTTCCTGACCTCCTGTTGGTCCACGAGGTTACTCCAGCTTCACGTCTTTGTTATTTGTTCCTTCCAGTTTATAGAAAAAACAGACTTGATTCACTGACAGCAGAAAACAGTGAAGGGCCAAAAAGTTCGGCCAAAAATGTATCAAAGACTTTAAGTCTTCCATGATGTGAGTGCTCCCATCCTGAAGAACAGAGGAGGCGGGGATATGATCACATGATCAGGGACAGGTTAGGGTTCTGACATGAACCGGTTTGATGGGCAAGCAGGAGAGCGGTTCGTAATAGAGAAACAGCATGAGCAGAAAGCAAGAAAGCTTTTGAGATGTGTCTTAAGTGACCTGACCACATCATGAGCAGGTAATGAAACCAGAAATTGAGGCGGAACAACAGAAATGGAGCTGTTGATGGCTGACGCCGAGTGCCGGAAACGATCTGCTCTTGCAGGTGTGAAATGGGAACGCTGGTATTTAGCCCTCGGGGGTATGTCAGGAAATGAAAAATGTTGACTCAAAAAAACATTTTTTTTATTAAAAAAAAAAGAGAGAGAATGAGGTTAAATCACACGAGACGAGTACATTTCTGAATAATCTGCCCTGACTAAATGCAGCTGTGGTGAGGCTGTGAGAACATGTCAGGAAGCTCAGAGGATGTTAGCACAGAACCAGGGAGTCTGGCAGTGACAGCCAGTCATTGTACTTCTATTACTGGTTGGATCATACTGTCATTGTGTCAGGAGGGGTATCAGATCCCTAACAGATGCTGAACTGATTACAGAAGAGTGGACTGAAGACATTTTCTCTGTCACATGTGAATATGAAGCCGAAGTGCTGGAAAAGCGTCATACCAGGTAGGTTAGACAGAGACAGTCAAGGGGCCAGACGATAAAAAGTGATGTCTTTGTTATTTGTTGGTTGCAACTGGATGAGAAACACCTGGAGTCTACAATCTGTAAAACGTTTTTCACCCATTAGGAGAATCATTCTGTGTGTTATTTATTTTCTGGAGTAGAACTGGTTTATCCACTCATTTTCTCTGGGAAAATCATGATTCGATGTGTATCTAGATACATGGACCACAAATCGATGCATAAAGGATTTGTGGTGGTCACTGACTGTATAAAGCATCTGGATTGAGTAACAGTAATGTTTGATAGATTTTGTGTAGCTGCTTTCAAGAGAAAGGAGTGTTGCCTTTCAACACGCTCACTTCTAATTGGCAAGAGTGGTTGCCATAGAAACAATGACTCGGACCAATCACTATTTACTCACGTCGTCTGGTTCCAACATGGCAACATGGAAAAATGGCCACAAAATTCACTTCATTTCGTTGGAACCAGAAGTAAGTTATTTTCTACAGATGACGTCATATTTGCTCCATCCATTTCTTTTGTACAGTCAAT
>NC_050533.1:12852659-12861568 GCF_002922805.2 Oryzias melastigma
ACAATCTGTAAAACGTTTTTCACCCATTAGGAGAATCATTCTGTGTGTTATTTATTTTCTGGAGTAGAACTGGTTTATCCACTCATTTTCTCTGGGAAAATCATGATTCGATGTGTATCTAGATACATGGACCACAAATCGATGCATAAAGGATTTGTGGTGATCACTGACTGTATAAAGCATCTGGATTGAGTAACAGTAATGTTTGATAGATTTTGTGTAGCTGCTTTCAAGAGAAAGGAGTGTTGCCTTTCAACACGCTCACTTCTAATTGGCAAGAGTGGTTGCCATAGAAACAATGACTCGGACCAATCACTATTTACTCACGTCGTCTGGTTCCAACATGGCAACATGGAAAAATGGCCACAAAATTCACTTCATTTCGTTGGAACCAGAAGTAAGTTATTTTCTACAGATGACGTCATATTTGCTCCATCCATTTCTTTTTTACAGTAAATGCTGGCGTTAAAATAAAGTTAAATGAATTTACATAAATGGATACCATCTAGAAATATAGTATTAGTTTAAGACTGTAAATAAAAATATCTTTAAACAGAGAAACTTTTTTTTCTTCTTACTGATACTTTTTATTTTAAGCAACAAAACCCAAATGTCTTTGACAGAACAGCTTTAAACTTTCAAACCTGCTGTTATAGGTCTTTTAGGCTGTTTTGTTCTTTGTGGTTAAAAACATTGTGTCATATTAATTTATTCAGGTATTGTTTGAAGCGCAGGGAAAAAAAGAACCATCATATGTTTGGTCAAGATAATACAACATACATCCGTCGCTGTGGTTCATCTTCAGTCAATTGTAATTGCTCTAACTTGACAAAAGCAAGCTGGGACTGGATGTCTTTATATTTGCATCTCATGTGCATAATTAAGCAAAGACAGTAAAGATGCAACAGGAAGAGAAGTTCTCCAGAAATTGGTAATTTATTTCCTGATGAATTTTATATCTTTTTACCAACATAATCTTGTTAACTCATATGAAATATTCAATATGTATCTGTATCCTTTGCATCAGTGTAAGCTGGTGTCATTAGTGATGACATTTTCCCTTTTGTAAATGGACTCAATGCAGATTTTTTTGGGTAGATTTTTGCACGTTTTCAACTTAAATGTTGGTTCTTGTCAAACTCTTTAGGATGCAGCATAATGCAGGAAAAGAGTTGATTTAATTTCATTCATCATAAGGATATAACAAAACCAAATTGAACCTAGTTGGCTGAAGCCAAATCAAATCAAATCAAATCAAATCAAATTGAATTGAACCCAATCAAATCAAGGAGGAAAACATCTTCTAGATAAACATTTGAATTCAAGATGCTCTGAAGAACAGAATCCTGTGATCAAAGGAAACATTTGAATGAGATATTTGGAACCTGAAACTATTCATCTGGAGGTGTGATCTTCTCAAAAGTCTAAATGAAACATCTTAATTTATGGTTGACCTGAGATTGTCTGAGACTTCCATAACAAAGATCTTCTGGTTCCAGAATGTTACCCAGCAATCATAGCTTATGCAGGTTTTTTTTTTCTAAACCCAGAATAATTAAACAGAACCTGCTCTCCATGCATCATTCATCAGACCTTTTATTACAAGTCTGTTGGGAAAACACCGAGTGATTTACATTAATATTTCATCAAGCCATTGAGAAATCAAATTGTCAATGGAGTAGACGGCCAACATGTGTGTGTGTGTGTGTGCATTGATGAAGTGGACCCCGGTGGGCTGCTCTTGGCCTCAATCTGGGTGTCAGCTGCAGACATGATAATATTGTGTTAAGTTTAATGAGGGAGCAGATAAATATTCAAATCAGGTTCATGAATAAAAGAGAAGTCACATCTGAATCAGACTTAAAACACAGCAGCAGAAAGTGTCCCACCTCAGATTGTTGACACAAGTGAATTCAACATTCCCCTGACTTGTATTCATTCGTATTTGCTTTCTGACACTTGCTGATCTTTGCGTGTTTTTTTCAGATGACAGCGCGTCAGCGACCAGCAGCATGGAGGTGACCGACCGCATCGCCTCCCTGGAGCAGAGGGTCCAGATGCAGGAGGACGAGATCCAGCTCCTCAAATCTGCTCTGGCCGACGTAGTCCGCAGACTGAACCTGTCCGAGGAGCAGCAGGCCTTGGGATCTCGCAGGGGTCCCACTAAAGGTAGCTAACAACAATCACTTCTTAAAATTTAAATCAAATTTTTATATTTTGTGGAGAGAAACTGTCTTTGCTTCCTCTTTGTGTGTGATTTTTTCCCTCCAAATACCACTTTCTTGTCTTTCCTCTGACTCATTGTTGATCTTTTCCTCCTGCTGTTGTGTATCGCCCTGTGCTTTGTTGTGTTGTTGAACACATGTGTGTAGACCCTCCTAAGATGAGAAAATCTCCTTCAGCAGACAGCAGTGTTGGGAAGGCAGGTAGGCCGACTGTAGTCTGTCTGCACTTACCAGGTCTGGTGTGTTCGTGTTCACCGTCCTCTCACTGGTTAGGGTTTCACTGGGGGGCGGGGACACACAGATGTTTGCACGAAAAGATGTATTAAGCAAAAACGTTTAGCAAAAACACTTTATTTCAGGTTACTAACACCGAGGTGCCTTTTTAGTAAAATTATTGGACACAAACTCATCCCTTTTTTTCTAGAATTTATGCTAAACTAATCTGTATGCAGCAAATGTCTGTGTGCACTTTACCTATTGACTGTACATGAGAACTGGACTGAGTGACTCCTCCCCCCCCTCAATTTCTAAACAGGAAGTACCCCTTGGCTCCAAGAAGCCAAAATCCCAAAGAATTCTTTTGAGAAACAGCCAGCAATTACTCAGTCATTATATTTGTCAGAATAACCATTCTTGCTCTGCGGCCATCTTTAACGTGTTCTTGCTAATTCTGAGGTTTTTTTGTTATGTGTTTTTCTTTAGTGGAAATTATTTAAGTTATAAACTGACCAATCAATAAAAGGATGTGGTTCCACATCGAACATTTGAAATGTTTGATTTCATGTAGGTCACTTTCAAGTGGAAGGGCTTCCAACTCCTGATTGGTGAGAGTGGTTGCCATAGAAACATTAACTCAGACCGATTTGGATCAGTCACTACTTACTGATAACGTCTGGGTCTAACATGGCAGCATTCATACGGAGATAAAACGATGAATTTACTACATTTTGTTGGAGCTTGAAATAAGTCATTTTTTTATGAGTGATGTCACACTCACTCTGTCCAGTTCTCATTTACAGTTAATGGGTTCCACCTAATCCCCTCCTGACAGTGAAAAAGCATGATTCTAAACTAGTTTCGCAATTTAGTTTAAAATCAAATTAGATGTATTTTCTTACCAGTAAAAAAAACATATTCTTGGGTTTTGTCTTAACTTTATCAAGCAGAGTACCACATGGCACTGTCTTTGGAACACTCTTTGATTAAATAAATGACAGTTTAGTGTCCCTTTTTTCACCTAATTTTGCTAATTTTAAAGAAGTCTGTTCGATTTGATCTCAAATTTATACAGGAATTATTGAAAAAAAAAATTTCCCAAAGGTACCATTGGTTAAATCTACACTATGTACCTAATAAGAATAATCTGGAGTCACTTTAGCCTCTGGAATTTCTGTGTTGTGTTAATTAGAGGGCATCCTTACTTTACCACTCAGGACAGATTGCTAGAAACAGTTGTTATCATCCTAATAATATATGTTTGTTATTAATTTTTTTGTAGAACTTTGCAAATTTTATTTTTTTATTAGTGTTAATTAAAATTATGAATTGGCTTTATTACAAGACATTTAGTAAAAAGTTCCTCCTGTAAGAAAATTAACTTATTTGCTTTTTTTGAATAATGCATTGAGTTGTTGGTTGGGAACTGGGTTTATTTAAATAAACCAATGAAACAGTTGGAGTTGGCTCTGCACTTATGCACACACTGCACATACTCTAGCTTGAACACAGAGGAAAACACACATAGATCTTCTTTAAAATGCTAACATAATTACAGAGTTCAGCTCTTCCCTGCTGCTTAATGACCACATGGGAAACAGCGAAGGAAGTGAAAGCCCTGGCCCTGTGTGTGTCAACTGGATAAAACAACATCCATTAAATATTTACTACAGCAGATGACTCTTCAGCCTGATTTTCTCACTCTGCATTGGCCTGACTTGCACCTGTATCGTGTTGGTGTGTATAGAGACTATTCACAGCCTCTGTAAATAAAAAATAAAATGATCTGTGCTAAGCTTTTCAGTCATAAACCTACTAAACCTAAAAAAAATTATGATCACTTATGGGGTTTGAGGTTTACATGCAAATGTTGAGGAGTGTTTACACTGCCAAATAAATCTAAAAAAAAATCCAAGCTATGGAATACATATATTTTTTCAAAAATCAAATTAATTTTGTGAAATAAAACCTTAACTTCCTGTTTTTTCCTCTATTTTACCCAGTTAGCATTAGCTTTTTGGAAGTGCAGCAGAAGCTAGCAAGACCTGCAAAACAAGCTAGGCTACTAGCTGATTTGTTCTGGTGGCGTTCATTGCATTCACATAGTTTGTGGTCAGCCATGTTGGTTCTAAATCACTTTAATTTATTTTACAGAACAAACTTAATCTGATAAAAGAGTATTTGGGAAGAAATTAGATTATCAGAGAAAAATCAAAGAGTTTCTTGGAGCCACACTGACAATATAAATAAAGCTAATTTCCTGCTTTACTTAGAAGATCAAATTATTATTATGGTCTTTGTGAGCACTAAAACACCTCAGTTACTGAAACAAAAACATCAAACTCTTGTCTGCCCTGATTGGTCTTTGGGTTGGCTAAACTTGCGCAGGCTATACATAAGACGTTTGTTTAAAGACGTGCTAAAGAGGCATTTTTGAACTCGCTTTTAGCATATGGTGTTCACACTGGTCTGCTGCTAGTTGTGCATGTTCTTACAATTGGAAGAGGTTTAGTGCAAAATGTTGTAGCGGTCAGATCTGGCGAATCTCGCTCCAGGTTTTTTCTTTCACAGTTCTGTTTCGATATATGAAAGACTTGGTGTTTTATGATTCCGCCTGGACACAAACTGCAATTATTAATTTCTCCTTGATGATCAATTTTCAAACAGTTGGTACTTCTGTGTTTTGCAAAGGACGCACTGAGAGGTCACTACTAAATCCAATTCCCTGGTTAAAATTCAACTGGTTTAACTTTCAACATGCATTCAGTGACCCGGCGTTTTATATGTGGAGCCTGAAATCGGTCGTAGAAACTTATAATAGAATATTTATAAGGTTATAATATAATTAATGAAGGAAGTCTTTTTTCACCGTTATTTTTGTCTTATATCTTAATACACACGTAGGATCTCAGACACTTCCACCCCTCAGCTCACCGTCTCTGTTACTGATCCTGCAGCTGAGTCTGACTCTAAAGCTGCTGTTCTTCTTTTTCTTCCAGGCAGGCCAATGATCGCCACGCTGCCGTTACGGCCAACAGTAAACAATGGAACCATCCTACCAAAGAAAGGCGGCGGCACGCTGCCCTCCCCATCTGGACCTGGATCCAGAAAGGATTCAAACACAGCAGCCAACAAGAGGTAAGCAGCACAAAAATATGTGTCAAGGATTCTAAACACAGTTGAACCTGATGGCTTTGTCTTTTGAAAAATATTGTTTTTCACTTTTTATTTAATGTCAAGAAGTTTTTATTTTAATAAACAATTTTTCAATTAATTGAAAATATTGTCCTAATTCTTTTTTCTGTTTATCAAGTAATTAAAAAAGGGAAACTTGGAAAAAAAATTCACAGGGATTAAAAACAATTGAGATTTTGAGGTTCATGTCACATCCACCACATTACTAAAAATATTGGTATTGGTATCGATATCGGCTATATTGACCGGTATCAGATTACTATTGGATACCTAAATGCTCAGTATCACCCAGCCCTAGTGTACGTAGGATAAGGAGACTGTTTATGCAGTGTAGTAGATCTAATCTTAAGTGACCAGGGAGCGAATTTTTCCAAACTTGAGTGGATCATCAGACAAAAATAAAACCTTTCTCTGATGTTTTCTACTTGTACTCTCGTATTTTCAGAATGAGGTAATTTTACGTTTTGACCTCCATTTGCTTTCATGGTTGCTCGTCTGCAGAATCCCTCACCGATGGTATTCCCTCCTTTTTTATGCTCTTGAATCTTGTTTTTTTTTTTTCTACCAATTTTCTGCATTTTTGTCCAGTTTGTCCAATCTGTCTCGTCCTGCCCGACTTTTCTACCTGCCCCCCAGGTGAGAGTGTCCCAGACTTTCCGTTTGCTCCAAATCTAACACATTTTTTTTTCAAAAGGTCATCTTTTACCTTTAAACTACTTGTTAAATTTTTAATTAATTTCTCTCCTGCACATTTTCTCTCATCTCTGCTCCTACCTTCCTCTTGTTTATGCTCAGTGCATAAATCTCAGGAGCTTTATTTGTCTTTCTGTTGTGGGTTTGAAGGATGAATCTAAACTAAAGCCCGGTCACACTCAATACCCCGTGGCCCAATTATGACCGTATGATTTCTCATGAGACAAAGCAGCAAACACTGGCTTCTGTCTGCTCTCTAAAGAACAAACACATCCGCGCTCTGCAGAAGTGATAACAGCAGTGGACGCTCTCTGCATCTGAATGGACTTTTCTTTTTTGTCACATAAGGGGGGGGGATTAAATGACCCACAGGCCTACTGACCATCAGGCTGCTGATTGAGCGTTTTCCTTTGTGCTGCTCAAACATGCAGATCTCAGCTGTTCGGTCCTGATGATGCACTTATGATCATGACAAACAGAGTCGAAATAAGTAGAAACCTTTTCTTTATTGACGGGAATCCTTTATGTTTGTGTCCTGTGTTGGTTTAGACTGTTTTTTCAGTTTGAATTAAAATAATTTTAGGAAGACTCTAACATCTTTATCTTTAGTTTTGCAAACATGTGACTTTTTTTTTAAAATTAGTATCCATTTTGTTTTATTTAACCAAGAGAAAATGTCAGAGACAACTGTTTACACAAGTTAATTTATTTCGTTAGTCACCTTTAGTTTCACTGTAACAATATGTGAGTAATGAATTAATGAGGGTTTCTGGAATTTAGTTATTCTAATTTAATTACAGATATTGGAGCTTTGAATCTGAACTAGTCAGGGTTGTTATTTTGGATATAGCATTATGAAGTCCATATGTTGATGATGCATCAATGAATCTGTTTCCAAGGAAACAAAACGAGTAGAAATCTGGAGATTCACTTCAATCGCAATTTGTGTTAACCTTGATTTTTGAGTAGCGATTTTGTTTCGGTTCAATATATGATTTGTCTATTACAAAAAATAACAACAAAAAACTAAAAATTCAGAAAATTATTTTTTTATTTGATAATAATCAAGTAACGGTGACAAAAACCCTTTCGTTTGTCTTATACTAAGCCTGTTTTAAAGTAATAAAATAATTCAAGTGTCTTTTGACCCTTTGGTAACATAAACATACTGGTATGTTTATGTTGTATTTCCCCGTGATTTGGTTCAGTGGTATGACTTACAGTTCTGCTTTAAACCAAAAATTGTGGCTTCTCTAGTGGAAATGTGTCAAAATGGAACCTAAAGAATTCAAAATCCACTCTGTTGTTTTTCCCACTAAAGCACTGTGAGGAGAGCCAACTCCAACGAGCACGTCGGCACTCTCACTCGGAAAGACTCGGGCGACTCCAAAGGAAACCGAACTCGAGCGGGATCGACCGGCAGCAACTCCAGCGGGAAAAGAAGTGACAGGTGACAACCCAGTTTCTCCTTCTCCTAGTTTGAACTTTTTCCTGTCCCAACAAGAAACATGTCCAGGTTTGGATTTTTACTGGAAAACTTCAGTTTTTCTAATAAGATACTAAAGTGAAAATGAAAATATTGCAGCTGTGATGCTGACTGTGTGTTCACTCATTTACTTTACAGCAAGCAGAGGGACCCGGTGTTCAACGCAGGTAAGAACTTCACTCTGAGATTAATGGTTCCTACACAAAATCTAGTAAACAAATACATTTCAAAGCAGCTGCAGATATTTTACAGATGAAGAAAACCTACACTTAAGAGAAACTGGAAGCTAAAAAAGAATAAATGCTTTACTTCAACTTCATACCAGCCTGTCATTGAAAATACTGTCTGACATTTAACCAGGTCTGTGGCCTGAAAAAGTTTGGAGACCTCTGATTGAGTTTATTCCTTTAAGTTCAAAATAATACCACTTTTCATAGTTTGACACGTAGAGAGGTCAAGTCAGTGGATGTTTTCATGACGCTCTCAAATGTTTTCCCATCATCCATTCCTTCACGTTTACCTCATGTTTCCTTGCATCCTCACATTCAAATGATCGTCCATGAATTCTTCTTAACAATCTTTTAGCTCTTTCTATTGTTTTATTTTTATTTTACAATGTTTAGATTTGATTTATTGTTAACTCAAAGGTAATTTTATTTATAAAATTTGCTCCTCAATTTTATTTTTAAAAATCAATTTCATGTTGCGAGGCTCCTAAAAGGACATCAACGCAAAAAAAAAAGTTGAAGTAATAAAAAATAACAATTCCAAAAATTGAAGTAAATTAGTCTTTTTTTCTGTTTTTTAACCGATATGTATCAGATATTAAAGGAAAAAAAAACGTTTTCTACGAAATGAAGTAAAGAAACTAAAATTTCTAAAAATTGATGTGCGTACCAGATAGTAACTGAAAAAAAAGACAAAAATATATAGAATTTTTTTTTTCTAAAAATAGATTTGTGTACCAGATAGTAAATGGTTTTTTTTTTTAAATTGAAATAAATGTCTTTTTTTCCCAGGTTACTATCTGGTACACACCAGATAGTAATTGGTACACACTAGATAGTAACTGATGTGTACCAGATGGACATTTT
>NC_050533.1:12861809-12874382 GCF_002922805.2 Oryzias melastigma
GTGTTTTAAAACTTCTGAGGGCAGCTTGTCCTGATGATTTTTTTGTGGTTTTGGTCAGCGTGTTTCCTTTGTTTGGCAAAAACATTTTTGAAAATGTTGAGGGTTTGACTCCGCCCTTCCAGCTGAATTATTCTGATCATTAACTTTAAAGACGACATGAACAGAACTTTTTTTCACTTTAACATAGAAATGACCTTTGAGGCACATCAGATAATGAGAAAAGCTCTCTACTCCTTACTGTGTATCTCTGTGATCTTTACAAGGGACGCGACGTGTGACCCACTGCAAAGGTAGGCCAGGCTTCCTCGGCCCTCGTGCCCCCCAGTCTGAACAGCTCTCTGGACATTTGATAATTACAATTCTCCTAAAAAAAATCACCTCTGCAGCGAATAAATTTGAACTTAAGCTTTAATTGTTGTGTTTGAAAACTCCGATCTGAGCTGACCAGACAGAGGCAGGAGACTGTGTGAGAGCAGCTCCCACTAAAATGTTTAGACTGAATTAATGAACGTCTAAGAAGCTCCTGATTGTTTGCAGTTCACGTGTTGCTCACCGCAGATGAAGTGGCTCCTGCTTCGCCAGGCTTGTCTGTTTGCTTAGAGCCTCACTTTAGCCAAAAGGCACTTTGTTTCCTGTCGTCGTAGCAACAGCACAAAGATGCCTGACATTTGCTGTCCCACAGCTGCTCGGAGCCACTTTTCCCAGCTCTTGAAGCCCCTCAATGCAGATTAGCCGCTGCTCTTGTCTTCTGCTTGCTTACATCACAAACACAGGCTTTGAAGCTGTTTTATGAGGCTTGTAAGCTTCATGTATGGGCCAGACTGCCAAAAGAGTCAAACTTATTTAATTAAAGATGGTTTGGGTTTAACCAAAATAGAAGACAATTTAAACATATGCTATATTTCATAGTAAATCTGACTTATTTAACATGTTTTCTTGTTGTGGAACATGTGTATTATGAGCAAAAAGTATGGTGGCCCTGAAGTCCCAATCACATTAACAAACCATTTCATGCAAAAACAATGAATATGACAATGACAATTTAAAAAGTAAAACAAATTATTTAAAAAAATTACAATTTAGAAATTAAAAAAAAATTAAAAAGCAAAACACTAAATATAACAAAATAAAAATAAAATGTTTCTGAAAACAAATGTCATTTTCCAGAAATCAAATGACATAAAATGAAACAAAATAAGAAACCACAACAGGTAGATATTGTGGGACATCACTCATTGGATGATGATGTATTATCAGCTTTTCAACTGGAAGTCATTTGGCATGACGACCTTTCCAATATTTCTTTGAGCTTCTGGCCACGCCCACTGCAAGAGTTTGGAGATTGATAATCAAGATTAAAGATTAAAACTAAGAAAACCTCAACTGTTGGGTTGCTAGATAAAATAAGCTTTTTGGGTTGGGACTTCCAGTTCTGGTTCTGGCCATTGATGTCTGCAGCCAGGTCTTCTTCCTGAAATTAGCAATAATTGCCACAGTCTGCTATTTTGGCTTATTTTTTGTTAAGGCATAAAAAGTTCATTAGACATACGTGGAACGGCCATGAAAAGCCACAAATTTGCGTATGCATCTAGCAAAAATCCCACACAAATAAGTAAGATTTACATGATAATTGCGTGTAAACTTGCAAAATTAAATTCACATAAAGATCCGTCGACCGAAACCCTCGACTTTGGAAAGGTGGCAAATGAGAACAGCAGAGTGGACGGCCTTTACTAACGAAAGGTTAAAAAATACGTTAAAAAAATAATTTGCTGGGTTCAAGATTTCATTTACAAATAGAAAAGCATGTATTTATGTTTTTTTTAAAATCTCTATCATTAATAATTCTAATAATGACTCAAAAATTGGGGGGCACTGTAGCTCCGCCCCTGTCTGAATGTATGGAGTCTAGTTATCTCTTTAGGCAGATGTGGTGTTTTGGTGTGATTTAGCTCAAAAGAACTTGAAGTATCCTGTAGAGATGAAAGCTTAACATGCTTTAGTGGAATAGCAGAGATTAGTACTCCCCAAAGGAATTCTGCTGATTTATGTTTACAATCACCCCTCCCTTAATTTTCTTTGGCTGGGTTGTGTGATTTACTGGCGCTTTGACTTATGTATAAACCGAAAGTATTACCCAATTCTAAATAACTTACAAAAGCTTTCTCAACCCTCAGCACTTCCTAAACCTCCTCCTTGTTTCTGTTTTTCTCCTCTTGCCTTCATCCGGCTCTGACATCCTCAATAACCGCCCCACTGCATCATCATCATCATCATCATCACCATCATCATCCGTGCTCTTTTCTCGCAGTCACAGTACAGGTTTACCTCGACAGATCCGTCAAACAGACGGGGAAGAGCGCTGAACGCTGCTCTCTGGGTGTTACGGCTCGCTCAGCCGCCAAACCTCCACCGCTGTCAGTCAGCAGAAAGCCCATAAGAGCGGCTGCCGTCAATGTGCTGTCCATCAGAAAGATCCCAAGTTGTAGCCTGAAGCTGAAGGAGTTTGGGAGTCTGCCGTCTCCTTTACATACTCCCACCTACTGCAGCCCCACTAAATCCCCCAGCCAGTATTTTCAGATTTGTTATTAGTTTAGACATACATGACATATGTTCAGCTATGTCATACAAACTGTGCGATCATCGTTCATACTGCAGATTTAAAGACCCACTCCAATAAAAATCATGTTTTTTGTTTTTTTTTTAATATAGTTTTTCTAAAAATGGAGGACATTTAAGATAAAAGTAAGCTCAAAATGCATTTCTGTATATTTCTTTATTGTAAATCAGAAGTAGACAAAAAAAAATGTGAGGTTCCGTTGGGGGTTGTGAGGGGCTGTAAGCTAGCTGGAAATGTAAACAAAAAGCTCTCAGTAATGGTGAAAGGAAGGGGAAAGGGTTGCTCCGCCCCCAAAGGTCCCACCCCCAAAGGTCACGCCCACAACTCTGAGTTGAATTTCTAATAAACTGTTCTAGAAAATAACTTCATCATTGAGATTGTATATTTTGGGAACATTAAGAATCTCCACACAAAAATATTTTGTCACTTTGACTGTTTTTCTGTTTTTTCTCCCCACGTTCTTGTGAATTATTTCCAAATTTTAGTATTTTAGTTCTGATTTTCCATTCACCCATCATTCCCTCGTGTTTTTAAATATTCAAATTTCTCTGCTTTTCACTGTCTAGTTAATCTTTGTGAACGTTTTGTGAAAATGTTGTGCAGCTTTTTTCTTTCCTTCTGTCACCGTTCTGTGTTTGAAATGCCTAATAAATCCAGTCGAAAAGCTTTTGTTTGCACGCTTTATCATTTATTACCGTTAACTCATTGCTTGTGAATTAATCCCATATTTTTTCTGCTCTACTCACACTTCCAACCCCTCATGAATTACATAATGTCATATGTGTGCCTAATTTACAAACTCTCGACACTGTAAATTTGGCTCTGAGCGGTTATTTCTGTGTACATTTGTGTCTGACTAACTGTTTCCGTTTCCTCAGATGAAGGATATGTGAAAATGTTCTTGAAGGGTCGCCCCATAACCATGTACATGAACAAAGACCAAATGGACAGCTACTGCCTGGAGGCCAGAGCTGAGCTGCCAAGCAACAAACTCAAATTGGACTGGGTGTATCCTTTCTGAAGTCGAAATTCATAATAAAAAAGAAGCGCCGTTATGCCTTTGCTCTTTTGGTTTCACCTGCACAGAAATTTCTGCAGCATCCAACAGTAAATATGAAAATGGAAAATAAATGAGGTCTTTGTGGACCGTGATCTATGAGAGGATGCTCGAGATGAGTCTCCTGCCTCTTCCTACTTGTCAGAGTGCATTTGCTCAGATATTCGCTTTCACTGGCTGTGCTGAGCTCATGGCTCTGCAGCCTGCAGACAATAATAACCTGCACACAGCTGGTCCACAATAGAACAGGCAGTTAGACATTCATTTGATCCCATTTATTGATTCATTTCATACTCTGGGAGTGTCTTTGCTCTTCTCGTTTAGTGCTTAGTCATGCAGAAATCCTAAGGAACATTCTATAAAGGAAAATGATTAAAGGAGAAAGCAATGCACAAAGAGAATGTTATCTACTGTTTATCACATTTATTGTAACAGAGCATCTTTTGCACTGATTTGTGCTGAGCTTTCGAAAAATGTAAAGAGATTAAAAAAAAAACAATAAACAATCAGTTGGAATTTCCCTCCTTGACCTTTTTAACTCCCAGCTATGGCTACAGAGGCAGAGACTGTCGCTCCAACCTGTACCTGCTCCCCACAGGAGAAACGGTGTATTTCATAGCCTCGGTGGTCGTCCTGTTTAACGTGGATGAGAGGCTGCAGAGGCACTACACGGGACACACAGATGACATCAAATGGTCAGCAGAAGCAGAAAGCTTCACATCCTCTACTGTTTATACGGTTTTTCATGCTCATTTGAAATTTAACCATCATGGTTTTATTATGCTAGCTAATTTGGCTTTAAAGCTAATTTGGCATTTAGCTAATGTTTCAGCAGTTTGGCTAACTCAGGTTGTGACCGAAATCCTTCACTACTCACTACGTAGTGCTCTATAAAGTGTTATTCTTTCTGAATCTATGGCTATGTCTGAAATCTCTTATTTACTCACTAACTACTAAAATAATATATGGTGCAGGTCTTTCTAGTGCCCTCAATTTCAAAAATAATTCAGTAAAAACCTATTAAATATGAGCATTTTATGAAAACTTTGTATTCACTGTGTTTTGATGATGAAAACTTAAATGGTTTAAAAGAAAAAAAAATCCTAAAAATTGATCAAACACAATGCATTGTCATCTATATTTCCTGCATTATGCATTGTAGTATTTAGTAGTTAGGAAGTAGGGAGGAAATACGGACATAGCCACAGGTTGTGTCTGAATTTATTTACTACTCACTACATAGTGCACTATAGTTTGTTCACCTTTTTGTAGTGCTGTCCAAATCTACAATTCCAAAAACGTCTGCCCTAGAAACTTTCTAGAAGTCTCTGCAAAAAAACAGTGATGTCGATGCTCACTAGATTGGTGAATATAGACAACAGTGCTTTGTGTTTCAGCAATTTTTGTGAAAAAAAATGTTTTTTTTCTTTCTTTTTTTCAACAAGCCAAGTTTTTATCATCAGAACAGAATAGATTCATAAATAATTATCATAAAATGCTCGTATTTTTATTTTTGGAAATCCGTGATGTCACTTAGTGATTTAAAAAGAAAAAATATAGTGAGCATTGTGTCTGAATTAGTTTTAAAACCCAGAGCACTAGATAGTTCCACACTATAAAGTTTTTTTGGTTGTTATGGAGAAGAAAGGAATTTGGACATAGCCTTACAGTGTTTATGCTAATTTTTGATTAGCTGTTGTTTTAGCATTAAGCTAGCACATTTTATGAATTTGGCACTTAATAAAATTTTCTGTTCTAAATCACCATTAAGCTAGTATTTTATCAGTTTGGTAGCTGTTTTGGTTGGTTTAGACATTATTTCAATTATTGATGCTGTTTTCTTGTTTAGACCATCACATTTGCATTTTTCTTGCTCGTTTAGCTAATTCGGGCATTTCTTCAAATATTTACCATATTTATCTGCTAGCAGTTTGGTTGAGCTTTCAAAGCTAACATTTTCAGCAATTTATTAAACATTTTTGTTTGAGCAACTTAAACTACTTCAGCTACTTTAGCATTAACAAAATTGCTGTAGTATCTTCGGCTATCAGCTTCAGTATCCTCAGCTATTAGCTTCAGCATTTTTAGCTATCAGCTTCAGCATTTTTAGCTATCAGCTTCCGTATTTTAGCTATTAGCTTCAGTATCTTTAGCCATCAGCTCCAGTACTTTTAGCTATCAGCTTCAGCATCTTCTGCGTCTGCATTCAGCTTACAGTATTCATACTTTCTAGTTTGTTTTTCTTTTTTTTTAAACAAACTTATCTTAGTAAAACTTGTTGTCATTCAACATTTCAGTAATTGAAATATTGAGTGAGGGAGACATGGGATTTTACTCACATAAATTTGTTTAAAGTGATTGGATTAAAGATTAAAGGATACATTGCAGACTGTCCTTTGAAGCCAAAACGTTTGAACTTTGGATTTTTCTTTATCTAAAACAGGATAAAATTGACTTAATGTGTCTCAAACAGCAGCACAGGCTGCAGCCTTTCATGTTGTACGTCCTCATGTTTAATTAATGGTCTCTTTTGAATTAAAAAAAAAAGCTTCTAACTGTCTCTAAGATGTCTATTTTGCATGTCTTCCTTAGCTTGGCAGTCCACCCGGATAAAATCACCATAGCAACAGGGCAGGTGGCCGGCACTTCCTCAGATGGAAAAGTAAGTATATTTTTATACTTTACATTGAGTTTTTGTTTTAGGGGAGCTTGAGTTGATGAAATGATTCAGAGTCCTGTATATAAAAAAGTTTCTTCGTTTCTGATGTTCCTTCATGAATGTTGCCTTGCAGCAGCTGGCTCCACATGTTCGTGTATGGGACTCCGTCAGCCTCAGCACCCTTCACGTGTTAGGTGCAGGGTTCTTTGACAGAGCAGTAGTATGCCTTGCTTTTTCCAAGTCGGTACGGAAACACCATCTATGCATTTCTGATATATTACAGTAAATATTTTAAATAGATGCTGAACTTTTACTTTTGCCTGCTAGAATGGAGGAAACACCCTCTGTGCGGTTGATGATTCCAATGACCACGTCCTGTCTTTGTGGGACTGGCAGAGAGAGGACAGACTGGCTGAAGTTAAGGTGTGTGAGTCTGTTCTCTTTGCTCTGTCAGTGTTTTTTTGTGCTAAACTTGCTCTTTGTTTTCGTATCCCATCAGTCCTCCAATGAGTCAGTCTTTGCTGCAGACTTCCATCCCACTGACAGCAACGTCGTGGTGACTTGTGGGAAGTCTCATATATTTTTCTGGACCTTGGAGAAAGGTGTTCTGGTCAAGAAGCAAGGGCTGTTTGAGGTAGGAAGACACCTGGAGAACTTTCATCATCAAATGTAGTCAATCCAACAGAATGTCTGCTACAAGTCCTGGTGCAGAGTATTACAGCGTGTTTCTATGTTTATTGCAGAAACAAGAGAAGCCCAAATTTGTGATATGTGTGACCTTTGCGGAGAATGGAGATGCAATAACAGGAGACTCCAGTGGAAACATCCTGGTGTGGGGAAAAGGTACCATCTTTGTTTGGGGAAGTTACAAACTCTGATGCTATGGTCACACTCAGGAACTGCAGGTGACCATTTCCAATGTAAAGTCTATTTTAACGTGTATATGCGAGTTTTGGGCTTCAAAACTCTGCTTTTCATAAGTCCGTGTTCTGGCTGTACGTATCAAAGCTGCAGCCATTAAATGCACGCTGAAAGTTAAAACTTTCGGAATATAGAGCTGAGAAGAAAAAGCCTGGAGCAAGATTTATAGGATTTACACCACTTTGACATTTTGCACTAACTGCAGGTACATGTGTTCGGAGAGAAAATAGACTCAAATGATTTGTTTGTGCGTAATTCTAGATTTGTGGGTACCTTTGAATTTATGTATGCGTAATTGTTGATTAGTGCTTAACTTTTGATTTGTGTGTGTGTATTTCTTGATTTGTAACTCACACAATTCCTTTTGTGCAAAACTTTGTGTTCTTGCAATCAGATTTGTGCGTCAATGCAGTTTTGTGTGTGAGTAACAAGAGATTCTTGGGTCATTTTTAAAGATTTAAAGGTTTTTTCAAGCCGTTGTAATTTTAAGTTGTGTGTGTAAATTGTATTTTTATTTTTTTTTAGTTTTGTAATTTTTGTTTTTAGTACACAAAGTTATCCACAAAATATATTGTATATACAAATCAAGAATTACACACGCACAAATCAGGGTGATTTCTCTCCACACGTTCACTAGCATCGAGTATCTTCAGAGATGCACTACAAACTCTGGACATGTAAAGATAAAATAAAATGCTAACGTGCTACTGCTAACAACTTTAAAGCTTGACATACACTTTAGTAACTAGCTGAGCTTATCATGCTTTATTTTATTTTCATTTTTAACATTACAAATAAATTTATATGGTGAATAACCAATTGTAATACTGGTGGATGAATAAAAAAAATTGCCCCAAACTTGTATCTTCACTGTGCTTTTTTTTTTTTTAATTTTTTTATGGACAATCCAAAAAACAATTTAAGACAGTGGCAAACAAAGTTAACCCTTTAACACCAGAGCTGCTAAAAAATGTATATTTTTCCGACCGTCATAACTCTTCAACCTCGCAATTAGCATAATCCAGCGGATTCTGAAGTGTATGCTACACTTTACGTTAGCAAAGCGCTGTGTCAGTGGAAGAGAGCAAATTTGCTGATCTTTGCGTCAGAATCAGCTGAGTCATGTTGATGCGTAACCGATTGAAAATGTTACGAGTCGCCAGTGACATCTCCATTGTTAAATAGTGAATGTAATAAATTAATTATCCTCTTTCATGTTCAGAGATTCAAGCTTAAACTGAGGTTCGATCCAGTTTTGTAGGTTTAAGTGTGAGCTTAAAAATGTTTCCATGGTTACCAGCTTATTGTTGCTAAGTTTTCAGGAGATTCAAAACAAAGCTGCACTTTATATCCTTAAACGCCTCCTCAATCTGTTTCACCTGCTGAGCCCTCCTCTGTTTTCTGCGTCTGACGCCTGGTCAACTAATCTGCCTTCCTCCCAGCAGCTGACCTTTGTGACTGTCTCCCTCATCCGTCTCATCTCTGTCTTACAGGCACTAATAGGATCAGTCACGTCATCCAAGGGGCTCACGAGGCCAGCGTCTTTGCCGTGTGCATGCTGAGAAACGGCACATTGGTGTCTGGGGGGAAAGACCGCAGGCTTGTTTCTTGGAACGGCGGATACCAGCAGATCCAAACCGTGGAGGTGAAGCAATGGAAATACTGTCAAAATGTGCCTGTTGTCCAGCAGAAATGACAAGGAAGTTAATTTGAATAAAAAACAAATGACTTTTAACTATTTAAAGGATTATAGAAAGTTTACCGGCATGCTAGCATTACAAAGAAAAGACATTACAGTCTAAAAATAAAAGTTATCAACATAAAACTTCAATAAAAGTGTTTAAAATCAAATAAAACTAGAGAAGACATGGGCGGGATGAGGCAAATAGTTAAAAATACGCATGTTAAGAGTTTTAAAAAGCTATGAAAATGCTTGTAATGTTCATGAAAAATTAAAAAAGCAATTTTTTTTTAAAACTTGTCTACCAAATAAAACCTTATAGTGATTATGAGATTTTATAAATTATGTAAAACAGACATAACTTTATGATAGTAAATCTTTTACATCTTTTAATGAACAACTTGATATTTAAAATGACCCAGAATAAATATTTTTGTAATTTCTCTTTATATAGCTTGTGTTTTATGGTTCTCCTACATCGTCTTACTCCATTTTCCTCCTGCAGGTGCCGGATCTGTTCGGCCCCATCCGGACCATCGCAGAAGGCCGAGGGGAGACGGTTCTGATCGGGACCACAAAGAACTTTGTCTTGCAGGGCAGCCTTGATGGGGAATTCATGTGCATCACACAGGTTAATGTTCTGAATTCAACTTTTATTATTCTTTTTTTAAGCTGTGCTTTAAAAGATATTTATATATATATATATATATATATATATTTTTTTTTTCAGGGTCACACTGATGAGTTGTGGGGTCTCGCTGTTCATCCCTGCAAGCCTCAGTTCTTGACCTGTGGTCACGACAGACAGGTCTGTCTGTGGGACTCCAGCTCCCACCAGCTCATCTGGACCAAGACTGTTGATGTGAGTTCAGACAACACTGCCCTCTGCTGTCCGCCATGGAAACTACAGCACACATCATGTGTTTGCATTTTTTACAATCCGCACAAAAGTAAACAGGTTTTGTTTTTTTTTTTAATAAAAGTTACGATTTTTCAAAGTCAAAGTCAAAGTCAAAGTCAACTTTATTGTCAATCCTTCATATGTGCTGACATACAAAGAATTGAAATTCCGTTTCCTGCTCTCCCAAAAAAGACAATTTACAACATAACCAATAAAAATATAGAGAAGGCATAAAATATAGAGAAGGCTTAAAAATATAGAGAAGGCAATAAATTTAAATTTACAAATGTAAATGTACAAATGTACAATAGATGGGGGGTTCAAAGTGACAAGTAGTGCAGGCATTATTGTTCATGTGGGTTTCCGAGCGTTGTTCATGTCGGGGGGGGAGCCAGGTGGAGGATAGGTGGTTGGGGAGTTTGGGAGGAGTTCAGCATCCTGACAGCCTGATGAATGAAGCTGTTCCTGAGTCTGGTGGTGCGGGAGCGGAGGCTCCTGTACCTCCTCCCTGAGGGCAGGAGGCTGAACAGGTTGTGTGCAGGGTGGTGAGCATCCCTGACAATTGTCAGCGCTTTTCGGGTGAGGCGGGTGGTGTATAAGTCCTGCAGGGAGGGTAGTGGTGCTCCGATGGTTTTGCTGGCTGTGTTCACTATGCGCTGCAGGGCTCTTTTGTTGTAGACCGTGCAGCTGCCGCCCCACACAGTGATGCAGCTGGAGATGATGCTCTCGATGGTTCCTCTGTAGAACATGGTCATGATGGATGGTGAAGCTCTTGACCTTTTCAGCTTCCGCAGGAAGTAGAGGCGCTGCTGGGCTTTCTTTGCCAGTGATGTGGTGTTGGCGGTCCAGGACAGGTCCTCACTGATGTGCAGCCCGAGGAACTTGGTGCTCGTCACTCTCTCCACTGCAGTGCCAATTTTTGCTCTAGCTTGATCCTTTTATCTGTTATTATCAGGCTTTTAAATACATTTTTTTTAAATAAACTCTTTTAAATAGTTTCTTTTTTCTGGTTTAATCACAACTCTTGCTATGCTTTTAATTTTGTGTACTTTCATGATTAGTGGCATAATCTTGTGGAGATATTTTTGATCATTTTTTATTCTTTAAAAAGATTTCACAAATTTCTTCATTCAAGCTTCAGTCAAACAGAGTTTTATTTTTCTCAACAGGACTCCGCTCAGTCTGCAGGCTTCCATCCCTCTGGAGCTGTTGTTGCTGTTGGAACTCAAACTGGCAGGTAGACTAGATTTTAGACAAACACGATATTAAAAAAGTAAAAACAGTTCCCAAATTGTCTGTGTGTGAACTTGCAGGTGGCTGGTGCTTGACACTGACTCCAAGGATTTAGTAACCATGCACACAGATGGGAATGAACAGCTGTCTGTTATCCGCTACGGGCCAGGTATGTCAGCCCCTCCCACTAAAGCCTTGGTCACAACAGGTGGATACGGGCTGTCTGCAGGGCAATATGTGCAAACCTGAGATATCAAGATCATAGAGCCAAAATATCTGTGTACATTTTTATCTACGGGTATGCTGCTATGCTACAATTAAGGGTTTGCATAGGTGCAGACACAGGCATGTTGTACAAATTTTTCAGTGTTTCAATCCCCTAAATCCTGTGCAAAAAGTACTTATTACATGATAAATGCTTTAAAAATTAGGATATTAGACATCAGAGTTTGTCACCTATAAGTCATAAGTGCGTATATTGTCCTTACAAATACTTCACGATACACATTTCATACACGACATTGGTACGTTCCATTTTTGCGAAGAAAACCTCAAGGGAGCAAGAAGACACATCTGTGCTCCCCTTAAAATGTGCCCAACGCTGTCTATGACCCTCCAAGGTCTAGACGTCTGTTAACACTCCCAGTCAAACCCGTCTTGATCCGTTTCTCCTGATTCTCATGAGCGTAAATCCTGACCCTGTACATGTTCCAACCTGTCTTGAACAATCAGTTAATAATCAAACCTGCACAAACAGTCATTACTGTATCACCATCTCCTGTCCCCATCAGATGGCAATTTCCTGGCCATCGGTTCCCACGACAACTACATCTACATCTACGCCGTGGCGGAGAACGGCAGGAAGTACAGTCGGGTGGGGAAATGCTCGGTGAGATCCTGGTTCCTTCTTCTGTTTGTGTTTCAGATCAATCAGATAGTGAATTGGTGTTTCTTCTTGTTTTGAAAGGGTCACTCCAGTTTTATAACCCATCTGGACTGGTCAGTGGACTCTCAGTATCTGGTTTCAAATTCAGGCGACTATGAAATACTTTACTGTAAGTATGACCGCTGTCCTCTCTTTTTTTAACACTTCTGAATCTGTTTTAATAAATGAAAGCAACGTTTTGTAAACTTTCTGACTTTTTAAAGCTTTTATGATTATTTACAAATAATACAATCTTCTCTGCATAGTATTGAGTTGCCACAAATAAATATTTGTGATTAGATAATTTTTTTTTGTAATTTGTTAGAATTTTGTCTCTGAGTTGCAGGACTGTTAGCCCAGAGTAACCCCGCCCCCTCTTCCCGTCTCTGTTGCTAAGAGTTCAAGAAGGAAGCTTGAGCCCGCCCAGCATGTTTTTTACGTCAAGCTGCATTTTGTTGGTCTGCTCCTGATTCACAATGATTTAAATAATTAAATACTCAGAAATAAAATTTTGAGCTTAATTTTCCTCCTTCGTCGCAACAACATGTTAAAATACAATTTTCATTGAAATGGGTT
>NC_050533.1:12874448-12878443 GCF_002922805.2 Oryzias melastigma
ATTATTTAGGAAATCAAACTGTGGTCCAAAGACAGTACCATGCGGTACTCCACTTGATAAAAGTGACAATTTTCCTTTTATATGTCCTCCATGACCACTAGAATATGGTAAAAACACCATTTTTATTGGAGTAGGTCTTTAAAAAAACAGCAGATGTGAATAAGGAAGATGATTTTCATCATGCTTAGAACATTCAATCCAACAGTGGTCTAGAGACAGTACCATGTGGTACTCCTATTGATAAAGGAGACAATTTGTCTGGTAGAATATAGGAGTTTATTAATAGTAAGAAAATAGAATAAAATATCATTTTAAGCTAAAATATAGTTTATAATTGTGCTTTGTACTATTAAGATGTGGTTAGGTGGAACTCATTGACTGTACGTAAAAACTGAATGTGAAGTCAAATCCTTTTTTCGCCATCATTTTCATTGGATGTGTCTGTAACTGAACATGATCTGCTGCTTCTGCTTTGTTCTGGCAGGGATCCCATCAGTGTGTAAGCAGGTGGTCAGTGTGGAGACGACCCGGGACATCGAGTGGGCCACCTTCACCTGTACTTTGGGCTTCCAGGTCTTCGGTAAGCCGCAGCTCCGTCCTTGTCCTTCTGTTCCGGTGACTCCTGCTCATCCCGTCTCCTCCTCCTTCCAGGTCTGTGGCCCGACGGCTCAGATGGTACCGACATCAATGCAGCATGCCGGTCCAACGCCAAGAACCTTCTCGTCAGCGGGGACGACTTTGGGAAGGTCCACCTCTTCTCGTACCCCTGTTCACAGTTCAGGGTAGGATGTTTGTGTTGGGATCTAGAATTATCTCTCTGAGCGATTTAAACAAAGATGTTTTCTCTGCAGGCTCCCAGCCATGTCTACGGCGGCCATAGCAGTCATGTGACCAACGTGACCTTCCTGTGTGACGACAGCTACGTGGTGTCGACCGGCGGGAAGGACATGAGCGTGATGCAGTGGAGGATCGTCTGAGAAACTGCACTCAAAGGACAAACACTGATCTCTAAGGAGGAAGCAGATCGCCGTGATCTGAAACCAGAAATTGCAGCGCAGAGAGGAGGTTTAGTGTAGCGTGGGACGCTTAAAGGACAATTTTTTAATCGCACGCTACAAAAACACAAACTGAAAAAAAGTCTAGCTTAGAAAAAAAAAGTAAAACCAAAGGTTTGGTTTGATGATTGCACTCCGTTATTCCAGAGGTTTTCTCTGGTCAGAGACCCCGGAGAACAACAACAATGAAAAAACAAACTGATTTTCTAACACTTTTTGTATTTGATAACTCAGGAAAGCACTAGTGAAGCAACACGTCTCCCTTTTTCTTCACATATCACGGCCCGTCAGCTGCCTCTACTTTGTTAGCCTCAGCTGTGTGAAAAATGCCAAATTAGCGATGGACGCTCCCCTCAAATCATTCTGTAGCTCACCTTTAAATATGAGGTTTATATTTAATTTATCCAAACATCTTTCAAAATAAAGCACTATTATTTATTGCTGGAAAATAAACTGCCTGAATGATTTTCCTCCAGCTTTCTCTGTAAATGTGCTTCAAGGATAAGACAGATGAGAGGAAAATCTAGAGCAAAATAAAGCATTTCCTTTGAGTCCGTTTAGTTTTATTGAATTAGGATGAGTGGCGGGGAAGGATGAGACCATTGCACTGTAACTGTCTGATGTGCACTGTCTGTTGATTTTATTTTGAAGGGTTTGTTTTTTTCTCTACAATGCACTACTTCCACCTGGTAACTATAAAGCAGGTCTGTTACTTTTTTAGCTCTAGATGGAATTTCTCAAAAGTCTGTATGTGTTACCTAAAAACGTGTCCCGTTTCCTGTGTTTCCACCCTTTAAGCTAATGCATGCATGTGTGTAGAAATATTCAAATTTAATTGGATTTGGCTTCAGATTGTTGGAGTTGTTTTTATCAGGAAAATGCATTTTCCGACAGACTTGATTTAAATGCTCTACTGTGTAACACAAAGCCTGCAAATTCACATTGATATCTGACTAATACCTAAAATTAAAGCTGAATTTTTTTGACTGTGTCTTGTTTCTCTCTTTATTAATTAAAAGCTATCTTTGTAAAGGATTTTTGTTTAAACTTAAAAAGAAAACAAAATTAAAAATTCAATAGACCAAAAATTTGTTAGATTTGTATTAAATTTAAATAAAAATTCTGGATATAAACCTACATAAAAAAGCTAATTATCATAATTGACACTTTAAAATATATTTTTGGTTACAGTAGGCCTACATGTGTTTTGTACAGAGCCCTGAACATTACATTTACAAATGAAAAATAAAACAAATTGTTCCCTCACCTTACTAAGTTGTTTCCACAAATTAGCATTTTGTGGCCACTGTCTGTTGTTTTGTGGACACCAATTAACATTTGTGAGCACAAATTTGTCATTTTGTGGCCACAACATGGCTTTTCGTAGGCACAAATTAGCATTTTGAGCACACTATTTAGACGTTTGTGTATATAAATAATATAAATATAATATATATTTATATTATAATATAAATATTTAAATCAGTATTTTGTGAACAGTAAATAAGCAAATTCCCATTTTGTGAGTAACAAGTTAGTATTTTGGGCACAAAATAGCGTTTTGTGCATGCAAAGGATAACTTTGTCAACACAAATTAGCATTTTATGCACAAAAATTAGCATAGTTTTGGCATAAACAAGTATTTTGTGGGCAAAAATTAGAATATTGTTGGCAGAAACTAACATTTTGTCGGCACAAAATAGCATCTTGTGACCATAAGTTTGTTTAATGGTGACAAATTAATATTAGGATTTGAAGGTGGTAAAATGCAAATTTCTGACCACAAAAACACAGAGAATTCTTGTTTGTTGCCTCAAACTATTAATCTGAGAGAAAAATGTATTGTTGTTTTTGTAATGTCATATCCAGGGCTCCGGAGTTTAACATTCTTGTGTTTTATGTTACTTTTTTTATCTATTTACTTTATGTAACCGTAAAATACCTTTACTTTTAGTTTTGTTTGTGATTTTCACATATTATTATAATGATTATTATTGGTAAATTATATTATATTATATACTCTAATTGGATTGTGTGTGGGTCGCTGTGACTGCAGGGTAACACAACATTATTTTTACGTGTACCCATTCAAACGGATTCAAACCCTCCACGTCGCCCCACCCTTCCCAAAAAAGAGTTGTTGACGTCGGTGGTCGTCAGGGGTCTGCGTGTTCTCATCGTGACCGCGAGGGGGCAGCCTTGAGCCGGCCCTCCTCTTCATTCGCACGCCGTTCCAGCGTTTCCCCCTAAAGAAATCTCTGCGCTTTCGTCCAAACACTGAATGGGAAGAAAATGTGGTCCGAAGGAGGCGAAGGCTGACCCCCACCACCGCGCACCGTTCTCAAGCGAGCCGCAGCCGAACATGGACCCGGGGAGACGCAGCAGCGGCCGCCGACAGCAGCAGCAGAGACAACGGAGCACAAAGCGGCTGCAGGAAAACGTCGTTTAGCGTCTGCGACTTCATCCGCCTGACTCAGCAGCCGCATCCGAGCCCACGCACAGGAGTCCGAGCGGGGCCCGGGGCGGGCTCCGAACCCGCGGATCAACCGAGGAGCCGGAATACTAAAGCAGGACAAAATGAGGTGAGCTCCACGCGCTCCGCTTGACGCGTCATGACAGATGCGCACCGGCGCGCGCGCGCGGCCCTCTGCCTCCATCCGCAGTCAGCTTCCAGGCCTCCTGGAAATCGGGGGTTTCGAACCCTCAGCCTCACCGAGCTTTGCCCCTGCTATTTTAGTCAGTGCTCTTCCCGCAACCCCCCCTCCCCTCAATGCCTGTCCATTGTCACCGCAGGACCCGCCCTGTGTATTGACGGAGGCCGGATTGACGTTGTCATGGAAACGAGAGCATCTCCTTTTTGCTCCTGCTTGTCTAAATATGACCGTTTCGGTGCCATATGTGGGGGGGTAGGATAAGTGAGGACGCTTATAACCATGGCA
>NC_050533.1:12878608-12891672 GCF_002922805.2 Oryzias melastigma
CCCAACGTCTCTCCGCCTCACCCAGCTTCCGATCTCTCTCCCCGTCACTCCGGCGTTTCCTCACAGCCCTCGGCTCCTCGTCTCCACTTCCTCTCAGAGCAGATCCATTTGTTGACTCGTGCCCAAAAGGGAAGTCTTAAATCAAGCCTCTTATTCAGCCAGATCTTTAGTTCTGCCCCAGTGCTTCCATTCACTCCAGCACATGTGGATCCCATGTTTATTTTTAGTCCATTATTGTTGAAGCTCCAAGTAAGCAGAGGTTTTTTTTTTCTTCTTCTTCTCTTTCTGCAGCCTGATTGGTGGATAGAGACTGTTTGTTGACATTTATGTGCAGGAGAGCTGCAACGCGAAGAAGGGAAAGCGGCGAGAGGGTTTGTGGGAGGGCGTCTGTTTGGGTGACTCACTTGTGGGAAAGCGTAGTGTGAGAGAGATGTTGCCGGCCCCCCTCGGCTCCATGTGAGGCCGAATCACGCCGAGAAAACCCTCCGAGAGAAAGACAGAAAAAGCTGCTGACGCATAAAGCTCCTCTTTCTTACTTAGTGTAAAAAAATACAGCTTATTTTAAGTTTAGCAGCAAAAAAGCGTGTTGATCATGTGTCCTCCGACATGATGGAGGGATCAGATGACTTCCCCACATGCCGTGAAAAGTATTTACAGCCCCTGTCCAGCATTTTCTCCTCAGTATGGCTTTCCCAGCTTTCTGCATGCAGCTTCTTACACAGCTCCTGATTTAGTGAGTTTTACTTCCCTGTCCATGTTTTTTCTCCTTTTCAGCTTCATCAAAGTTTTAGAACAACTAAAAAGTCACATTTCACAGCACATCTGTAAAAGTCAAAAATTCTGCTGCATCGACAGAAAAAAAACACTTTTATTTTACGAAAAAACACATTGAGACTGTTTGACTTAAACTTTCTTAATGAGATTATTTTTCTTGCAAGACAATTGTCTTGAAATGAAGGTCTTGTGAAACAAAAGTGTTGTGGTTCTTCTGAGTCACGCAGCCGCAGTTTTGTTACAAACACTGGCGATAACCTCAAGTGTTCCCTGTGTGGTGCACGAGGGTGGTTGCATCAGGATGTGGGACTGTTGGGCTTTCATATAAGAGCTAGATGTGTCAGACCTCAACTTATGCCCTCGCGTTAAAAAGCAAACTTTTATCTGCCTAAAAAATAAATAGTAAATCAATAATAAAATGTTGCAAGTGAACCCTGGTGCGGTTCACTACAGACTGTGAACATAAACTATCTGGAAAACCTGAAAAAAATGGTAGTAAAGCCAAAAAAAGTTGCATCCTAGCTGAGTTTCCTTTTCTTTTACTCTCCATACAGTTTTTTTTAAATCATATTATATTAAATATATATTAAATGTATAAAATTGCAAATTCCTACCAGATAAAATAGCATCTGCTGGTGTGTCCTGGTACAAACACTCTCTCTGAAACCTCTGGTGTAGATAATGCAGTGAAGGATGTCCCATCTGGTGCTTTTGGGACAAAGCTGCAACTCTTAAATCAGAAAAACACCTTCAATCAGAGGTCAGAGGTCATTTCTACTCACAGAAATAACATTTTCTCCCAATTAGTCTGTTACCAATAATTTACAATCTGTTATTTTTTTCCATCAGTTTTATTTATATTAAATCAAAATGTTAACGAGAGGGCTACCGCATCAAGTTGGGGGCTCGTCCGGGATCATTCATAATCCTAACCAGATTTAGACATAATTCTAACCTAAAACAATCTCAAATTCGTTTTTTTTTATATATAGAAGAAATGAATTTAAAGTAAAACCAGATCATGGAGTTTTATTATTTTTTAGACACAAATTAAATTATTATTGAATAATCCATTAGCTTTAACCCAGTTCCAGTCAAAGTCTCCAAAGAAAATGGTGTTTATAAAATGTTTTTGTGGCATTTTTCTGTTGCTAGAGGACAAAAATAAAGAAGTTTAACCCATAAGAACCCAGACCCCTTAAAATCAAACTATTGTCGGATACACTGATGGATTCTGTTGGGTTCAAACTGCATTTCTTTATTCTAATCACTGTAAATCAGGGGAAAAAATTGTGTATTTGTGATGTAGAAAATACGCTGGGCGGGCCACAAGCTCACAGCATTGGGGACGGGAAGTGGGGGCGGGGCTTACTTCAAAATCTACTAGAACGACATTGATCATGCTAACAATTCAAAAATTACACTTTGAAAATAGATCAAACGATGATCAAAGCCATTATAGTTCTTTCTCAAAGCTGTAAAGTTGTATTTTTCAGATTTACCAAAACATAAATTGATTGAATTAGTCTGTTGTTGGTTAATTTTCCCAGCAGGCTCTCTGGCTTTAGCCGTGCTGCTTTCTGAAACACACAAAGGCTGTAATCTTTAAGATTGCTCTTTGTT
This sequence comes from Oryzias melastigma, assembly GCF_002922805.2. Taxonomy (NCBI): domain Eukaryota; kingdom Metazoa; phylum Chordata; class Actinopteri; order Beloniformes; family Adrianichthyidae; genus Oryzias; species Oryzias melastigma. The sequence goes on from NC_050533.1 coordinate 12,881,006, forward strand.
TGCGGCGTACACCTCGGCTTGCCGCAGAAAAGAAGCTTAATGGTCTGTGTTTGCTTGTGCCAGATGGAGCCCCCGGGTCGAGGATCCAATCTGACCACGCTGCACATTTTACACTTTGTGGGTCGACATTTGTTGCTTAAATTTAAAGATTTGTACACGCGCTCCTCCTGCAGGACTTTTCCATGAATGATTGATGTGGCGCGTTTCTTTTGGCGATTAGGGGTGCAGCTTTTCAAACTCTATCATTTATTTAAGGCTAATTTTGGAGCTATAAGGGAGGCAGGCGGTCTGGCTTTCCATACGGCCTAACATGTAATTTTCAGCCGTTTTTCCTCGGAGGTCGAGAGGCGGCGGTCCAATCCTTAAGGCGGGCGGAGATGACTGGTCTGCAGGAGTCACATGTTCTTCTCCCCCCCCCCTCCGCTCTGCCTCTCCCAGCATTCCCTCAGTCACTCGGCCGAAGCCTCCTCTCCACCGGGCCGCTCTGTGCCGCGGGGTTTTTGGAGAGAAAACTTGAGCCCGGAGGATGTGAAGGGGAAGTGAGATCGGCGTTGCACAACATGTGTTGTGACCTCTCTCCTGCATAATCTGCTTTATAGCTCCTCTCATCCTGTGCTTGAGGACTGCAGACATGTATTCCCTGGACGACTTTGGGTAAGAGTGCAGGAGACTTTCTTTGATTACATTTTTCCCTGACAGAAGTGAAGCGTTACTCTATGAGCTTCTTCAGCTTTAGAGAGAAATGTTTTCTTTCTGGACTGCTTTAGTTTAGTCTTCTCCAGGGAAGACTCTGTAGAGAGAGAGAGGGAGGGGGGTGTTCTTGCTCTCTTCCAGCAGCACCGATCTGTTTTGAGAAAAAAGGAGAAGCAGATCGGCCTAATCTGCAAACATCTGAACGCTTTTTTTCAGACGATGGTAAACGGATAGAGGTCTGCACGTATCATGGTGCCGGCAGATTACCGATTTGTTTCAGCTCAAATACAGATGTGGAGTCGAGCGTGGCGGATAACATCCCCGCTTTAGGGCTCGCTGCGTGGAACCTTGTAATCTGGGGTCGGGAGCGTGACACGGAACAGTTTCCGTTGATGCTGCTTATGGATGAAAAAGCATCTCCTCTAATGGATTCATGCAGGATCTTATTGCTAATAATCACTAAACCGAAGGAGACCGGCGTTTACCTGCAAACATAAGGGCTGGATCTCTTTAAGGATCAGGATTAGTGTCACCACGAGCAAGCTGGGGGGGGGGTGACTGATGTGTTAGTTTCCCATCATGCTTTGGATTCATCTAAGTCAAAAACTGGTCATTTAACAGCAGATTTGATCTAATTCTGCTTTTTTTGTGTGTTTTGTGGTTTCTGGGGTCAACTCTTGACCTCGCAACGCTTAAAAACTTCACAGCAAAACGGGTAAATTATCATTTTATTCTAGATTCACTTGTGTTTTAGTTTAAATAATGAAATAAAAGAGGTTAAATTAGAAAACTCCCTTGTATCGTAGGTGTCAAATTAGCTTTTTTCTTAATCTTACATTTGACAAAATATCTTGAAGGAAACTGATTTTTTCGTTCGTATCATTCAAGAATTGTAATTTGTTACTACTAAAGAGTTTTGTGCTTTATAGTTTAAGTTCATTCAACATTTATTTCTTCTTTTAACTTGTACATAAAACTATAGACAAAAATTTTCTGCAAAATTCCAATTTTCTTTACACACCTGTTTGTTTCTGCAATCCATCTGACTAGAAATCCCTTCGGATTATTTGTAATCTTTTAATTTATAGGTTTATTCTGTTACAAATGAGGAACTTTATGTGATGGTTTAACATTTAAATTGCTCCTGTAATCATTCGTTTGGGTTTAGCAATGCATAAAGACAAAATAACTAAACGCTCTTGTCGTATGGCTCAAAAAACGCTGAATAATCCCAGAGATTATGGCTCCTATATCAGGTTTATTGCAGATAAATAAAGGCTACTAGCTAAATATCAAATCTCAGAAAAGTTGAATGCTTTAAATACAGTAGCAGAACAGCACAAATGTCAAATCAACTTTATTTATAAAGAACTTTTCATACTAAAGTGTTTGCCACTATTAAAATGAATGAACACACAGTGACCTTTAACCCCGCCTCCTGCATAACAAAACATAAAACACTTGAAAAGAAATTGAAATATAAATTTAAATGAAACTAAAAATGATTGATCTGCCAAATACATATTCTGCTTTTATTTATGTCTGGAGCATCCTTTTTTTCTGGTTAATAACAGTCTGTATTAAAAATGATACTTACCAAAGTGTCCTAAAAAGGAAATATATTAACAAAAAATGATTATTTCATAAATCTAACTTTATATTTTTCAAACTTTATAACATAAAATATTTTTTATATTATTTTTAGTTCAATTAGATTAAAATTAATTAATTGAATTGGTTGAAAAACGCTGCTTTAATGGTTGAAATTACACATTTTCTTTTATTATTCTTTTTCCTGCATTACCATTTTCTACCACTAGATTGTGCTAAAACCCTCACAGTTTACACATCCCACATTCTTTTCCCCAATTTACCTCAATCAAGCAACTTTAAAGACTTTTTTCTTATAATATGATTTAAAATAAGCATAAAACCAACATTTATTTAAAATATTTGATCAAATTGTGGCAAAACCTCCATAAAAACAGTTTTTAATATAATTTTGTTGTATCGTCCCACCTCTTCCTGAGGCTTACATGAATGTCGGATGACCTGTCTGCTTAATTGCTTCACCTCTTATTTGGGTTACCCCATGAAAAAAGTCTCAACAGTCGATGCCGACCCCCCCTCCGGCTCAGACGTGGCGTCAATCACTCCACGGATGTTAATGGAGGATCAGCATCTATCTCCATCGGCCCTCTGTGGTGGAGCGGTCCGATCAATAGCAGTTTACAACAGCATAGGTCGCTCGTTCTCTAAAAGTGGGTGGCCATGGAAACGGGAGGGCTCTCTGAAAGAGGAGGGGTCACATCAGGAGCATCACCCAGAAAGGATGTATCAGGGAGGAGGGGCTGGGTGGTATATGAGGTAATCTCCCATGGGTTAACATTATGACAATAGTGCAGGGCTTCACACACACACAAGCATCTGTGATGCAGCCAAACAACTGGCTGGTAAATGACTTCATCGGCGTCCGTCTGTCAGTCTCTCAGTCCGCTCCGTATCGGATGGATCAGATTTGGAAGCAACAGTTCAGGAATCTACCTTTTTCTTTTATCAGCATCCTCAGTAGTTTGGGATTATATCACCTCTGAATGAACTGCTGCACAGGAGGGGGTTCGTAGACGGTTGCAGGGGTACCAAAATGGACGTCCATCGGATCCAAGTGGTGCGATACTGCCTTCCTCAGAGCGTCAGCGACTCGGGATTGTTTTACAGCCACATCGCTGCCAGGTCGGTGCTTCAACTTTGCGTCGTTTCCTCTCACACTGTTAGTCAGGGCGGCGATAATTCAAAGTAGAATAAAGGAAAATCGCAGAAAAAAAGCCCCTTAAAACGCACGATGTGCGTTTTAAGGGGCTTTTTTTTCTGCGATTTTCAAAAATGTTTCATTTTGCGTTTTAATATTCTAGGAGAACAGATGGATGAATCCTTCCAGACTTTATTTTAATCAGGGCTAAAATACTAATCTGTAATCTTAATCTGGCTTTAAAAAAACTGCTGTATAGAAATTAAATTGAGGTTATTTAGCAACAGCAGCTGTATGTTTCCAGAATCACGTTTTTCCACACAGTTTAGTGTTTCTAAAGAGGTGAGACCGGAGTGTCAGACATGTCGACTCAGATGCTTCTTCTTCTTTTGGAGAGCAACAGGAAATGCAGCTTTTTTTGTGTGTTTTCACACTAAAATGCTTCATCTTTATGTCTTTTCTTCTCCAGAAACAACAGCCTGTCAGGCCGAGGCTCTTCTTTTTTTTCTTTTCTAAAAAGTATGTTTACGTTTTTTAATAAATTTGTTTGCTGAAATATCAGTGGGGTTCAGTGTCTTGCACAAGGACACTTTGGGTAGGCACAAAGGCAGGAATTAAACCTTCAATCTTCTGATCGTAGGTCGACCGCTCCACCCCTGCACCCCTACCGCCTGCTAATGTCATTTTACTGACTTGATGAAGGACAGCAGCAATACAGGGTCAATCTATTCTTATTATTAAAAACAGATTGTTGGAAAAACTTTATTAAGGTCAATTCTAAAAACACTGTAAAATGAACAAGTGTTAATAAAGTTTGACATAAAAATACCTAGTTAAACTTTTTATTAGGGGAGCTATGTGCTGTGGAGCACACGGCTCATATAATTTCTGTTTATATTAATGTTATGTTGAAATTAAATTTCTCCTCATATTAGAAATCTGATTGTTTTTCCCTGTGCTTGCACTTAGTTTGATAAAAATATGTCTTTTTTGACGTTTTATAATTAATTTCTCTTTGCTATTTTTACACAGTTTTCAATGAAGGTGATAAGCATTTTAGGAATTAAAAGTTCAACTTTGGTTCAGTTTGTGATGTGGTTTCAGAGCAGGACTAAAAAAAAAAAAAAAACAGATTGTTGAATCTCTGCAAGGGATGGTGATGCAGGGATAGGCTCCAGCAACCTCGTGACCCCAAAAAGGATTAATCTTGTTTGTAAAATGACTGGATAGATGGGTAGGTGGTTTGTTGAACCCAGTTTGACCTGTATCACCGTAAAATGGTAAAGCTTCCTTAAAGACCTGCTCCGATGAAAACATTGAACAGGTTTTTGAGGCAGTATGAAATCATTTAAGATTAAAACAATGTTTTTGATTATTTATCTATTTAAATTGTGTTGGATCAGATAAAAAGTTGCGGTTTGTGACGTAACCTCTGCCAAAAAAATTTCACTTCTCTGCTATAATTCTGATGCATCACATACAGACAAATACATCCATTAACGTCTTCATTTTCCGCGTCTGAGCTAGCGTCTGGTTAAAACTGTGGCCTCATAGTTTTGATATTACTCGCTGTTTTGTTTTGGTTTTTTGTTTTGTTGCTATGGTAATGTTAGCATGGGGCTGTTGTGAGGGGTTATAAGCTAGCGGGAGAGAGTTTAAAGAAAGGAATGCTGGGATATCAATGTAGGGCCACTTTTCCCCAACAGACCCAGGGACAGATTTCTAATGAACTTCTGCCGCTCTGCAGAAACTATGTCTTAAAAAACGTGTAGTTTTTGGATTTAGGCAAAAAAAACCCTGTCAAACCCTATCAAAGCTAAAAGACCACTGGGAAAAATAATTTATAATACAAAACAATATAGTTGAAATGGGACTTTATAAGATTAAAGACTGATTAAAAAAAAAAAAAAAATGACAACACTGGTTAAAGGAATGTACTTTATGTCAAACACAACTAAAAGATTTTCAAAATAAAACAAATTATGTACAAAATGACAAAAAAACATCAAATAAAGACACTGAAAGTAAAACCAGAACCTTTTCCTCGTACAGTCTTTTGTGAACTGGAGATCTTTTGTATGACGGTTACATAAACCTGCTGTTCTCCATGAAGGATTATCTTCTTAGTCATATGTTGGACTTTCAATGCTTTAGTAAAGGAGAGTCACGAGGCCTTTTGATGGGAGCAGCTTGATGCTTAAACTTCCAGTATTTGCATCGGTGAACACAGCAGTGGTGCATATCTGCATGAGTCTGAGATGCATATCTGCTGCTGCACACAGCGGCTTACGGCTGGACACCGACAAAGCTTCAGTCGGGGAGGGGTGGTTACTATAAACACAAAGTCTTCAGCTTCAGATGAAACGTAAGATATGATAGGAGAGGAAATGTTTGGATTGTTTTTACACTGTTGAACATTAGAATACATTTTTGTTGTTGCTAATAATTATTTGTTACACACATTGACTGTATATGAGAACTGGAATGAGTGACTCCGCCCCCTTGTGCTCCAAAGAGGAAGCATCTGTTGGCCAAAACAGACTTTACTAATCCTAATTTATTTTCATGACATTTGTTCTGTAGTGTAGGTTATTCAAGTTGACCAATCAGAGGCTTGACAGATTCTCAAGTTGAAGGGGTGTGGCTTTCCAACAAGCTGCTGATTGGTGAGAGTGATGTCATTAAAAACAATCACTGCTTACTGATGTTGTCTGGCTCCAACATGGCGTCATAAAAAAACAGCAACTGAATTGACTTAATTTAGTTTCTATGGGTGACGTTACACTCACTCAGTCCAGTTCTCATATACAGACAATGGTAACATAATTAAAAAAAATGTAACATAAAAAAAAGATTTTTTTTTCCATTCTTAAGAGATTTGCTCTTTACTATGAATAATAGGTTAAAGCTACAGTGCACTTAAAAAATACAAAGTTTATTGGTTGAATGCACTGTTTTCAGGGGTCTATATCTGTCTATATCGTTGGTCCATTGTCTATATCTACTGAACAAGTTTCTTGAACATTTGTTCATGTTAAAAAGCTTTAAAATGTCTTAAATTGGATTCAATTCAATTTTGAGTTTACACAGTTTACACATTTAGACACATTTGTTTAGAAATACATTAATAATCTATATATATATATATTGAATATAATAATCTGATACAGTTCACATACTGTAAAATGTATTAGTGAAATAATGAGATTGTTAGTAGAATACAGTGTTACATGGTTTCTCTCAAGGAGAATTCAGTAAGTCCCTCCTGGAGGGCATTTCAGTTTGACCTCTAGGTGGCGACCACGTTATAGCATTAAACCTTATTCCAGAAGGAGAAGAAAGTTTGAGTACAAAACTGTGCTTTAGAGCACAAATGTTACTTTAAAAAATATTTCCTTAAAGAGTTTGGAAAATGCATGCCTATGACTCTGTTCTATTAGTCAGCCATGTATGTTTACGTCAACCGTGCATTAGCATTAGCCGTCCTATGGGAAGTTCCATTAAACATTCCCATCAAGCTAGCGGACTTTAGCTTTATGTACTAAATCGCTATATATTTTTATTAATCGATTATTGATCTATTAAACTTAGATCGATTCAGATTGATTATTCGATTTTATCAACTTAACCCTATCAAAAATGTAATTCTTTTAACCAAGATTATTTTCGATGAAATTATATAAATACATTTTGGAAAAAAAAGGTTGTTCTCCACCAATATGCAGTTGTTTTAATCAAAAAAAAAAAAAAAAAAAGAAGAGCTCATGGTACAGACCACAAACAACAAGAAAACAAGCTTCAGTTTTTGTCAAAGAAAGAGAATAAATGAACAAAATGGGAAATAATTAATAAAAAGGGAAATAGACTGAGAAATTAGTCTTAATTTATTGACATGCATACCCTTAAAAGTCTTTAAAAGTCTTAAATTTAACTTGATGAAACTTGTGTGTCTGTGACGCAGTTTATGGGTGTTTATCTCCTTTTAACAGACGGTAAAAGTCGTTTATTTTTAAGTTTCTGGCTCCCGGTGTTGTTTTTAGCAGCATCTTCCATGCAGTCGACAGCATCGCATTACATGGGAGGAAGAACTCCAACCTGGTGCAGTTTACCACCATCTGAGTGTTTCTGTTCTATTCTATAGGGAGTTTTGTGGGCTCCTGCTTGTCATTTCTAACGTTTCTGTTTTTAGTTGTGGGGGCCTCCTTCCTTCTGTGAACTGTACTTTCCCCCATGGAGAAGATTAGAGGTCTTGTGCAGGAGTTAAGTCCCGGTTAATTTAGATTTAAGACTGCAGTGAGGTAATGATCCGCCTGCCAGGCTCTGCCTCTAATCCAGCCCTTGTGTCAGCTGGGCCTCTGCACCCACCTGAGTCCTAAATAAATGTGTAGAACTGTCACTTTATACTCCTTCACCTATAGTGACCTCTATAAACCTTATTTAGTCATAAACAGACGCTTAATTTGAACCACAAGTTTGAAACGCCCATTTTTCTGTTTTTTTTTTTTTTTTTTAAAATAAAACTTTATTGTTCTTTGTGTTGGATGTGGGCAGTAGGATAAACTATGTGGATGTTAGGTTATTCATTTCTGGTCCAATTCATTAAAAAAAGGGGGTATTGTGTTCCAGCTTAGCAGACTAAACAACAGAAAAGAGTTCTTGGCATTTCTGTGAGCGTCTTACGTTTCAGCCCGGTTATCCTGGCTTGATTAGTTTGGAGCCAAACGGAAAAAAAATGAAATACCTCTGTTACAACGGGCTTCAGTCTGACGGTTTTAGTCCAGTTTATGGACGCTCCGTTCAGATAGGACCTCTTAGTTCTGCTACAGTGAAGAAAGTGCAGCTGAAGCTTCAACTAGAGACAGAAAAGTGTATAAATGTCATTTATGTTGAGGCTGAAACCTTTCTGAAGCTTTTTCTCAATAAATTGAGGGGCCACTTCAAATGAAGTGTTTGTGTAAATGTAAGTTTCAGGCATAGCTTTGCAAATTGAAAGTTAAACCAGATTAAACTTTGACCTATCAGGGAGGGAAGTGTGAACCGTTTGAAAATTGATCATGGAGGACAAATTGATAATTGTGGTTTGTGTCGATACCAGTTGTCCCCACCCCCGGTCCGTGAGTCACTTGGTTCCAGATTGCAGACAGAAAAAAAAGAAATACATGCGCTAACTTAGATGGTTTCTATTTTGTTTATTTCCTTATCAAGAAGGAAGTTTTATTTTGGAAAAATGCTGGATTCCGTTCACAAGATCCGTCTTAGTCATGTGACGTAAAGCGGCTAGCTGCATGGCTAGCTGGATTTTATTTATTTATTTTTTTGCTGAACATTTGAAGAATACAGTAAAAAAAGACAGTATTACAAAAATACAATAATACAACACAAGAACATGGGAATTTCTTAATAAATGTCACAGTTATTCTTAACTTATGAAATTCCTAAATGTTACAAAAAGGAATATACATTTCTTTTGTTAACATCCTGGTAATGAAGAAATGGTTAGCTGGATTGCTAAGCTAGTAGCCCAAAGCTAACAAAAACCAAACAATAAAACATATTTGGAAAGTTTCTCCAGAAAGAAAGCCAGTGATACACAGATTAAGAGCCTTCGACTTCAAAGAAAAGCTGCTATTTACAGAGAAAACCACGAGTATTCCTCAGCATTTTTAATTATTGAGACAGTTGAAGCCGCTAAGACTAACATGCAGCAACACACTCTTGACTGTTTCACACACGCAGATTATAAAGTTGGAGACACGGTGGATTCACGTTTATATTATATTTAGAAAATTCCAGTTTTACGTCAGTTGCATCATTTTATTTTGCTTTATTTATCCATAAAAACACCTTAAAAGTCGTAGGTAGCTGAAGCTAGCGCCCGGTTGTTAGCCTTCACTTTCATGTTAAAGGGAAAATCTTCATTACAAAGTTCAAACCAGCCGCAAACATTTTTAAGAAAGTGGAGATAAATAAAAGTGCTGATTTGTGGAAACTTGTAAAAAAGATATTTGAGAATTTTCCTGCAGAAAGGCTGAATTTGTAGGCATCCGTTCAGAAATTGAACTCAGAAAATGTTCCTTTGTGTGGAAAAAAAATCGCAATGAATGAGGATTTATTTAAAGACAAAATAGGATCAATCATTTTGCCCTGAAAGATAATCAGAGCCTGGATTGAGTATTAAAATAGCATCAGAAGCTTAAAACTCTCAACATCTTTCCCATTCGGACCGATCCGTAAAAATATTGTCTAATTTAAACAAGTCTGTGGCCTGAAAAAGGTTTGGAGACTATTGCACTGTAACACACCAAGTCTTGCACCGCTTTGACAATCCGCACCAAGCCTCTTCCAGCTGTAGGTGGTGGACATGCGCTAGTAAACAGTAAGAAAAAAAGTAGCCCCTCCCTGCTTGTTCAGTGTGAACAGCATGGGTTAAATGAGCATTCAGGAACTCGTGTCACATGTCCGGTGTGTCCATAGCTTCGCTCTTGACATTAAGATTGATAGAGGAGGACTCAGTTTGCTTTAGTGTTTCAGACCTTTTTTATCTGTTTTCTAATACCCTCAATGTGTTGAAGTTTATTATTATCAGTTGATGTAAGGCACCACAATCCTCTGCCACATAATGTAGACACAAAAATGTCCTGTTTTACCTCCACCTTGTGTTGTTGCTCTCTGCTTTTATCCTTTGTCTCAGTTTCTTAGTCAATTTCTCTCTTTTATGAAGTCCGTTTACAGCAAAAGTTTTTTTTTTCTGATTCAAGAGCGGAGCTTTGAGGAGAGCAGGAAGTTCAAAAACATAAAGAACTCTGCTGTCAAATAAAAAAAGTGCTTTTAAATAAAGTGAGGAACATTTGCCTCTTTACTTCTATTACTCGGATTTCAATTTCATTGTAAGTTATTTTCTTCTTTTACACGAACATTAAACAGATGCTGGGTGATTTTTAGTTTTAAACTATCACCTGCTATTTAATGTGGATTTGTTCATTTAGATTGAATTTTATTACAGTTTTCCACTGAAAGATGTATTCTTTTTTGGATTTAAAGAGTAAAAAAAAAATTGACATTGATGAGAGAGGCTCATAAGTCCCGTTTTGCAAGTCCAATGCTAGTCTGAGGTCTCAAGTTTTATTGTTGAAATATTAACAGTTATTGAAAGTTAAAACACATTTTTATTGTCAGAAATTGCCCTCAAACACTATTTGGATTTAGAATTTATTTCAAGCAATCA
>NC_050533.1:12891743-12898301 GCF_002922805.2 Oryzias melastigma
CAATAAAGAGGTAGGATAACATACTCTGATTGCTTTCAGCAATCAGACAATAACCTACACATAGACATATAAAGTTTAAGATAATTAGTCAAAATTTGATTGGAAAATAAAAAAATAAAAGTAAAAGAGATGCAATTCTGAGATACGTATCATATTGTAAGGAGAACTTTAATTTTTAGGTCTTGTCCTGCAGATAAAAAAATACTAATAAATGCATTAAAATTGTTCACAAGTCTCTGAATGTGTGAAGTCCTTGTCTCCATCCCTGACTGTTTCCTCCAAAAACCCGATTCAAACTCGGTCTTTTTACTGTGTTTGTGCAGAGGCGATGAGCTGAATCAGCTCTGTTAGACCACAGAAACACAAGCAGGAACTGCTGTGCTTTTACTGGAGAAAAGATTTATAATATTAGACCAATTAGTCAATTTTTCCAAGGTGTCTGAACCCACAATTCCAAAGTCCCGTGATTTAGAAATTTCCCAGAAGTCTCTGCGAAAAACTAGTGTGCACAGATGCTCGCTAGATTAGCGAATACGGACCAAAATGCATTGAAACGATTTGTCATTTGAAAAACTGTATTTAAATGTAATTAAAAAAAAAATATTCAAGTTCGGACACTAACATAAAATGTTTATAATTAGTATGTTTTTACTTCACATATTTTCTGTTTAAAAAAAATAGCAGAATTGCATTTAAATCCAAAGCTGGATGGTCTAACACTATATAGTCTTTTAGGGAGTATTTGGACACAACCCAAATATATCTTTAGTTTAAAGATCCCGTCATGACTACATTAGTGTGTATCCTGACTTCACCCCATTGGCGGGACGGTCTGCAGAGACTGCTGTGACCCCTTACAGGATCAGGTGAAAAAAGATTAGCAGGTAAATGGATTGGAGTCAGTTCATGTTTGCACACATTCTTATAAAAAAAACATAGCTGGAAAGTAAACAAATGAGCATCAATATGCAGAAAAGTTACATTTGTAAAAGCAAATTTAATATAAAAATTCATAAGTAGGTGATTCTTCTTTATAGATAATGAGGTTATGGATCGATTTACTGCAACATTTTAAAAACAGAATGAAGTCTGAACTGAATGATGTTAGGATGCATTTCATGGAGTCAAAATCCTTCTTTGGGTTTGTTTGTTGTAAATAAGTGTCTAATAGATGAATGATTTCACCGATCAGCTGAGGAAAGACATGATTTTGTTTTGGTTCTGCCGCTTTCAGAATAAACTGTAGAAAAGATGAGAGTTTACAGAGAGATTATGATTAAACAAAAAAAAAGAGTTAATCCTGCAGGTCCTGTCATAAACTTCTGCTCATCTTTTTTTTTTTATTTGCATTTTTCTGTCATTAAAAAATGGAAAAATTAAGCATATGAAGCAGCTTTTAATGTCTGTAAGATTAACCTTTAATAATCCAGGACCTTTCTAAGCATCTATATGTACAACTTTCAAATTTGCTTCAATAATTTATCTTTAAAAAAGATTTTTGTGAAAATCCCTCATTTCCATAGTTTGTGTTTTTTTTTCTCATTATATTACATAATAATTCCAAAATAAAACCTGAAGCTGTACAAAAAAATCGATTCAGAATAGTAAAAGTTGTCTTTTTTATTGCGCAAATCACAAAAATTTAGATTAAACTGTGTTTATGTTTTACAACAAAATCAAAAGTAAAAAGACATAAGATAAATCACTAAATCAAAAAAAAATAAAGACAAGCTTCAAACAAAATAAAAATGACTAAAACAAATCTCCCTCTGAACTATTTATAAATGATTTATTTAAAAGGAAATCACAATTTTGAGTCAGTTATGTTTGTTTTAAAGCTAATAACCTTTTAGAAAACTTCACATTCGATTTGGAATTAAAATAGTTCCTTTAAGTTATGTGGCAAAAAAGGCAGAAAAAACAAAGCAGAAACAACAACTTTAGAACCTTTTGTGCTCATCTCTCTTTTTCCGTTGTTCTTTCATTAAAAAGGGGAAAAGTCAGACGCACTGAGCAGCTTTGACTGCCTGTAAATGATTCAAACTGGATGAACGGTAGTTCTCCAGTGAAATGTCAGAGGAAAAACTCCTCCAAATTTCATCTTCGTTCTGTCAGCTGCTCTACTGAGACAATTAGCTATAAAGCTAATCACTAATCAACGCAGAAGCCCCGCCCCTTGGTGGAGCCTCCCTCTTTTTGAACCCCATTCATTCACTGTGAAGCTGCAGAAACGTCAGCCGGAGCCTCCACTCCATGTTCTCCAGACAGGATCAGCAATGATTTCCTGCAGCTTTGAAAGGTCTGTTAATGGACTGAGGGGGGGTGCACGCCGAGGATTGTGTATGCAGAGGATTTGAGTGGAGGAGGGTGGGCTGAAGAGAGCACATATGTCCCACCATGTGTGCCGGGAGCGCTTTACTTCATTCAAAAGCTTGGGAGTGTGGCCTCATTTTTTTAACCATATATGAAGCTTTATTTGACACTCGGAGCGACTGAAGCCGTCAGATTCGTGGCGTTTGCCGTCTCTCTGTGTGCTTTTGTCCTCTCGCTGGAGCCTCTGGCTGCCTGTCAGGTGAAAATGATTCAGTCTCCACAGAGGAATTTAGCTCGTTCCAGCAAAAACACAGCCTTCAGAGGGCTTGGAAGATGGAAATTAAGACAAGTTTGGCATTTTTTTTTCCCCTGAAGAAGCAAATCCAGCACATGAACAATTGAACTCAAATGAAAAATGTCTCCTGGAGTGTTTCAAATCCACATTTTTAATTATAAGAAGCTTGTCCTGTCGATGGATTACACTGTAAATACACTGAGGTTCTTTAGATGGAGCAATATTTCAGAGTTCTGGTCAAACTGTTGTAGTAATAACGGCAGAATTGGACTTCTGTGTAAAGTCTGGCCTCTTCAGCGGCCACAAAATGAGCTTCTATGATTTAAATGTCTTTGGAGGGAATGATCTGACCTCTTCTTCCAAAAAACATTTAAATCTTCTGATTTGAGCTCAACTTTAAAGCAGAAATTACCACAAAATACTAGATAATAAGAAGTTGGAAATAAAACAAACCCTTTTCTGTTTAAATGAGTCAAAGTAAAAAAAAGAATAAAAGAACTCCACGTTATATTTTTGTTTTTAATCACATCGGTTTGGACTTCAGGCCTTTTTTCCTCAGTGGAAAGCTTGTTAAATGACATTTAAACAATTTAAATGAAGCATTTTGTTTACTATTCTTTTGCGGTTTTAGAATTCTTAAATAATTAGTTTTAATATTCCAAATAAAGACTCATAAATGTGTGGCTGGAGACAAAATATGCACCTCTAGAGGAGGAATAAAGTTTATTTATTTTTTCGCGCTCACGTAATTTCTGACCTTTGCAACCCCATATTATGACACTTCTTCCTCGGGTTATGTAGCAGACACAGAACATGATCCTGTTTAACCTGCTGCTTTGGCTACCCTGGAATGTGCTTTTTGGAGCACAGAACTTGTTTCCACTAACTGCAGATAGTTTTTTTTTTTTTTTAAGGTTTTATAAGGACATGGAGCTGTCATGGAGTAGTTTTCAAAGTAGTTTTCAAAGCGGTGAAATGTTCACATTGAGGAATAAAGTGGGGTTTTTGTGTGTTTTTCCAGCTGTTTCCTTTAATGTTTTGCTCACTTAACCATTAATTTAACCTTTGAGACAAAGAATAGAATCCAGCTGCAGGCTGGTTTAACTAAAGCGGTTGATTTTTGGTTTATTGGTTGTCTTTTTTTCTCTCTCTCTCTAAACTCGCTGAGTGGCGATTGCATTATGGGAGTACAAGTGACTCACCATCTGAATGTGTTAAACTTTTGTGTTTGTGGGAATTTCTGCTCACGATTCTTTCACCATCTGCTGATCGTTTTCACATTGAAAGCCATCAAAGGAATCTTTAGACGTCTTCCTGCTAAAGGAGAGTTTTGGTGTTGCCACATTTGGGTTTTTGTTGCCAGTTAAATCTTTATCCCCCTCACAGGGTTTACTATGCCATTTAAACATGTGCAAAATGTAATGCTTTTAGACATTCAAGCCAATGGGAACAAAGCACACAGTTAGTCTGCTATATTGTGTTGCTCTTTGACTGATGAAGAGAAAACAAAAATAAATCCAAACTCAGAAGATGTGGAGTTGATCACAAATCCTCCTCATTTGAATTTAACTGTAACTAACCTGGACCTGAATCAAAGTATCTATTTATCCAAATTAAATTGCTAAATAAATAGCTAGCAAGCTAGCTAGCTACATTTTCTACATTTAAGCTAGCTAGCTAGCTAGCTACATGTTCTACATTTCTACATTCTAGCTAGCTAGCTAAAAGTACAAGCAAAATACAATAAAAGGTGCAGTGCCAAAGAGTAGCATACACAAGATGAAAAAATAATAAAATGCATTGTTAAACATGGGCAGAAATAGAAACCTACCAAAAATTACAATAAAATAAAATAAATGTTTTTAGTTAACTAAAAATACATTAAATATTGATTCATTAACACCACAAACCATTTTTTAAAGCAGATTCTTATATTTTATCTGAAAAAAAAGCTTTTCTGTTAGTTTTAAAGACCAGCTCCATTTAAAGTTGTGTTGTTGGTGTTTTTAACATGTTCTTAGAGCATTTTTCTGATAATGTAGGACATTTGTAAAGAAAATTTAGCTCAAATTTACATCCCTGAGTCTTTCTTTTTTCAAATTGTTGTGAATCAGGGGCAGACTGAAAAATTCTGATTGAATTTAAGCGAATGTGTGATGTTGAAAATACACTAAGCTCCCTGCTCCGCTCCATTCAGCTTCTTATAGTTTCATGGTAAAAGTCTTGTACTTTCCAGTTTAGAAACAGCTTTTCTGTTGGTTTTCATTAAATGAATTCATAGTTTTATCAATGAAAATTCTATAAAACTATTTTGTAATCCAAAAAAACGTTTTTGTCAAACCACAATTTTACAAATAAATCAATAATTATTAATTTGAAAGTTAAATATTCATAAATACGAATAAAATCAACTCCCTCAGTGATGCCCAGCTCTATGGATTTCTTTCCATCTCTTCTTTAGCGTGTTTTTTGAAATAGACAATGATGAAAGTGTAACAAGCGCCGTTCTACTTCCGCTCAGCAGAATCGATGTCTGGGCGGTCTTTGCTCTATAGGATTTGCTCTGCGCTCTGACAGGACGAGCAACCTCCAACAATCCAGTTTCATCCGTCAAACTGATCCAATCTGGCATCGACCGCACAAGGTCACACACACACGAGTGTGTTCCAGCCTCTCTGGGATGCTCTGGAAGGCCTTCTGCTCTGTTTCTTTTTGCACTCTATCAGTCTGGAGTGTGTGTGCATAAGAACACGATGAAAGGCTTTTATTGCTGATTTCTTGAGAGGAAAGCATCATTTTCAAGCTCTTGGGCCTGACACCATCTGGCCTGAGCTGCTCCAGAAATAGAGATGCAGCCTCCTCCCTGTTTCCCTCCTTTCTTCTCCGCACTGAATCCCCCCCAGTGGTCTCTCTGAAGTGGAGAAAAGAGTTTATTATGTGATTAGAGACACTTTAAATCGTGTAGAGGAAATGTCTCTAGATAGATGACTTTGTGAGAGCAGAAGCGGTTTTTACTTTAAACTAATGATTTATTTATTTACTTTGATTACTTGTGCATAATTTCTGAGCTTTGAATATCAAATATTTTCTTTTTTATTCTGTAGTTCTTGAGCTTCTCATTGCCTTTCAACATAGATTCTTGAAAGCAATCATCTTTGTCAAGGAGTTGTTGCCATAGTAATGGACAAAAACCAACCATAATGTCATAAAATGTTGTTCAACGCATTAATTTTTATCTGGAACTGAAGGGAAAATTTGGGAGAAGGTTAATGTTTTTCCGTCATGCAGAGCAGCATGGTGATAGCAAATGTCTCTGATTTTCCTTGTTGATATACTTAGTGGAAAAAATACTTTTTAAGTTAATAATTAAGTAATTCTGCTGAATAAAAAGTGACATTATTGCATTTTATCTCATTAGAAAATGTTATTTTAAACAAAACAGAAAAAAAAAATCAGATATTTGGTTGAAACCAGGATCATAAATGTGATTTTGACAGGATTTCTTCATCATACACAGAAAATATATATTTTTTGCCTTTTAAAATCCAACTCAAATGTACTTTTAAGTTGAATACTGAGAAATTGGAGCAGTTTAATTGATAATTTTTAAGAATTAAGTGCATGTTGCCTTTCATTTTTTTACAGTAGGCCTTTTTATCTCTTCAGAGGAATCTGATCATTTTTTATTCTATGAATAAATTTAACTTTTAAATGTTATAAATAATAGATTACAAGCTGCTTGTTTTTTCCAGACTCAGGAAAGGAGAAAAAGGGTTTAAAATGTTCAGAGTTTTGCTCTATGATGTCATTCATTTTTATTTGCAGGTTTTTTTGTATAATAAAAGTGAAATAAAAAATTAAACATACACAATTTATAAGAAAATTGCTTTTTTAATCCTTAGCTGTCAAAAAACAGTGTTTTGATAAAAGCAAACTTCATTTTATTTGGT
>NC_050533.1:12898599-12908168 GCF_002922805.2 Oryzias melastigma
TTCTGCATCATACACAGAAAATATAAATTTTTTGCCTTTTAAAATCCAACTCAAATGTACTTTTAAGTTGAAAACTGAGAAATTGGAGCAGTTTAATTGATAATTTTTAAGAATTAAGTGCATGTTGCCTTTCATTTTTTTACAGTAGGCCTTTTTATCTCTTCAGAGGAATCTGATCATTTTTTATTCTATGAATAAATTTAACTTTTAAATGTTATAAATAATAGATTACAAGCTGCTTGTTTTTTCCAGACTCAGGAAAGGAGAAAAAGGGTTTAAAATGTTCAGAGTTTTGCTCTATGATGTCATTCATTTTTATTTGCAGGTTTTTTTTGTATAATAAAAGTGAAATAAAAAATTAAACATACACAATTTTTTTCGAAAAAACTTTAGGAATATAAGAAAATTGCTTTTTTAATCCTTAGCTGTCAAAAAACAGTGTTTTGATAAAAGCAAACTTTTTTATTTTTATTTGGTTTTTACAAACTGCTATTGAATAAAAACATTAAGTTCGCTCTTTTGTCAAAAAATAAAAAAAATCAGCCTTTTATGCAGATTTTAAAAAACTTTATTGAAATCTACAGATGAGATTTAACCATGTTTTCTGTTTTGTTTGAGTTTTTTATGGATTTTGTGTCTTATTTATTGAAAAAGTCTTCCATGAAAGCACTGCTCTCCGTCCTCTGAACTTGCGAGAAAATTATAGTTTGTGCTTCATTTGAAATAGGACCAAAAATCCTCAGCAACACCTGTTTTCACCTGTTTGGCATTTATTCTGATTGTTGCGCTTTTTATTAGTTAATGTAGCAGTTATTGTGTTTAATTTCACTAGTGGAACCATTTCTCCTGTGTGACCACAAGGGGGCACAATCTATGTTTTTTTATGAGCATGTCCCAAGTGTGGCTTAAATGGACTGAATCCAGAACTAAATTAAATCAGTCAATGAACCAGCGACTCCTAAAAGGTGGACCTAAAAGGCAAAGACTTTGACCTTCCTATGAGTTTCTTTATCACCTTTTTGATGTTTCTTTTGTAAAGCTGGTCTTTGCTCACGAACAAAAAAACATACAAATCATGTTTTATGTTCTGATTCTGGACTGAAGTCTCTCCTCCTCTTTCAGCGAGCAGAGTATCTGCCAGGCGAGGGCCTCCGTGATGGTCTACGACGACGCCAGTAAGAAGTGGGTGCCCATCAAGCCCGGGCAGCAAGGCTTCAGCCGCATCAACATCTACCACAACACTGCCAACAACACCTTCAGAGTGGTGGGCGTCAAACTGCAGGACCAGCAGGTAAAAGACGCCAGGAAGCATCAGACAGGCGTCCATAAAATCTGGAGGCAGTTTTTTTCCTCCATTTTGACAAAAATTCTGTGCAAATTATTATTATTTCTGGTTTTAGCTATTTTGGCACATTAATTGAATATCCTGTCTTTAAAAAAATGACAAATACACTTTTATTTAGCAACAAATTCATTTTAATTTCCTGTTTTTATTTTCCAGATAATGCATTTTTCATGTATTTTTATGCATTATCTATTATTTTTAGTCATGTTTTTATGCATGAGTGTTGCACGGAGCAGGAAGTAGTTGTTGTTTTTTCCTTTTTTTATTTTTCAAGAGTATAAAAAAATACAATACAAAATTCAAATGCTAAAACAACATTTTAGTTAGCACATATAAACAACTTCCTAAACAATTAGCATGAAAAAGGAAAAAGTGCAAACAAAAGTGAAGAAAGAATTTAAAAAAAAGAAAAAAAGGGGCAAGCAAATGGGAAGAATATATAAATTTAGTATCATTTGTATCATTTATCATGTAACAATTTATTTATCTTTAAAAATTTTAAGAATGGTTGCCAAATCTTACTAAACAGTCCTGGATTGTTTATGACATAGAACCACTTTTAATTTAATTGTATCTCTGTTCTATTCAATTCTATTCAATTCTATTCAATTCTATTCTATTCTATTCTTTTATGTTATATATTAAAGGCACATTTAGACTTGATCTGGTTTAAATATAAATGTGATGCACTGTTTAAATCACGATAACTGATAAAGGGAATGTTATTATCATTGCCTGTATAAGAGAACTGGACAGAGTGAGTGTGATGTCATCCATAGAAAACGACTATTTTCCGGCTCTAACCAAATTAAATCACTTCATTCACCTTTTTTTTTTCTTTTTGCAATATTGATGTCACCATGTTGGAGCCAGAAGTTGTCAGTAAGCATTGATTGGTCTGAGTTATCGTTTCTATGGCAACCACTCTCAGCAATCAGGAGTGAGCTTGTTGGAAATCCACCCTCCTACCCTCCTCCTACCACTTGAAAGCGGCTTGAGAGAATCTGTCAATCAAACGTTTTGACGTGAGCCCACCTACTTTCATTGAGGCATCTGATTGGTCGGTTTATAATTTGAACAATTTAAAATAATAATAATTTACAATTAGGACTAAAACATTTTAGAAGAGTAAGAATGGTTCTAGCAAATAGAATGATAGACTTATAGCTGTTTATTTCTCAATAGAAGTCTATAATTTTGGCTTCTTGGAACCAGCCGGTACTTCCTGTTTGGAGGAGGAGTCACTCAGTCCAGTTCTCACATACAGTCAATGGACTAGAATAGATGAAACACTGTTTTTTTGTTCCTTAGTGAGCAGCTTGTCTCTCCTCCGTTCCTCAGGTGGTGATCAACTACTCTATAGTGAAAGGCCTGAAGTACAACCAGGCCACTCCGACCTTCCATCAATGGCGTGATGCTCGACAGGTCTACGGGCTGAACTTCGCCAGCAAGGAGGAGGCCACCACCTTCTCTAACGCCATGCTGTTCGCCCTCAACGTCCTCAGCTCACCTGACAGTGGAGGTAAACTCGGAAGAATTCACCAAATCAGTACACATCAAGTGTTGAGAAAAGAGCTAGAGCCCGGTCAGTGTCCGGTCACAGTGACCCCCTCTATACTAAATCTCTACTTGGACACTCATCATGTTTTTGCCAGAAATGATATGAAGGAAGAAGATTTTCTGTGTTTCAGTTGAATGTCATAAGAATTTTAGCTCAAATTGATCACACATGGTTGCTTAATTTCATGTCATATCATTACTGAGCAGTGATTCCTTTGTTTTGACGGCCTCCTTATCAGATTGTGTTTATAATATCATGCTAATGAGATGTCTATGCATAATAAGAGAGTGTTGAACACAAAATTTAATATGAATATCTAAATAATTCATAGCAAATTGGACAGGAAAACAGCAGTACCAAAGCTGCATTGAAATTCAATGGTGAAGAGCAGAGCTTTGCTACCCTCTGCTGGACATTGATATGTACTGCAGCTCCACTATGATACGAAATCAAAAACTTTTCTTCCTACTTTTACTAATTTATATTTTTGCAAAATGTTTTTTTTTTATTTTAATTTTAAAAATGCAATTTTAATATTTAAAAACTGTGCATCCATTATGTCAAAGTGACGAGCTGCATTTAAAGCTTAACTCGTGCTTCACAACAGCTTCAAAGCGTCTCTAGTTACAGTCTACTTTTATGCTGTGTGTGAATATGTTTTAAGTACAGTGTCATCCCATCCCATTCCTGTGACTGTCACATCGGTGGCTAAAATATCCGTCATGGAGCCTCTGTGTCGTCCCCCGCCGTGCTCACGGGGCTGCTCCCCCCTTTTTTTGTTGCTCATCTCTGGACCGCGTCGTTTGAGTCGTATCCGTTCCTAGCACTATTTATTTAATAGAAATCAGCAACAGTGATGCAGAATTGTCACACAGACGTAGGTCTTTAGGAGGATATTCGGACGTTTGTCCACCATGAAAACCCCGGAGATGTCGCCCGGCGTTCGTAGACGCATTTCTTCAGCCGTCGTGGTCCTCAGTAAGTCCGGGAGAGACAGGATTGCTTTCCATGGCAACACCGAGCTCAGCAGATGGAGGGAAACCAAACATCAGCGACTTTCTCACATATCCTTTCTTGTTTCTCCATTTCCAGATACAGATTTATTTATTTATTTTAACCAAATTGGAAACATAAAAGTTCTGCTAAGGACACTTTCTAAATGCTTTAAATAAACTTTATCGATATTCTTGGTTAAAATATTCCCAAAGATTCTCAATTTTACCAGCATTTCCTTAAAATAAGAATGCTGCTAAAGCAGTGGGACGTGTCTTTATTTGTTACCGGTTAATCAGTAACACAGCCTCAGATTTATCTGTGGATCAGCACCAGCAGTGACTGTGACTGCAGATGTTTTTATCTCTTTTTCAGTGACTGCTGACATGCTTTTAAGAGGTAGATCCTTTCATGAGCAGCTGTGGTTCAGCAGGCGGTTCAATCCTTGACCCCCATGGAATACTGTCATAAAACCAGATAGTGAAACAGTAACTAATGTGTTAATTGGTATATAGTCGTACTTTGCTTTTGCTCACAGTTTGTGGTGATTGAAGCTGGATCTGCTTTCCCATCAGCCTCTGCTCCCTTCGAGGCAGAACATTTGCTCTCCAATCACATTTGTTGAGGTCAAACTTTGGCTAAATGTGCAGCTTCACAAGTCTTAAGAAGGCAAAATAACCACTTTTTTGTTGTCTCATGGAAAGTTTTTTAACAGACTTTGACCTTTCAGGCCATCACCTTTAAGCAGAGAATGAGGTTGAAGGAAAGGAATTGATTCTTCTTTTGTCTCAGCAACATCTTGTTGGTCTGTCGGGTTTCAGTGAAATAAAATCGAGCCTCCTTCGCCGTGGCAACCACCAGCCGGAGCTGTCGGCAGATAGACGCTCATAAATAAGGGTGGTGAGGGCCTCATTTAATCTAGATTATTTATGGAAGGGAATCATTTTTAAGAAGTGTTTGTTGAAGATTTCTGTGATGGTGAGGCCCCTCGTGTTTCTGGTGATCTTTTGAGGTCATCTGTCAGAGAATGTCTTTCAAAGATCACAATCTTCTAAAGCCTGTAATTACTGGAGTGATTATGCAGCTTTGCAGAGGATGCATGTAATTACCCTCCAGCTGATGAGCAGAAGAAGAAGTCGTCTAAGAATTTGCTCTCTAATCTGAGAGTCTTACATTTCAATAGAAAATGAATAAAAAAATAAATTAGTCCATTTTCATTTGAATTATAGTGCTCTGAAATTGATCATAGAGTGAAGGTATCATTTTTGAGTATAAAATACTCAAAGTCGTGTTTTTGCTGCCTCCCTACAGGCTGCACAGAAATATCCTCTGATAGTTGATCTGATGTCATGGGAGGAGCTTTATGAGGGCTGTTCTGCTGATATATCGGTCCTTCACCCAATGCTCCAAAGAGAAGCTCCAGTCAGGTCTTGTAGTTGAAGGAACGTAAATGATCAGCAACCTGCACTCATTCCTGTCTGATTTAGGGCTGCCAAAACGATTATTTCAATAGTCGACTAATGGGTCATGTGTAAGCTGGATGTAAAACACATTTTAACCATCATTAGATTTAAGCCAACTTAAAATAAAGACAATAAAGATGGCAGATTATTAACCTTTAATAAATCATGCAACTTTCCTTCATTTGTTTCTGGCATTAAAACAAGATTACATTAAATTAGGTTTTTATCTAAAAACAAATAAACTATTTTTCCCAAAAGATACAATTTTGGGCTCACTAAGTCATTAGAAAGCATCCACCATAGTTTTGAGATAAAGCTTCAACAATAAATAAATAAAGAAACAACTAATCGACTATTAAATTAGTCGTTGACTATTGAAATAGTCGACAACTAATCGACTATTAAATTAGTCGTTGACTATTGAAATAGTCGACAACTAATCGACTTATTGTGGCAGCCACAGTCTGATTTGTTACAGATTACAAAAAAAACTATTTTTTTTGTTTTAATAGTTCAACTTTTTTTATTGTAATTTTTTTACTGATGTTTTTTATTTAGAAATCTAAAAAAAAAAAAAGTCGGTCTTATAAATGTAAATCAGCAAACCTGAAAAAAAAATAACTTTTTTTTAATCTTCTTGTTTCTTTCTTCTTTTATTTCCTTTATTTAACCAGGAAGAGATTCAAAGATCTCATTTTCAAGATAGTTTCATATACAACTAACAAAATATAAAAAGAGGATTAGTCAATGATTGTATTTCCAGGTTTTTCTAAAGAATATTAAAATATTGTTTAATTATATTTTAAAAAAAAAAACAAAAATGTGGTCTTGTGTGTTACAAAAGCAAACCCATTCAGGGTGTAGTCCGCCTCCAGCAACCCCTAAAGGGATTGAGTGGGTTTAGAAGACGGATGATGCTACAAACGTTGCACTAAGCTTGTTTTTTTTTGTCTGTTTTAGTCGGTTTGATCTAGTTTTTTTCCCCTCGTTCAGGTCCAGTAGTTCAGCGCCAAAACGGGCCTTCCTCTGAAGACGGTGAAGCACAGAGAAGGTAGGTGTTTGTGGAAGGATACACTATGAACAAACACTCATCCTGTCGGTCGCCTTGTTCCTGATCATTCCTATTTTTATTGAAATTGAAGATATTCTAAAAATATATGTTTATTTTCTGTCGATGATGAGACGTTTCTGACACATTCTGGTTGGTGGTTCTTTAGATGTGAAATCAGTTCTGAATGTGACATTCAGCATACACTCACCGGACTACTTTATTAGGTACACCGTACTAGAGCCGGGGTGGACCCCCTTTTGCCTTGGTAGCATAGATTCAACAAGGTACTGGAAACAGTCCTCCAACCAGGAGACGGGCAGTTTGACGGGCATTTTGGAGACGTTGGAGACTTGAGAGAGACGTCTGGCTAAGTCCAAGATAAAGAGAGTTACAGTAATCCAGCTGAGATGTGATAAAGGTATTTGGTGTCTCAAAATGTGCAGGTGATGAAAATGGTTTCACTCCAAGTTGACAAAGATTAAAAAAGCTCAAATCTGATCAACTTTAACCCTTTAACATTGTAGCTCCAGTGTTTATCTTCTTTGATTTACTGTAATTTTTTATTTTGTTAAGACGGTCAACATAATTCCAGCAGATTCTAAGGGGAAAAAGTGTCTTTCACCGCATTTCTCCTTCAGAATCTGCTGGAATTACGTTGATCATGTTAATGGTTGAAAAGTTACAGTATGTTAAAGATTTTGTGTTTAAGCCTTAGGTGTTAAAGGGTTAAAATGATTGTCCAGTTGATCAACAAATCCAGATCAACTGGGGACAGTCCTCTTTTTCCAAACACTGTTTTCTTTTCATTAAAACTCAGGAAACTTAAAGCTATCCAATCCTTAATATCATGCAGACATGATACCAGCGTGTTAGCAGAAAACCCTCAGTAGCAGATACATTTGACTGTTATCAGCATATAGATGAAAGGAAACACTGTGCGTTCTTAGAATGGACCCCAGCGGAAGCAGATACAAGGAAAACAGAAGTGGCCCCAAAACTGAGCCTTGTGGAACTCCAAAAGACACCATAGCTGTTCTAGATTTAAAAACCATCAAGATTAATAAACATATTTCGTCCTGTTAAACATGGCCTGAACCAATCTAATCCCCACCAGATTCTGGAGAATGCTGGTGTAGCAACGTCATAGATTTCTAAGTTGAAAACAGGTACTCTACATGACAGCACTAGGTCTAGTGTGTTTCATCGTCCATGGGTAAGATAAGAAAAACCAACAGATAAAAGTTTCTCAAAAGTACTGTCTTGACCACGTCTCAGCAATAAAAAGGAAGTCCAGGATGCAAGGAAATCCCGCAGAATTAAAGTTTTGTTTACCAGTCCAAATCTAGACGTAGGAGCAGCCCTGTAGGTCGGAAGACAGGAGCGACCGGGAGAGTAGCGTCAGGTTACCAGGATTTGATGTCTGCTGGTAAGGTCAAGGAGAGCAAGAGCGGTGAAGCTGGTCTCCCTCGTTGAAGCCAGCGACAGGAAAGATCAGACCTCAGGTGAGTCCAAGAAGCACCAGGATAGAGTAGAGTGAGGTAGTAGTCCAGATCCTGCTTGGGAAAAGGATGGAAATCGTGTCCAGGAGGCCTTCAGCTTTGCAAGCGCCCGCCACACTTGCCCATTCTCTGCCGACGTTTCTGCTGCACGAAGAGGGCCGATTGGCTGAACAAGTGAGCCGGAATGCTCGAAAGCATCAAGGGTAGTTTGACTGTGGAGGACATATAAGTCCAGTGAATTCATTGTCATGTTCAAGAGTCTGAGATGATTCCAGCTTTATGACACGGTACACTGTGGTCACAAAAGGATGGACATAGTCAACAACAATACCCAGGTAGGCTGTGGTGTTGTAACCATGATCAATTGGATAGATCCATGCTTTCATGATGTTGATGCCAAATTCTGGCCCTACCAGAAAATGAGACCCATCAGATCTGACATAATTTTTCCAATCTTCTGTTGTCCAGTTTGGTGAATTGTATCCTCAGTTTCCTGTTCTTACTTGAGAGGTGTGGTCTTCTTCTGCTGCTGTAGCCCATCTGCCTCGAGGTTGGACATCACCGTTCTTCCTCATTCTGATGTCCGGTTTGACCATGTCTACATCCCTAAATGCATTGAGCTGCTGCCATGCGATTGGTTGACTAGAAATTTGCATTAACGAGCAGTTGTACAGGTGTACCAAATAAAGTAGTCAGTGATTGAATGAAAAAAGAGATGAAGGACAAATATCACATCAGGTTTGAGGTGAGGGTTTAGACAGCAGCGACGTCTGTGAAGAGTTGTGTCATCCCTACGCTTGATAGGATGATGGAGCAACATCAGATGCAGGCGCACAAGGAGAGGGAGCGGCGGACGTCGGGATCAGGTGAGGCTTCAACAAACACACCCACACCCCACAATATAAACACACACTCTCTGGGCCTCACACAAACACGCAAACAAGCTGCTCCAGAGGCCTGTCATGTGATTTCAGCCACACATACCGTTTAATATGGCAATAAACACGAGCAGCCGGAAGCAAAGTTCTGTTTGTTTAGCTTTGGCTGTTATTTATTTATATTTTTTGAAGATTCTATTTGTTTGTATGAGCGAAGGACGTTGTCTCCAGGGGCGCAGACAAAAGCTGTCTTTGCATTTCCAAAGCAAACAGGTGACTTCATCGAGGACGAATGTCACCTATGACTCAACAGGTTCCCAGTGTCCTCATTCTGGTTTGTTCTGGTTTCCCCGTCCTGGTTTCAGCTGCAACTCCCCCCCCACTACCAAGCCTGTATGCTTTTATTTTGTTGATTCCTCCCCCCTATTTCTGTTGTTTTAAATCCATGCACACATGTAAATGTTCAAGTCTGCTTTTATTGTTTGAAGCGCACACACAGACTTAAACATCCCCCCCCTCCCGACCCCGGTGTCACCGCTAAAGATCAGAACCCTCCTGTCCCTGCAACATGCTCAGTCGCCATCTCTTTCTTCCAGCTGCTGTTGGGGGAGACGCCATATGCTTTCTGATCATGGCTCAGTCATGTTGCGTTTTGCTGCTTGTTCTTTTTTACGATGCGTTTTCTTATTTGCTACTGCTTCTGTTTTTTGGATTGCTCCTGGTTTTTTCTCATCTTTTACTTGCTTGGTTGCTCAGTTGCTTTTCATTCTTCTCACGTT
>NC_050533.1:12908670-12914342 GCF_002922805.2 Oryzias melastigma
TCCTTCCACCCTCAGCAGCATCCACAAGCACAGCAGCAGCAGCAGCCGCAGCTTTACCACCAGCAGCCCCCCATCACCACATCCTCCTCTTCCTCGCCCCCCTCTTACACTGCCATGTCTGACGGGGGCTCGCCCAAGAAGACCCCCTCCCCTGTCCCGCAGCCGGCCTCCATGGCCAGCAGCAGTAAGTATGAGGAGGAGGTGTCAGACTCTAAATGCCTTCACTCCACCTGCTCCGCCTGCTGCCCCCCCCCTGACAGAACAGCAGGTCATCTTATCCTATAAAACGACAGTACCTAGAAAACATCCCATAAAACTCAGGAAATCACATTAACTTTCTCAGGTTACCTGACAGTCAGAGTGTAATGAGCGTCACGCCTCATTTCCTCTGACTTTGTCTCAGTGACACAGACTATCAACAGACTGGAGACGTTAAATGTTAACACGTTTTTAAATCAATCACCCTTAAGTTATTTCAGTCAAATTTTATTTCACTTTCTGTTTACTACAGATAAAATAATCATTTAACTGATTTAGAAACTTTGGATTTTGATGCTAACTCAAAGACCCACTCCGATGAAAATTGTGTTTTTCACATCTTCTTGTGGCATTTTTCTGAAGAAAATTAAGCTGTTTTAATTCAAATTGTTGTGAATCAGGAGCGCACAAAAAAATCAGTTTGGAAAAGTTATTTAGCACCTTTTTTGTTGCACCGCTAATGCTAGGTTGGAGTTGTGAGCTAAGGGTCTGTAAGCTAGCAGAAGAGAGTGCAAACAAAGCGATGATGTAAAATTTTTTATGAACTCTTGCCACCCTTCATAAACTACATCCTAGAAAATGACACGTTTTTTTATTATTATTATTATTATTGCTAAAACTGGCATAATCATAATGAAAAGACAACCGAGAACACTTTTAAAAAAGATCAAAAGATGATCGGAGTGAGACTTTAAGTTAAACTGAGCAAAGTGAAAGCATTTGATTTTTTTTCTTCCGTTTTTATTCTTCTTGCAGACATATATCTTACTTCATAAATTGCACACACTCTTTGAAACCAAAAGCTTTAATTTTTAAGTTTCTTTTACTTGTAAATTCAGAAATTTTCCTGGCCCCTTTTTACCTTAACCCTTTAATATTGGAGCTCCAGTGTTTGTAATTTTTTCATTGTTAACACGATCAATGTAATTCCAGCAGATTCTGAATTACGTTGACTATGTTAATGATTGAAAAGTTACAGTTTGTTAAAGATTTTGTGTTCAAATGTCACCTGTGATGCCTCAGGTGTTAAGGGGTTAAAGTTTTACATTTGTAGCATTAGTTTAACCATTCAGTTTCTTGTTATATTTTGATTTACTACACTAAAAGAGGTAAATAAATACACATTTTATCCTTTTTGTTATTAACGAGGTTGTGATTTTGCTCCTGTCAGGCCCTCCTGTCTCTGCAGGTCACCCCGCTATGCTTTCTGTGGCGCCTCCTCCTGCTGCAGCTCCAGCACCCATGTCTGGTCCTCCAGCCCCGCCGCCACCTCCGGGTCCGCCGCCGCCAATGGCGGTGCCCCCACCCATGCCCCCCCCGCTCCCCGCTGGCGGAGGGCCTCCAGGTGCTCCCCCCGGGGTGCAGCACCAACCCTCAGGACTGGCTGCAGCTCTGGCTGGAGCCAAACTACGGAAAGTGCACAGGGTGAGCTTCAAATCATTCATTTCAACAAAAAAATAAATAAAAATAAATAAATATTCTGAATGTAAAAGATGGAAATCCATTTTCTCTCCTCAGGATGAAAGCAGTCCACCTGGTTCTGGTGGAAAAAGCGACTCTAACCGGTCTAGTGGCGGCAGCGGCGGAGGAGGCGAGGGACTCATGCAAGAGATGAATGCCTTACTAGCTCGAAGGTAAAACCCACTAAAACATTTCAGGTTAGAGGCGCAGAGGAAAAAATGCCTGTTTGCATGTCATTCCAGTTTTTCTCTTACCGGTTTGTCAGATATGGTCATAAAATGTAGCTCGCAGGAGAACAGCAACTGAGTCATTCTTACTTTTGTATTCAGCATGAAACAAAATGTTAAATCTGAATCAAATTAGAAAATAAAACCTTGGATCATTCCAAACTCTGTTTGAATTTAAATGATTTCAGCAAACACGGTTTCTAGTATTGACATAAATCTGGCAAATTATTAGCTAATCAGATAAAAAAATAATGAAAAATCCACCAGTTTATTCTTTATAAACCAGACAGGAAATATTAAACATAATCCAACACATTATGTCTCAATAACCTAAGCCTACACAGGTTAAACCCCGATTGTAAGAATGAAATCTGTCTTTGCTTCTGTCTGCCGCTGGACCGATAAAGACAAAATAAATAAAGAAAATATCCCTGAAACTGATCCAGATCTTCATTCTCTCCTTATAGACGAAAAGCTTCAGAGAAACCTGATGAAGTAAGTGTTTTTGTCCAAAAAGAGTCGCGTACACACAGTATTTCTTTGATAATTTACATTTATATGAGATTATTGATGCCTCTTTATATTTAAGATCTGTGTACAAAGTATTTAGTACACAGATCTTAAAGGAAAAGCTGTTAAAATAATATTATTAGTAGTTCAATGTACTCGAGTTCATGAACTAGAGTGACTACTTCTAATGTAAATATCTAACTCGCAGGATGACTCGAGTGGCCGAGGGTCAGGGCAGCAGAACTCAACAGGTGAGGAATCTGTTCTGTAAATAAACTATCATTTTTACCCAACAACACATTTGATTTACTATTGACAATGTTTGAATGTTTTGGGGGGAAAGAGTCAAATCTTTTTTTTTTTTACATTTAATGCCATTTATGTAACATTATGTCACTCAATGAGACCATATTTGTCTTTGTCAAACCACAAGTGACTCTTATCGCAGATGAAGCTCAGATTCCAAATCAAACATGAAATCCAGCCTTCATAAAAGTATGTTTATGCTGTTTGAAAATAATACAAACCCGTATTTCTCGTGCCGCAAGTTTTGCATGAAATTTCTAACTGATGTTACTGAGGAGGAAATGTTCTTCAGTGATGTTTTCTTGGAAAACAGTATCGGCTGCTAATCAGCAAAAATAAAAAAAAGGTGTTTTTAGGTGACATTTCTTGCCTTAGCGAAATGAAAAAAATCACTATGTAGACATGAAAAAACACCTAAAAACACCTTTTTAGTTAGCCAGCTGCATAAAGAGTCTTGTCTAAGAAACCACACTGGATGTTTTTTCCAGTCCTACACCCAGCTAACTATAATCGAACTCTAAAACAAAGAAATACAAAAGCATTCCCAATATATGTAAAAGCAAAATCTAACTCACAAACAGCTGTAAAATCGTTTTTTAAACATGTCTAGGCTTTCATGACAATATTGCACCAGGAAGGTAGTTGAAATAGTGTCGTTTGAAACAAAAAGTTCTGCATTTGTGTTATGTCATTCCCTCAGCAATAGGATTGGATACGTCAGAACAAAATACCATCCATATTTCTAAGAACCATGAAAGAAAAACAGTCGTATGTTTGTGGCTTATTTATCTTTTGTTACATTAAGAGACAGGGCTTGAGTAACTTCATGTAAGTTCATGTGATAACATACAATCATCATAAGAAACGCTTTATATAAAAATGACAGGAAGCTGGACTTGAAATATCTCAGGCCTTCAAGAACAATGTAAGAAAAGAATCAGGTTTGATGTTGAACAAAAAAAGTAAAAATAAAAGTGCTTCATTTCTTGTTGGCTTTACAAAATAAGACAATAATAATCTCTGGCTAAAAGCTTCAGAAAAGGTTAGACTTAAGGTAAAAAAATAAAAATTTTAAAGACCCATTCCAGTAAAAGTCGTGTTTTGACATTTTCTTGAGTCATTTTTCTCAGGATGGAGGACAAATAAAAAGAAAAGTACGCGTAAAATAACATTTCTAAGTATTTCTTTATTCAAATTGCCGGGAAGAAGAAAAAAACGCAGTTTGACAAAGATTGTATTTCTTAAAAGCCCACTGAGAACAGTTTCACAAAAAGATGATCAAAGTGGGACTTGAAATGATTCATGAACCAAATGCTACAACAAACTCATTATCTGAAGGCTAACTCATTAAAATGATGACATATTTACGTTTTTATCACTGCCGTTGCGGTGAGTGGTGTGAAATACAACACTGACACTGTGGTTTTTGATCTATCATTGTGTTTTGTTAGATGGTGTAAAGAAGCCATGGGAACGTTCCAACTCAACAGATAAGTCTTCACTCGTGTCCAGGTCTGTAACGGGAGGAAGTTTCATCCGATTAGATTTAAACTGTCGATGTTGACTTTTCATTGTTCCCTTTTTAGAGTGCGGCCCGTCGGCACCGGAGAAGCCGACACGGAGTTTGACAAGATGAAACAGGTTGTTGTCAGTTTTTATTGTGTTATCAGAACATGTTGAGGTCAATGTACTGTTTAATGAAAAAAAAAACATCTTGTTTGTTTTGTTTTATCTGCAGGAAATTTTGGATGAAGTGGTACGGGAGTTGCATAAGGTCAAAGATGAAATCATTAATGGTGAGCGCGCTTAATCATTAATGTTCTCCACATTCCAGCCTCATTGCTAGATAATCGCTGAATGAAAGAGCATCACCCCTCATGCACCCAACTCTCCTGTCTGTCTCTGCAGCCATAAGACAAGAAATCGGCAGAATCAGTACATCCTAATCTCATCTGAGAGCGCAGATGGAGGAGCTGGATGACGCAGATGCACAGACACGAGGACCAGAGAATGTTCTCTCAATGTTTCTGTGACCTGGCAATGCCGCACTGACCGTTGCAGAGACGTTGTGCCAACATTGAAGACTTTTAGGGAAAAAAGAACAAAGAAGTGACGTCAGGAAGCTCATGCAAACGAGCAGCTGAAGGAAGCTCAGATGAGTTTGGACGAACGGGGAATGAACTGACGTTTGGTTACTGTGGTGGTCCTCTCTGTGCACCTAGACTCAGTCAGCCCAGTGTTGCAGCTCTTTGTTCTCTGTTGAGTCTTAAGAAGAAAATATTTTTTGTTTTATAAGTTTTTACTGTTTTATTATTTAAAAACTGTGGTGATATTGATGATGATATTGATGAGTATTTTATGGATATTATAGAAGGACAAAGGAATCTTGCACACCATTTATGTCAGTCTTTTATATTTTTCATTTTAGTTTCCCCCTAAAATGATCAACGAAGCACAATACGGGCACACTGGTGATGTAGATCCATCTGCCCTTTAACCATAAAAAAAACCTTTCATAACCCTGCCGGTGTTGTGTGTCAAACCTTTTCAAAAGGAAAATCGGTTCGTCTTTGAAGGACAATTAGCTGCTTAAATTACCTCTGATCCTCATATTCATGGTGCACCGCGAAGAAGCAATTTAAAGGTAAATCAAACAGCATGTAATACTCTCGTTCACAAAGCAGGCCGATAACTGTACATCTGTTTTTATTTTTTTCCTCGTAAATCAGTGACCCCTCTTCTCTGTTAGATCCTCCACTTTGCATGAAACCCGGTCGTTGGAGTTTTTTTTTTAATGCTTTCAAAATAAAACTCAAAAACACACATATACACAAATGGTGGTACATTTATTATCTTTGTTTGTTTCAATGAAACTTCATTTCAATGAGATGTTAAATTATAGTAAAAAAA
>NC_050533.1:12914556-12920805 GCF_002922805.2 Oryzias melastigma
ACAGCTGAGCAAACAGATAAGAACTGAAGGCCTTTTGTGTTGGACAGATTTTAAAATGACAATAGGAGGTTATAGATATTCTAACACACAAGGTGTATATTTGTCTAAAAATCCCCTTTGTTTTTGTCTATTTTTAAATGTTATGTTTTATTCATATATATTATACGGAGCCCCTTAAGGGGCATCAAAGTTAAAAAAAAAAAAAGTTCTGGTTACTATCTGGATACAATCAGGTGTGCACCAGAATTTTAATCAAGATTTTTTTCTAAAAAGAAAAAAAAAATCTAGTTACTATCTAGTGTACACACATTTGGTGAGCACCAGATAGTAGCCAGAACATTTTTTTACTTCAATGTCCCTTTAGGGGCTCTGCAATTTTTTTTCTCTTATTTAGTTTTTTTTTAACCAGAAAGTCAGATTTTACCACGTATAAATGTAGAAAAATGTAACATTTGCTCTGAGGGAAGGACACAAACACAAAAACTAGATTTATTTGTATTTCAGGGAGGTTTATGTTGTAATTTTTAGTTATGTGTTATTTTAGGGATTTATATTCATCCACTATCAAAGCATAATTAACAGTTTCATATTCATTTTTTTTTTCTTGCTTTAATACTCAAAACATGACAATAAAAAATCACGGAGAACAGATTTTATTGAAAATAACATACAGAGTAAAAAAAACCTTTTTATAACTATGTTCACTTCCTCCAGATGTAATCGGGAGTATTTACAGCATAACGGAGTTGCAAACTTGCAGAACGAGGCGTCATTGATGAAAAAAAGGTCTTCTTTGTTAAAAAAAAAAAGATTTTTTAACACTTTTTTCCATCTTCAGCTCAGTTCTGGGTGCTGAAACAGAATCAAGGTACCGGACTGTTTTTCTACCTTTCCAAAACTCTTTTTTTTTTCCTTCTTTTTTTTTTTTTTTTTTTTTTTAGAAAACCTGTCTAATTCTTGCAAGTAAGATAAGGAACTAACAACCAGTTCTGCAAAAGTTTCCAGATTCTAAATGAGGAAATATTTGCCAGTCATGCACAGTTTTTTTTTTTTTTCATTGCAGCTAAAGGTTTGTAGCAGGACCACGAGTTGATAAGAGAACCATCCAGCTGTTGGGAGCTGAATTTCTACATCAATAAAATGTGAAAAATCCTTTTTTTCCCCAATAGTAACATGAATACAAGACTGCGCGGGTGTCCAACAGTTTTGCATTCAGACACAACCTACGAAATATTAATATATTTTTTTTTTAATTAAAATGGACATTTCTCTGGAGTTTTTCTGTGCTGATCAGATGTTTGTGGATCTATTCCTGTTTGCTCAGCTTGTATTCCCGCTTGATTCTGGCATACGGTCCAATGCTGTCGTCAAACACAAAGTCCCACAGAACCCGGGACCAGGAAGTGTGCTGGGGGAGGCAGTCGTAATACTCTGCTGCGATTTGTTTGACCTGCCAACGAAAGAAACACCAGGTGATGAGGCTGGGAGCTTCATTTTTTTTAAATTCAAAATGTTAAATTTGAGCGATGATTTCACGTTTTATCAAAAAATGTGAAATCATCAAGCCACGAAGTTTGGCCGTATCCTCGTGACTAAAGTCTAAAGATTGCTTCTTGAGGAATTAGTCATTATCTGTGATGCCATAAAAGAAAAATGCTCACCAGAGGAAGCTTGCTTCCAGGTATGCTGGGGAAGTCGTGGTGCTCCATGTGATACCCGACGTTGAAGGTGATCCAGTTGAGCGGTCCGTAGTACGAATATGTCTCGTGTCCCTTCATGAACATGTAATGCTCCGCGATGAAATGCCCAGAGATGGGGTGTAATCCCATGCACAGGATAGATCCAGCGACGAGGTAAACGATGGGTTTTATACCCCAGAAATAATAGATGATTGCATCTGCGGTGAGCTGAACCACTGCATTCTGGATCTCCATCTGCCCCACCGGCTTGGGATTGACCACCAGCGGTCGCAGGGCGTAGAAGAGCGGCTGGAGGAACAGCCACAGCACCTTCCTGGCCGGCGTGCAGAAGAACCACCCTTCGGCGTCTGTGGGGATGTCCACGTCCAACTGATCGCCCCCCAGGTACCGGTGGTGGTCGATGTGGTATTTTTTAAAGGAGGCAGAGTAGGGCACCCCGATGGGCAGGTTAGCCCACATGGCGAACCAGCGGTTCCACTTTGCTAACTTGTTCCCGAAGGCGACATTGTGAGAGATGTCGTGAATGGCCAGAGTCAGGGAGTGATTGATGCAGCCTCCGAAGGCGTAGGCCCAGAAGATAACCCACTTCCAGGAAAGGTCACGGACTAGGTAACAGGCCAAGAGCTGGGTAAGGACCATGCCGGATACGACCCACTTCAGCTGGGGGTCTGGACCCATCAGAGACTTGATCTGCGGATATTTAGCTAAAGAGAAAGAATTAGAAAGGAGACATAAGGATGTGTTTAATTGAAAATTCATGCCTATGAGTATATGAAGATGTTCTCTTAGTCATATTCCTTTGCTGCAGAAAGATAGGGGAGGATGAAATATGATCTTTTTCAGTGATTTGGGATTTTTTTTTAATGACAAAGTTAAATAATAATAGGCGTAACATTTATTTTAGACATTTTTATTAAGTGTTCATCTCGGGGCCCCAGGCAATCGCCTTCCTTTGCCTAATAGTAAGTCTGCCCCTGGCAGGGAGTAAGCCTTTCCAACAATCCCTTACTTCCTTTTGATTTCCCATCATCCCTTTGTTTACACTCTCTCCCACTAGCTTTCAGCCTCTCGCAACCTAATTCCTATTTCATATACACCTGTTTACTAATTTTAATTTCAGAGGCTTGAAGAGGTTGCGAGAGCTCAGTGGCATATGCCAGGCGCCCGCCCTTCTCCTGGGAAAAGCCTGCTGACAAAACTCATTTAATTGGCGGAGGTGTTGCTGCGCTGAGGGACACGAAATGCAAGGAGTGGTGGAAAAACACGGGCTGGTACAAGAAAGCTCGGTTTGCCTCATTATTTTAACTTTATGGGTTATAATCTACTCATTAGATTACGCATGTCAGGATGTGTCAGGTGTGACCGCACCTTAGGAACGGAACAAAGAACTTGTGGCGCAATTTTTGGGTGGTAAAAAACGGCCACCAGAAATTCTGGATTGCAGGAGCTGATGGGTGTGGGAGGACGGGTGGATGAGGACATCCCAGAATGCAAATCTGGGCTGCTGCTTTGCTTGCATCAAGCTTGCATAATACCTGGATGCAAATGTTGACTCCTTTGGTAACTTAAATTTTTTTGTCTCCCAGAATTTCTTCTTTTTTTGATTTGGTCACAAAGTGCTAATACTTTCATTGTTTAACCGCTCACTTCCTTGTCAACGGCATATTTGATGTAAATTAGGGAAT
Source organism: Oryzias melastigma (assembly GCF_002922805.2). Taxonomy (NCBI): domain Eukaryota; kingdom Metazoa; phylum Chordata; class Actinopteri; order Beloniformes; family Adrianichthyidae; genus Oryzias; species Oryzias melastigma. Next base: position 12,917,942 of record NC_050533.1, read on the forward strand.
TAACAAAAACTAGGAGTTCCTTTTCCTTTATTTATTCTCTAAAAGAAGAAAAAAAGTAGAGAAAAACACTGCTTTTGAGACATGCGGCTGTGGACAAAGCCCACCCACAGGGCATAAAGTTGAATGAATAACCAGGGCCAATAAAAAACTATTTAATCTCCTTAATGGCCCAGAGGAAAACACACAGAACGGCTGACCATTATAGGATTTTAACCAGAGCATGTCAGACCTTATATAGGTCTTATCTGTTTTACCAGAGTGCGGTTTCCGGCTCAAGTTTCAAACGGAAAAAGATTTGAGATTTTAAAAAGAATCAACACTAGAAAACATTTGTTTAAATCATCCACAATTTATCAGCGATGTGACTTCATGGGGAGAACTGATGAACTTTGAACATGAAAGATAAGGTTCAGATCTATCTACACAGAAGTCAGAAAGTCTCACTAATACCTGCTTCCCATCAACACCGACAACCTGTTACAACAGCTCAATAACTGAGGAATAACAATTGATAGAACAAAAAACAACATTTAAATAATTAATGAGCCAACGGTGTCAAAAAACACATCATTTGTTGCTTGGTTTTGTCATTCTGGGACATGTGTGTAACTGCTAAGCAAAGCAATGTGCTCTTCATTTCAGTGATAAACATTTACACTGCTTTATGACCTAATTATGATTAGATTGGGGCAAAAAAATAAAGATTTCTAGGGGGAAAAAATGATCACTTCAGTGGTTAATATTAGGTATTGTTGCTAGATTATTGTTCAAAAGATGACACTTGAAAAAGGATGCCTTAAGGCAATTTCGCACTGTAAACAGCAAAAAAAAAAAAAAAAAAACTTAAAGTTAAAATGCTTTCTGAGTGTCAGTTTCTATCTTGACAAAAAAAAAAGTGCAAAGTTGCCACACTTGTTTAGTTAATTTGCCTTTCTAGGAAAAGTGCAACTTTTGTCAACAAAACGTCACAAATATAATGTAAGCAGTGTTATGAAAGCTACCGGAGCACCATGAAAAGTGACTGAATGTTTTTTTTGTCATATTCATAGCAAATCACTGATTTTTTTAACATTTAAAACAAAACTATATTTTTGCTCAAACTCTTATAAATTAAAGAATTATGACCAAACATATGAAGTAGAAAATGATTTTTTTAAGTTAAATTTATTCAGATGTATATCAGTTTCTGCATCAATTATGTGCTGTTTGTTAGGCAAAGGCCAGTAAACAGGTCTAACCGGCTACCGCTTTAAAACTAGTGAGGAATTGGACCCGAAACTCTTGATGTACATGAAGAGAGAAGAAGCATCTAGAGTGAAGTCTCACCAAGAATCTCTTTCCTCCTCGACGTGTGCGGCTGGTCGTTGTAGACCCATTCAAAGTCTACTCTTCCACCTGCTTTCCCCATGGCTCCTCGGGCTCCGTGTGAGGAGCGGCGGCGTTCTGTATCTTAGAGCCGTCAGCGCTGAGCCACACCCACCCGCACAGGTGTGATCATAGGCCCCGCCCCGCGTTCTCTGGCTTGAGGCTACCAGTGCATGCACCTGCTGACAAGAAGAAGAAAAAAAACGGTGTCATATGTAACACATTCTCGTGTCGCTGTTGGAATCCTGACCAGTGTGATTGCTGCTGCAAATCACGTTTTTTAAGGGCTGCGATTTGATTGGTGGATGACAGACTCCAACATGTCATCGAGTCAATCACATTTGTTTGACTGGTTTTGTTTACATTACGCAAAATTCCAAACTAAAACCACAAATGACGGTTGATGACAATAAATTGTCGGCTCACTTTAGTGATTCAAAAATGTGATGGGAATTTATCCTTAAAAAAATAATAAAAAGAAAAGGATTTTTTAATGACTCTGATGAAGTTCTAACTGTAAAAAAGAGTAGGAATTTCTGCTTTAACAGCATTTAATATGTCTAGAAAAAAGTTTTAGTATTTTGATTAAGTTAGAATCGTAAAAAAATAATAGGAATTTATTTTTAAAAAATGGAGGAAAATAAATGATTTTTTAAAACCATGAATTCAAATAATCTATATCTGTAAAGAAGAAAAAAACTAAAAACAATTATATTTATATTAAGAATTTGATTAAATAATAATCATAAAAATGTGATAAGAATTTTAGTTTTAAAAAAAGTTTGTTGTGGATTTGTTTTGGTACAGCCAGGGAGTGTTCTTGGCCTGGGAACATCTGATTAGATCAAATTGCTTAGGACGTTGTTTCTGTCTTCCTGGTGAAAATCTATAGGTACTGCTATGTAGCAAAATAGTTACTAGTCACAAACTGCAACCCGGTCCAAGCTGGTTTCCATCATTCCAAGGGAAACTTCGATACCATACAGTCAGGCAAAAAGAGCATCCATCTTGGCCTCCAATCCATTCAATTTTTAATTCAGTAGTTTGAATTTATCCTAAAAAATTGCTTATGACAAAAAAACATTGTTTAAAATCAATAATTCAAGTAAGCTATATTTGTAAAAAGTTTATAGTAAAAATAATGTTAAGAAAATACTAAAAAAGTGCAATTTTTGTAAGGAAGTTGATGAATTTCTAACCATAAATTTTTTATTAAATTAAATATTGTCATTTTTTTACTTTAACACCTACACATGTATAACTGAATTTCTATATATACTATTAAATAAATAAATAAATGAAGAACATCTAAACAAAATAATCTAACTGAACGTTTTTGTTGCTTTAATTTCCTTTTTGACCAATGTGATGGAAATTACACATTTCCTCCTTAGTTTTCATCCATGACCATGACATCGAGTGAGCGACTTTTGTTCTCAGTTAGATTCCACAAGATGTGTTTGTTTATTTTCATATTGAAATGTTTTGTTTTTTTTTTT
>NC_050533.1:12920836-12931798 GCF_002922805.2 Oryzias melastigma
TTTTTATGGATATAAATCTGTTGAGGTTTGCAAATCTTGTTGAACCACCAAATCACGCGAGATTTCAAAACTGGGGCATTGTGGCAACGAGAGTTCCTTGTGAAGAGTTGTTATCGGGGAGGGAGGAGAAAGGCTGAGCGTATACGGGCAGGAGTGGGGGACCTGACAGCACAGTAATAAGTACAAAGACTAAATTAATAATCATGGCGTCCGGGGATACCCTGTACATAGAAACGGACGGGTCGGAGATGCCAGCCGAAATAGTTGAACTGCACGAAATTGAAGTAGAGACTATCGAAACCACTATTGTCGGAGACGACGGTGAGCACCAGCCGATGATCGCACTCCAGCCGCTTGACACCGACGATCCCAACGCGATCCATCCGCACCAGGAGGTGATTTTGGTGCAAACGAGAGAGGAGGTGGTAGGCGAGGATGATTCGGATTTGCCCGCGGATGACGGTTTCGAGGACCAAATTCTCATCCCAGTTCCCGCCGTGGAAGAGGACTACATTGAACAGACCCTGGTTACTATTGCAGGGAAAAGCTCGACAGGCCGCATGAAGAAGAGTTCAAGCGGAAAGAAAGCAGGCAAAAAGAGCTACTTAACCGGCGGGGAAATGGGCCGAAAGTGGGAACAGAAACAGGTCCAGATAAAGACTCTGGAGGGAGAGTTTTCTGTCACTATGTGGGCATCAGGTAAGTTGGGAGTGAAATCTTGCAAGCTGGTCAGCTGCTTTGTTCTCGGCGTGTGTGTCGTGTGACTGGGCCTCGCTGAGGCCTGCTACTCCGACAAAGAAGGACTCGTTTTCTCTGCTCCGAGCCTCTTAAATTCCATTTGCAATGTTTTTGTTTTTATGGGAAGCCATGTTTTATGTGTCAATGGGCGCCGCCATATTTCCTCGGTGTAGAAAGTATGGCGGCCCGAAAAAATGGCGTTTATTTGGCCGACGAAGATGGCGGAGACAGTGGGAGCGAGTGCGGGTCTAGGCCGCTGTGGCGCAGTTCAGTTAGCAGGAGCAGGCAGGGGTGGTGCCTTTAGGAACGACTCGGATTTTCGAGCGCCCAAATTTTTGTTGCATTAAATGTTGTTTTTATTCATACAATACATATTTATTTTATCACCTAGTACAGAAACGTAGATTTATTGAGTTATAAAAGATGTTTTAGCACAAATGTAAAACGATATATTAAAATTATTTAAAGAATCGACTCGTTACTTAAAATAATTTCTAAAACGTGGAATTTATAGCCATTATATTGACTTTGATGTATTAAAAGTTTAGAATTTCTAAATTAAATTATCTTAATGTGTTCACAAGAATAGCTTCCAGCATTTTTTGTTTTTGTTGGTTTTCTTGCGCAAATTGTATATACTCGACCTTTATTTTGAAAAATAAAAAGGATTTTCAAATTAGAAGCTTTTTTTTTTTTACTGAAACTGTGTTCAGTACTTTTTATATACTTTGATTTATAAAGTTAATTAAATAAATAGTTAATTATTTTTTTAAACCCATGACTGTTTTTGAATATGCATGTAAAATGTTTATAGAATACATAAAAAAATAATTAAGTGGATTTCACTGTGGGCCCTAATAAGGATTACTTTTAGCCAAAAAAAAAAAAATCTCAACTAAATTTAATTTAAAACATTACAGCAAACATGTTTAAAAAAAAAATGTTCCACTTTCATTTAGATGACAAGAAGGACATGGACCACGGGGACCAGATCACAGGGGAAAACTCCCCGCCGGATTATTCGGAATACATGACTGGAAAAAAGCTCCCCCCTGGAGGAATCCCGGGCATTGACCTGTCAGATCCTAAACAGCTGGCGGAGTTTGCACGGTCAGTGAATGGATTTCTAGCTGCAATTCCCGTCAGAAAAACACACAGTACACATTTTTTTGATTGTGTTTTAACTTAATCAAAACTGCATTTCAGAATGAAACCAAGAAAAATTAAAGAAGACGACGCACCGAGAACAATTGCTTGTCCGCACAAAGTGAGTGTTGCACACCAACATTTAATAAATCTTTTTGCAGATGATTGTGACAGCTTTTTTGCTCCTTTTCCTTCAGGGATGTACAAAGATGTTCAGGGACAATTCGGCGATGAGAAAACATTTGCACACTCACGGGCCTCGTGTGCACGTTTGTGCGGAGTGTGGGAAGGCTTTCGTGGAGAGTTCAAAACTAAAAAGGCATCAGCTTGTACACACAGGGGAAAAACCTTTCCAGGTGCGTTTATATATATATATTTTTCCTATCTTATAAATGTGTCATCCGGGATCCAAGAAGCCACAAGTGATCGTTTTTTCTTTTTCTTTTCAGTGCACGTTTGAAGGCTGCGGCAAACGTTTCTCCCTGGACTTTAACTTGCGCACGCACGTGCGCATTCACACTGGAGACCGCCCGTACGTCTGCCCCTTTGACGGCTGCAACAAAAAATTTGCCCAGTCGACCAACTTGAAATCTCACATCCTCACACACGCCAAAGCAAAAAATAACCAGTGATCCAGCCGAGGCCGACCCCGTGGAGCGTTCGACCTCCACCTCTGCTCCTCACAGACTTCTGCTCAATGGCCTGCTTTGTTGTGAGACAAGTCCCTTTGTATTGACTCTAGGTCCAACAGGAAAAAAAAAACTTTTTGTGGACTCTTTGATAACACAAAAAATGTGACAACCTCAACCTCTCTGGTTTGGCCTTCCTACCTTCTGCTCTGCCTGAACTGGTCTTTTTTTCCTATGAAGATGATTTATTAATTCATGAATTGACACCAACAGTTAAACAATATTCATATTTGAAAACAGCAAGTTGAAATTGTTTAGAATTTGCATCGACAACTTTATAGTTTTGTATTTGTCCCTAAGTGTGCATATTGTACACTGTTTGACATAAGCTTTGTGGTGAACCCAAGAGGAGGTTTCACATGTTTTACCCTCGGTCAACTTTACCTTCCTTCATTTTTTTTACAACTCAATAATAGCCATGTGTTTTTCCAATAATGATCAGTGATTAAAACATTTTTCCCAGCAGCACCATCAAGAAAAACTAGTCTTTTTTAATTTTATTTTTTAATGTCTAAAAACTATCAAACTTTTTAAAATAAAAAAATGAATATAAAACAGATTTAAATTCTTTTCATTTTATTGTAATTCAAACAGTATCTTAACAGTAGTTTGCCAACATTCTCAAAAATAAATGGAAAAAAATAAAACATAAAACAGCTGATTTTTGAATTTCAAACACTTAAAATTGTAGTTTAACAGTTTAAAAACAAAAATGCTGGTTGGTAGAATATTCTTAAATCAATATTTGTGCATCGTGTTCATTGTCAGAAACTGAATTGTTTAAAAAAGTTAAAACATGAAGACATTTTTAAAACATGTCTGCACTAAAAACACTTCCACATTGTGAGCTCATCCCTGCAGATTATTATGGCAAACGGGCCTTTTACCAACACATCTTACAGTATCTCAGATATTTCTATGTACTAAAGTTTCTGCTAATATAAATACTCTTCATGAGACAGGATGGAAGTATGCAGCTTAATCTTTAGGTTTTATTGCATGATAAAAACTGCATTTGCCTTTAAAAGTATCCAAATACATTCATTTCAAGAAAAATATCAACCAGATTTTTTTATACATCATAATGTGGTAAGAGTGGACTGTGATGATTTAATTTTAAAACTTCCTTTTTTATGTAAATGAGTTTTAAAAAGCAGTTTGAAGACTTTTCTGAAAATGGAGAAACAGAAAACTTAAAATAAGTTTAAATGGTGAATAAAATCCTTGAGATCAAAATCACAAAACAGAAAGTTGGAACTTCACTGTCCTGCTTTAAAGCATTAGGCACCAGATAAAAAAAAAAAAAAGAAAAAATCTGTATTTGCTCTTAGAGCAGATATGCTAGTTCCCCTTCAGTACTTCCCCTTTACTTAGTTAAGAGGGCAGCCAGCAGCTCGGGGTAGTTTGGCGTCCCCCAGCCGGTGACGGGGTCCCATGACGGAGCAGCACAGAAACCCTTCCCCTGAACCTGCTCATCCAGACAGCTCAGGTGACAACCTTCAGTCACCTGCAAACAATCACAGGTGCTAAGTCAGCAAAAAAGATACAAAAAAAAAACGACTTTCAACCAATGTGGGAAGAAAACATTTGATTTGAAATATGTCTGAGAGGAAGTTCAACTCACATCAAACAGAGCCTGTCCCTTCAGCTTGTAGAGGCGGGGGTTGAGGAAGCCCAGGGCGGGGAGGCCCTTCAGCAAACGCTGCCCGTTGATGAGCGAGAGCATTCCTCCGACCACGGGGGTGGACGCCTGCCGGGCGGACCGATATTTGATCCACATATAAGTCAGGTTTCAGTAAAATGAGTTTTGCTAGTATTACATCTAAATGCATTAAAGAAAAGCTTCCATGATTGGATTGAGGGAAAGACTGACGTTTGTGTAAGACTACGATCACACCGAGCATGTGACGCGCCGTCAAGAATGCCCATGTGTTCACACTGAGGGGAGCTGGTGGCAGACAAGATGGCAGCTGAAAATCATTAGCCGGAAGGAGGTTCAGAACTGGGACATGAACACACACCCGGCACATTTGGGTCAAAAATACTCTTGTTTATAGTCGAAAAAAACAGTGTTTTTTTCTACATTTTTAATAATCCTGAAACCGTTTATTCACATTAAAACGTTTTATTAAAAGTGGCTAAAACTCTAAAAATCTTGTGGAATTTCCGTTTCGGGCTAATGATTTTCAGCTGTCATTTTGTGTGCTACCAGGTCTTGTTCACACTGGACAAGCAGGAGGGGGCTTCTCCTACTTTTTCTGTAAACTAGTGAATGTCTGCCGCCTACACCTGGAAGAGGTTTGGAGCAAATATTGTGAATCTTGCTGCAGACTTTGTCTTTTACAGCTCTATTCCGACTTGTCATTGAAAGTGGTTGCAGTGTGAACGTAGCTTTTAAAGCAATAATAATTTCCAATAATTATCAGATCAGCTGCTTCACAAAAGCTTCAGATGTAAAGAAAGATCAATCTTTTACCGAGGTGCCCGACACCCAGGGGATGGGCACTCTGTTGCTGACCACCCAGTAATTGTCCGACAGGGCCGCCATGTCTGGGTAGGCTCGACCGCTGGTGTTAAAGTAGGACTGAGGAGGGAGGGTCGCCTTCACAGACTTCAGGTAACCTTGCACCGCGCTCACCTGGACATCATGTGTTTAGTGGTATCAGTGCAGAAAAACCTGATCATTCTGGATTAATGGGGTTGTTACTGATAATAATCTGACGTAATCACCTGGTAGTCAGGCATCTTGAAGACGTTACTGAAACCGCCTCCACTGATGTAGTCTGTGACTTCATATGTGACCTTGTACGGGTTCTTGAATGATGTTCCTCCAACTGTGGTCACATAAGGGCTGAAGGGAAATTACAGGTATTTATTTATATACCAGAACAGTCGGATTGTTTTGAAATTCCCTTTTTTTTTTAATACCTTGATGCTGGAAAACTGGGCCTGAAGGAGTTTTTTTCTTTACCCAGATGTCTGCATCCAGCTCCACTGTCGCCTGCAGATGACAGAACAAAGAGACGATATTTAAAATGACGTAACGGACGGTCACACAGTCGATCCTATTGACATGCAGCTGCTTATGGAGTACGGTTACATGTCAAAAATAGAGTCACAGGACAGGAGGTTGATGAGTTTTTTTCCATCTTCCCAACAAAAGGGAGTCAGATAACGCGTTACCGTGGAAACTAATTGTACTTTCTGTTATACGATCAGTACACTCTCAGTCTTTTATGTTCAGCGCCACTTGAGACATTTGTTTTTGAATGACATGATTAGAAACTGAGACAAAAACAAAGCAGAAAGGTGAGATCACAGGAACTACTGCAACACAGGTCACAAACTGCAAAACACATAACTTTGTACTTGCGTGACGGGCTAAAAACTTTGGCAGATTTTACACATCGTAGTAAAACTTTTTCTTTAAAGTGGTCAATAATTCTCTGTGTCATGTTCCTGCAAAGAACTTAATGCGTTCAGCTTGCAAAATTGACAATCTTCAATTTTTTTTATTATTCTATTGTACTGGACTACATTTTTCATGAAGGTTTGAACTTAAACAAAAGAGCAAAGTTTGAATATGAACATGCTTATCTCAGAAAAGTGGATAAAGTGTGTAGTGAGGAGTTTTATAGCCTTAAAACATCTACTTTTATTGCAAAAAATAAAGATGACTACTCGGCATATTTCACTTATTGATGGTTATTTTCAAAACTTAATGTTAAATGAGGAACAACTGTACTTTCGCTTGAATTAACACATCAAATGTCACCTTGTAGGACAGATTACCAACAAGTAGCAAATATATTCAAAACCAAACAGATACTTTAGGGGTCGGGTAATGTTTTCACATCAGAGATGAGGAGATTCTGTATCAAGGATCATGTGTTCTAATATTAACTCATCATTGAGACTACAGTGGCCCTGAAGTACAAATCACACTAACAAATCAAAGATCTAAAACATATTAAAGATCATAACTCATTTTAGAAAGCAAACCAAATAAAAGCATAAAATTTTAGAGATTAAAACAAATTTCCAAAAATCAAACATACTAACCAGTATTCCAGTGTGTGCAGCCCTAGCCCAAAGTTTGATTTATTTAAATGAGCAGCAATTTTAAAAACGATTTTACTGTATTTTGATATAATTCAGAGGACTTTTATTTTGAAGTTTCCCCTGTTTTTATCATTGGATATATATTTTCTTAAATTTGAGAGGTTTTTAGGTTTCCATGTTTCAATTCTTAAATTTACAGAGATCCCACCAAACTGTTTCCTCAAAGAAATACTGAATTTCCCTATGGGGATCAATAAAGTTGATTGTAATTGTAAATAAAGTTTTTCTTCACGGGGTATGCAAAGTTTCGGTGTGTGGTTTGCTCCGACTGCCATTCAAGCTAGAACTGACACTGACCACAAACATGCAAAGGTTTGTGAAAACGCCGTCACCCCTCCCTCGCCGCTGACCTGAGGCAAAGAGCAGGGAGATCCCTCTGACGCCAGCCTTCATGAACTCCATGTTGATGCGCGTCATGTAAGCGGTGGACAGGCTGTCTTCATCGTCGCCGTAGCTGATGGTGTGAACCCACGGCAGGTCGGACATGTTGCTGAGCAAGACCATCCACTGCAGGAAGGGCTCCTGGGATTCATGACGGCCTGAAACCAAATAACAAGACAGGAAGTGAATATCCTAGAAACAAAGATCATTTCTAGAGTCTTAGCTTCTTCCACCTCGTTTGATATTTCATATAAAAACAGATTATTCCAATATAATTCAACAACACAGATATATACAGTGAAGCAAATAAGTATTTGAACATCTGTATATTAGCTAGATTTCTGATCCTCAAAGACCTGTTGGTCCACCTTTACTTATCTTAAATTAGAACCATCTGTTTGAGGTCGTTAGCTGCATAAAGACACCTGCCCACCCCGTACAATCAGTAAGACTCCAACGACTAACATGACCAAGATCCAAGAGCTGTCCTAAGACACCAGAAACAAAACTGTAGACCTCCATAAGACTGGAAATGGCTATGGGGCCAAGTAACTTTGTGAAAAAGATCCACTGTTGGAGCAATTATTCGAAAAATAGAAGACATGACTGTCAGTCTCCCTCAGACTGGGGCTCCATGCAAGATCTCACCACGTGGGGTCTTAATGATCCTAAGAAAGGTAAGGAATCAGCCCAGAACTACAGGGGAGGAGCTGGTCAATGACCTAAAAAAAAGAGCTGGGACCACCGTTTCTACGGTTACTGTTTGTAATATACTCAGACCTCTTAGTTTGAAAACATGTATGGTTCCCCTGCTTAAACCAGCACATGTCCAAAGTTTGCCATTGACCATTTGGATGATCCAGAGGAATCATGGGAGAAAGTAATGTGATCAGATGAGAAAAGAATATAACTTTTTGGTCTTAATTCCACTCGCTGCATTTAGAAGAATGATGAGTACCATTACAAGAACATGGGGGTGGTAGCATCATGCTATGGGGGTGTGAACTGTATTAAAGAGAGGATGACTGGGACCATGTGCTGCGAAATTTTGGTTAACAACCTCCTTCCCTCAGTTATTCAAGATGGGTTGTAGCTGGGTCTTCCAACATGACATATGCTTCTGTAAGAAGCATATGAAGATTCCGGAATAAGCCTAGGCAGTCTCCAGACCTAAACCCAAAAGAACATCTTTAGAAAGAGCTCAAACTCTGTTTCTCAGAAACCTGACTGATCTAGAGAAGATCTGTGTGGGGGAGTGGGCCGAAATAACTCCAGCAGAGTGTGCAAACCCCGTGAAAAACTACAGCAAACATTTGACCTGAGTAATCGCCAACAAATATTAACGCTGATGTCGTCAGGTGTTCAAATATGTATTTGCAGCAGTGACATACAAAAATCCTGAAATGTGATTTTCTGATTCTTTATTTTAGAATATGTTTAAATTTGTAAATGTGTTGACTTTGACAGTAAATGGGCATGATCTGTGGTTGATGTTGAGTAAATGAAAATAAATAAATGTCTTTCAAAGTGGAAATGCACTTAAGATGAAAAATTCAGACCCCTCTGTGACTTCTAAGCACAAGAACATGCAAAATTGCAGGGAGTTCAAACACGTATTGGCCTCACTATATGTGGATGTTCACCTTATTTTGTGAGATTGAAAGGAAAGTTAAAGACCTGGATTGGTGAAGACCCAAGTAGAGATGTTTGCTCCAGTGCTCATGATGTACTCCACATCCAGACTGGCCTCCAGACCCGCCTTTCCGCCCCCTTGAGTACCAACAACCCGATCCACCTGAGACATATGAGGAAACGTCCGGCCAAACAGGTTCATGAACTCCGTCAAGTCTGCAGGGTGGAAGTACTGCTCCAAGAACTAAAAAGAGAAGTGAAAACATTTTTAAAACAATGTAAACGTGCTTTAATGATACAACTCCCTCTGATATCCGTACTTGAGCGACAGCCTGACTGTTGTTCTGAGCTGACCCCACGTCGGCTGCCGTGAGATTGTAGCGAGCTCTCAGGATGGCAGGCGTCACTCCCAGATGCAGCCCAGCTTTGAAGTTCTGCCGTTTCTCTCGGGGTTCCTGCTGTTTGGGCGGGAAGCGGTGAAGACCTCCAACTGCAGGGTTTCAAAACAAACATCAGCGCTGACCTTAACCTAAACACGCAAAATAGTTTTGAGACAAAACATTTCATAGCTGAGAGCAAGATCATCACCAAAATCAAGGTGCTGGTGAACGTCATCATGAACGGAGTACGGAGCTGAAGATCGGATCAAAGACTGGCCGTCTCTGACGTAGTGATGGAACCGGCTTCCTTGCAGGAGATTTTCTGCAACCCTTTAGAGAAACGACAACAAAAGCAGCCTTAGTGTTAACAATAACTTCATAATGAACCCTAACCCAAGAAAAACAGCAGCTATGATGACTAATAATGTGCAATTTTAAAGCTGGTGTTCTGGCTCTAAACTCTGACCTAGATCTGATCTGGGATTTTCCATTAAATGTCATGAAATTTGATTTATAAACCACAAAAGAGGAACTGTGTCCAAAGACAAAAGGGAGAAGTTTTTCATGTGACACTTCAACAGGAATGAGGTCCTTTATCTGTGATGGCTGCGGCTTAGCGGTGTAGAAAGAACACATCCTCCCCTCCAAAAAAATAAAAAATAGCTTACTCTGCAGTCATGGTGCATTGCATAAAGTCCTGAGTGTGAACAGTGAGGCAGTTTGAAACCCCATGACTCTGCAGCCAGCGGCGCACCACCTTCTGGGTCATTTCAGACGGTCGCACAAGGGAAGCTACTTCCTCCAGGCTAAGATATTTACCTGGAGGACAGGTAGACGATGGGAAGTTGTGATTTGGAAGCTTCACATGAGAATTGTGCATGCCAACGTTTGCTTACCGTACTGAGCTGAGTCTGGGTCTGACACCAGTCTGAGCGTTTCCTCCAGCAGATGAACGTTCTGCTGCTTCAGAGCGAAGGTCAGCTCCAGCTCCTCTGACGGGTCCACTCGACCCGCATGGGTCCAGCCCTCTGGAATCCTGTAGATTAAAAAAAAATAAAAAAATCTTATAAACAGTCAATATTCTGCAGCCATCAGGTGATCTTTTACTTTTTTTTTTACCAATTATTTCACACCCAATGTTTTTAAATAAACAAAAATGTATAACAGAAGTTCTAAACATCAAAAAATGTGCTTAAAAATAAGAGATTATTGTTACTTTACTGACTTTATAGGGTTCTGCTCAGTGATGTTTACCCTTTCAAAATAAAGCTAATTTAACAGTGAATCTGGTTGTCTCAGGTTCACAATTTAATTTGAAAATCTAAAAAAAAACTTAAACAGCAAAACATTTAAATGGTGCTCACAGGACATCTTGATTATATTCCAGGTACCCGCTCCAAACCAAAGGGATGAATAATAACGGGATAGAGAAGAAAAGTCTGCGGAAGAAAAGAAAAACAACAACAATAAGTTATTTTATTGTGAAGAGAAATTCAGCCCGCGTAAACCCGGAAGCTTTGACAAACAAATCAAATATAAAAGTACAGTTTTTCACGTTCTGAGTCAAAGTGTGTCTTAACGAAAACGATATTTTTGACCACATATAAAACATTGCTTTTATGCTATTTACGACACTCCTGTGCTGGACTTTTAAGGTCAACTGCAGCCGTGAATGTGGGTCACCAAGAGGAAAACACTAAAAGGTTCCGCGTGGGGCTCCCGACAGTAAAATATTCAACCGGAACCTCGACATTTATTTGAAATACACGTTTTAATAGGATTATAAGAGACAGACTCACAGAGTTTTCATCACGTCCTTGGCTTTCACTCCTCGGCTTCTGTCGCTTACGCTGTGGACAGAGGAGTCACGTGAC
>NC_050533.1:12932009-12935740 GCF_002922805.2 Oryzias melastigma
AACTAGAATAAAACTGCGGTCACATTGGATTCTAAATGTGCTTTAATTTTTAAAATACATGATTATTGTAGCCTAATTACTTCTAATTGATTACTTTTTAAAATGTACATTTTCAAATATCTGGCCGAGATTCACGTAGTGTTTCATTTTAAATCAATGGTGACATCACACTACCTACTACTACTACTATAGCTGCATGGTGTCTTTTATTTTGAAAGGCAGTCATGTGAACCTTTGTCAAAACTAAAGTTATAAACAATTTCATAGGTTTTAAAGGCAATACCATAGTTTCTTTATATTTATGCTTTATATATTGTATTCATTGTAATGGTAACAAGAAGATAAAAACAAATCAGTATGTTATCTTTCTAAAGAAGTAAGACTTTGTGGTTTCTACTGGGTTGTGGTCGGTAAGAATTGACCTGAATGGTGTTGAAGGTTGCAGACCCCTGGACTAAAATATCAGCTAGGGTTTTATCAAGGAATCAAAAAAAAAAGGAAATACTAAAGAAGACAAAAGAAACATACATCCATACATAGACATATCAAATTAGAGATCATTAGTCAGGATTTAATTAGATCATGAATAAAAAAGAAGTAAAAGATACACATCCATACATGTAAATGATGTTCTAATAATTACTCTTAATCATTTATAGACATATTTGCACATGCAGTCCATTTAATCCATTAAATGTTTGTCAATAAAAGTTTAATTGATTGTTTGAAAGAGTGAACTGAAATTAATTTATATAATCCCATCCATGTTTTTATTTTTTTTATTATAATCTAGTTCAAATTGGAGTTATTTATGCTTTAAGTGCAGGCATTATGAGGAGAATCCTAGAGTAAATGTGTGATGCTGCTGCAATAAATATCTGACGTTTACTTTGCAAGAAAGAGACTTTAGAAACATTTCTGATCTTTTTATCATTTTAAATTGTGTACAGTATCAACAAATAGAAGTGCTGTGAAGTCTGTAGACCCGAGATAACTCAATTTAATGGCAGCGAGTTTAAGAATCACAAATGTAAATTGTACACAATGAAAACCCCTTGTGTTTGTAGATTCTGATGAGTTCTTTGTTAGCACAATAAGTGATAAATGTAATCTAACAAATGTACTACCCACGTTTTCTGAAGTAAACATCTGTTAGTTTTTTTGTAATTGTTGGATTTTGTTAGTTTGGAAACCCAAAAGTCTAGCAGGTCTATCAGACCCATGAAGCCCAAAATACCAACACCACGCAAAGTTGAAATATTACACTTATCCTCTATTTTATTGGGTTTGGTTCCAATCATAAAAAAAGATAAAAATATAAACTTTGAATAAATCAGTCATCTGAGAAGTAGTAATCCTCTTCCTCTCCGCTCTCAGCCGACTCTTCATCCTTTCCAGGAAACATCTCCCAAACGACAAAAGAAGTATTTTCTGTAATTGAAGAGAAAAAAAATAAATACTCATTTCTTTGTCCTCTTTCTTTCATTGCTCAGGGTAAAAAAGATGGAGGTTGTATGAAAAAAAATGTAAAAAACAAACAAAAAAAAGATGGTCAAGTCTAAAGAAAACCACCTGCTTTAAAACATGTATACTGTGCACTGCCAACAGTCTCCACTAGATGTCAGTATTTCTCTCTTTTTTTTGAAGACCCACTCCAATGAAAAATGTGTTTTTGTTGTTTTTAACACGCTCTTGAGGCATTTTTCTGTTGATAGAGGACATGTGTAAAGAAAATGAAGCTGAAAATTGCACATCTGGGTATTTCTTTAAAAATGTAGTTTAGAAGTGGGGGCGGGGTGTCTCCATGCCAACAGTCCTGCTCACAACTCAGAGGCAAAGTTCTCATGAACTACTGCCACTCTGCAGAAACTATGTCCTAGAAAACGACAGTTTTATTTTGGCTACAAACAGCATAATCATAATTTAAGAATCTTTGTAAATAGATCAAAGAGGATCAGAGTGGGGCTTTAAAGTCTGAGTCACTACACACTAATGGACAATAAAAAAATACAATTCATAGACATTTACCTGTGTCACCACATCGCCTCATTACCCGTTTAGCTCCTGGTGTGGGGATGAACTTCTAAAAGACACAAACAAAATGAAAATTTTAAGAAACAAAAATATTCCAAAATAAAAGCTGATGTTTTTAATTGTGGATACCTTTGAAGGACCAGGGTTCTTCTGAACATTGAACTGATTCTTTTTCATCCTTCTCTGCAGCTGATAGACGTACTTGTCATCATCGTTCCTTTGGAATTTAAAATAGAAAAAAGAAGTAAACGAGAAGTTCTTATTTTGTCATGATTAGTTGAAGTGGAGAAGACGAGCTCCTACGTGTTGGGAGATCCCATCATTCCGGGGGTGATGTGCAAACACTGAGGTGTCTTGACTTCAGGGAAACAGGCCGACTTTGGAGTTTGGAATTCCAGATCCCCCAACATGGAGTCATGATCATCACTCGAACACAAGGAAGGAATCTGAGCATCCAGACGGATTGAGAAGGAAGCATTAGTCTTCAGTCTTGAATGCTGTCTAGCAGGGATGGGTTGATAAAATCGATTAATTGAACTGAATCAATCTAGCTTTAATGTATTCCTAAACAAATATGACTAAATGTGTAAACTCAATATAGGATTGAATTGAATTGATCAAAATAATTTTTTAAAAATTGGAACTGAAAAGATTCTGGAAATCATTGGCGATACCCAGCCCTACTGTCTAGATCTCTGAAGAAAACCTTCGGGAACACACCTCAAACTGTTTGTTCCGCATGTATGTTGAGCTGAAAGCATCGTTCACGTCGTCTCTGGGGAGGGTCTCCAGGAACTGCCGCACCTGCTGTTTCCTCTTCAGCGTTCCTGCTCTGGCAGATATCACGGGTTTCTCTGCCGCTGCGCACAGATTCACACATCATTAAAAAAACAATCAGGAAAACGGCGTGCTCTTCCTCAGGAGCAGCTTTCGATCCTACCTGGAGGCTTGGCAGCTTCCTTCCCTCTCTTCTGCCTCCTGTTGGTTTTTTCAGGACTGCGGGATGCTCCCTGGGAAGTGTGCTTCTTGTGGCACTCTTCGGCCGTTCGTGTTCCAACCATCCGTGCAACCTTTTCCCAGTAACCGGCAATGTGTTTAGGATAGCGGGATACAACTCTGGACAAAGAAAAACCATCAGATTCGGCTTCAGGGTGTGAGCCGTTCCCACACACAGCAAAAGCAAAAACATTAGGAAGTGATACTCACTCTTGGAGCTTGCTGAGCTCTTCCTCGGTCCATTCATCTTCCTCTTGTATTGGTTTCTGTGTGTGGTGCTTCTTACTTGTTGGTAAAGGGTTCCCCGCTGGTGGTATTTTGATCGATTTTTGTTGTTCGTGCGGCTTTTTGTTCCTTCTTCTACTGCGATTTGTCGTCTTGGGTTTTGTGAACTCCTCCTCTGAAGATTGGTTTGACGAGAGACTGTGGTTCTGTTCGGGCTTCTGAGGAACTTCCCTGCCCCTCTGAGGCCTCTTTTCCTCAGAGGACAACTGGCTTTCTGTTTCCAGAATCTCAGGGGAGCTCAGATTTGTCGGGACAGAGCGTTTCCTGCTAGACAATCTCGTGACACGCATGTCCGTGTCCCCCGTTTGCCTCGTCCTTCTTCCAGATCTCTTGTCGGTGCTGCTGCACGTTCCTGGAGAATCATCAGATGAATCGTGGAACTTTCCAGGTTTAGGCATACTCTTCCCCTGCTTTTG
>NC_050533.1:12936186-13002652 GCF_002922805.2 Oryzias melastigma
GGTTCCCCGCTGGTGGTATTTTGATCGATTTTTGTTGTTCGTGCGGCTTTTTGTTCCTTCTTCTACTGCGATTTGTCGTCTTGGGTTTTGTGAACTCCTCCTCTGAAGATTGGTTTGACGAGAGACTGTGGTTCTGTTCGGGCTTCTGAGGAACTTCCCTGCCCCTCTGAGGCCTCTTTTCCTCAGAGGACAACTGGCTTTCTGTTTCCAGAATCTCAGGGGAGCTCAGATTTGTCGGGACAGAGCGTTTCCTGCTAGACAATCTCGTGACACGCATGTCCGTGTCCCCCGTTTGCCTCGTCCTTCTTCCAGATCTCTTGTCGGTGCTGCTGCACGTTCCTGGAGAATCATCAGATGAATCGTGGAACTTTCCAGGTTTAGGCATACTCTTCCCCTGCTTTTGGGGCATCTTGATCTTCCTCACCGGAACAGAAACTTCATCCACAGCTGGTAAACTACTGAACTTTTTACCTAAAGGGAGAGAGTTTTATGTGTGAGAGTCTTTAGGGTTTTTGGTTTCTAAAAATACATTTCTCCAGGCTTACCTTTGCTGTGAGGCACTAAACCACGAACAGGCTCCTCTGCTGCCGCCTGAGATTCTGCCACGGAGCCCTGTGAAAAATAACATCGGTTGTTGATTCAAGCCTAAAAAAAAAAAAAATCCCTCCTTCCACCTCTTATTCCCTTACAGATAGGATGTTATTATAACATTCGTGGATGGTGACGTTCATCTCTGCGTCTAAAATGACCCTCCCTCCTTTCCAATACTCCAGAGGAGGCTTGATGACGCGGCCGCTGCGAGACACTTTGGTGGAGGCGGACGACGACGGAGGACTGACGTCAGCTGGTGAAGATGACAGTGTAAAAACAAGAAAGAATCCTGTTAAAGTTTAAACCATTTTTAAACTTGTTTTGTTAATATTTAGTCCAAATCAGTAGTCATACCATGCAAAAATTAAAAAATAAATACACAAACATAAAATTGTTTTCTACAGTACCTGTAAATACAGTTAAATCAAAAATGTAGGTTGCATCTAACATTCAGTGTTCACAATGCCACATTTCAAAATATTTCCTTAAAATAGTATGGAAAATTAATATCTGTGAGTGAATATAGATGTTAATTTAGTCAACAATGTAAGTTTAGGTCGACCTAGCATTAGCTGTCCTAAGGAAAATTCCATTAAACGTTAGCATCAAGCTAGCGAACTTTAGCTTTATGTGCTAAATCAATTAATATTTTTATGAATCTATTATTGATCCATTAAGCTTAAATTGATTCAGATTGATAATCGATTTTATCAACCCAGCCCTAATTCCCAGAGGTCTTTTAATTATGATTATGCCGTTCTACATCAAAAATTCAACATTTTCCAATGTTTTTTTGGGGGGTGGTCTACTTTTGATTCACAATTTGAATAAAAAAATACTCCAAATTTAAATTTATGTTCTCTGTCATAAGAAAAATGCCACAAGAACATGTTAAAAACACAAAAAAAAAGAAACGAGAGGCTCTTCAACCTTTTATGCTCTTTGATGTACTGCAAACTTGCACCACTTCTCTCCTTCAAAATCTACTGGAATCATGTTGATCGTGTTAGCAGATGAAAAGTTGCAGTATGTTAAAGAGTTTGTGTTTGAGTGTCACCGGTGACACCTCTGGTGTTAAAAAGTTAATGTAGTTGATCAAGAACAAAGCATTTCATTCAAGGCTCCTGAATGTGTCCTCTCATACTCACTCGTCTTCTGCGGTCTGAGACTTTGTTTCCTCGCTGAACTGCTCACAGGAGCAGCCTTGGGTTTTTTAGCAGCATGTGTGCATATTTTGTGGTTTTTCTTCTTTTTTTTTCTAATAAAACAAAAATTAAAAGTAATTACCAAGGAAGAAAAAAGTAAGAAAATCTTTGTCATAAACTTCAAATAAGAGCTCTTACTCCTTTGACTCGGACAGAAACTTCTCATAAAGCTTCTTCCAGTCAGCTGGGAAACCATTAGCGAACTTTTGCAGAAACCACTTTGGAAAATCTGCAAAGAAAAACAAGAAAACACAAATTAGTTTTTGATTGAGGTTTGTTGTATTCAGATTTTCTCTGAGTAGAAAAACACAGTAAACAAGCTCACCAGAAGCAACATTTGTGAGCATGTCCCCTTCTAAGACGTAAACTCTTCCTGAGACGGTCTTCAGCATCGATTTGGAAAGTCTCTCCACAATGATGTTACTGTGCCATTGTATGTTGTCTTCCCTGGATTCAGAGGCAACAGAAAAGGAGATTCCATGTTTTTTTTTTTTTCCAACAACAGAACCATTATTGTGATTACTTTCAGGGGCCTTTACCTGTGAATTCCATCAACAAAAAGCCCGTTACTGCTCCTCATCACCATCCACTTCTTCAGATAGATCACATTCTCCTTGTGAAGGAAAGAAAAAGTAACAGGAAAGTTTACTCGACTGCATTTTTTATCTGAATTATTCACATTTATTGGCATAATTTAAGAGACTTTTTACATATTTTAATGAAAAGTTTGATCAATTGAATTAGCCGCACAAAAAATAATTATGTCAAAATAAGTTTTTGGGTGTTACATCCAATCATCCTTGAAGCCTAAAGTCTCAAAATCAAAGTACTTTTCTCATGTCTGTTATGTGACCTAAAATGACTCCTTCAAATCCAACTTTTGTACTCACGACTGGGAATTTTCTTTGGTTGGGCCAATGCCTGTGGTCAGACTTTTTCGGAATGGAGATTTGTGGGGAGTTGAGAACCAGCGGGTCCTCCAGTAAAACAGGCGCTGGCGACGTGGACGTTCTCGGGGGACAGGCGGAGCGACTGCTGTCCGACTGGCTGTCAGACGTGTTTCTGTCGGACTCTTGAGCGGGAGTACACCTCTCAGGAGCGTCGTTCACGTGGTTTTCAGCTGCAGGAAGAGGAATGTCTTCGGTCTGGTGCAAGTTTCCTGCAGAAAAATAAAATATAAGAAAGAAATGAAAGAAAGAAAAGTCTGAAAATGTCATCACATGGATGTAAATAACAGTAGAGGTGTAATGATTCGTTTAAGCAATTTGATTCATATCATAATTTTTGGTTGACGATACGATTCATTTTGAACTATCCGATTCTCTGATCTAAAATCGACATCTTTAGCCAAAAATTCAACCAGTGTAACCCAATAAATACCTGAGTACTGAGCAGTGCAGATAAACTTTTCCACATTTCTACATTTTCTTGGAAGTTAATCAAGTGTACAAACAAGTAAATAAGAATTAATCAATCTACATTTAAGTTTCATAAACAAAAATGTTGTTTTTCCACATTAAAATACTACAAACTAAACATAATAAGAACAATATACCACTCTGTCACATGGCTTTGCAAAATTCAAAATAAAAAAATAACCCTTGCATTTGATCTGATTAGAACCGAATTACACAAATATGCAAAACTGTTAAATGAAGCAACAAAGTCAGGGTGGGATCATATAAATTCATTTCTTCCCATTCCTTTTCAAGCAATCAATCCAACTCTACTTGCCTTTAGTGGATAATTATATTTAATCAAATGTGACATAAGTGTGTTTTGTTTGTTTGTTTTCTATTTTCTAATCAATGTGTTTCATTATTTCTGCAATGAGTTTGAAATATGTGTGTATAGTCCTGTATTTTACACTCTTTGCTTGAAATGAACAAATCAATCAACCAATCAGAGTGTTGGATTGGACTGTAATAATAGTTTGATCACTCTTTTGCTCCCCTATAGTAAAATATATGTTGCCTCAATCCTAAAAATATCTTATAATACTGATATAATTGATTTATTTAATTTTGAAACGATTTTATTTACGATTAACAACTCAGATCGATCTGGTTGGATCGTAAAAATATTAATTAATCGTTCTACCCTTTGAATAATAGGCATGTTCGTACTGTCATGATGCTCACCAAAGAGATCTCGTCTGCTGTTGCTGATGTGAGCTTCCAGCTTCTGAGTTTTGTGTTCCTTCTTCTTCATGAAAGCAAACATTTTGGCAGGAGACATAATGGGGAGCCTTTCAACTACAACACTGCAATCTGTTAAAAAAAAAAACAACAACATGTATTTAGTATATAGTAGTGTTATACATTAGAGAGTTGTGTGAGCACTCACGTTTCTGAACCTTCTTCCTGGGTGTGAACATGTGATCACTGAGCATCTCTGGCTGGTTGACACAGCCTCCTCCTCCTCTCACAGCCCCTCCATCCTCACCAAAAGCAGAGCTTTTCCCATCCATCTGTAGATGTTTGTCTTTCTTGATCTCTTCTTTCATTACAGAGGTTTTCCGAAACTCGTGTTGCTCCAGTTTCCTCTTCCTGTTTCTCATGGGGGAGAACAGACCGTTTGGAGAGCATCCAATGACCAGAGGGACGCGTTTGTTGTCAAGCGCATCCCTCCCCGCTGCTTTCGCCGGAGACCTGTAGCCGCCGAGCCTGCCCGAGCCTCTCATCGGACGCCCCCGTTCCAATGCCAGACACCTGTTGACTGAAGACAGGGGGTGCGACACCGCTGTAGACTCGAGAAAGGGATAGTCCTTTTGTGTGCGCGCGAGCGTTTCATCCAGCAGTCTATCATCGGGAGGAGCGCAATCGAACGTCTTTTGAGGACTCATTATTGGCGACAGAGTCAAAGCATTAGCCTCGTTGAGATCGGAATCGAACCCCTGAGAGTCCGTAAGCTCTTCCGTCATCCAGAGGTTTGTTTTCTTCGGCGAGTGAAATACTGGCCTGAACTCCTCTCTGACGCTACACGCTCCGTTCTTCCCCATCTTCGAGGACTTCGCTTCTTTCTGTACCTTACATTTTAGCTGCGCGAACACCTTTGCGGGAGATTCAAAGTTTGCATAAGAGCGATGTAATAGACGATAAGACGCCATGTTTTAACAGACAAAACTCATATATCGGAGATGCAGTAGCAGTTAGCACCTAGCCCGCCATTTTCAAACTCCTCCTCGCTGCCGCGTTTGGTCAGAATCCTGTGACGTACTTCTAAAAACAAACCGTCATTGGTTGTTTTTACTTGGGCTCTTAGCGAGTCACCAATGCTAACACTAATTCATTACTGCCCCCAGCAGGTGTGGAGGAGAATGAAACCAAAAAGAATAAAAACCTTCAATTTGATTCCCAATAAACTTAAAACAACATTAGCTTTTTATTGTCATTATAAGTTAAGTTAAATATAAATTAGCCTTCTATAATTTAAAATTATTTTTAAAAGAATAAATAATGTATATATTTACCATACTAAATTTTAAATCCCTTTATAAAATGAAGTAATCCATAAATTTGTGTGAACCTCCTTTTAGATAAGATCACAGGCACTAAAACTATTAAATTTCTAGAAGTGGTTGTTATTTATTACGAAATGTGTGTTTTAAAGTAATATGTTACACTTTTATAACTGAAAATAGTGTACATTGCTATTGAGTAACATTTATTTTTTAGCAGTTATTACATGTACATTCAACATGTTATTACATGTTCAGTAACATGTGTTTTGCAACTATTAGACTAATTACTCAAAAATGCAATGCAAGTGGCAACTTTACACATCAATAGAAAGTAATCTGTAATGTGTCATTGTGGAATAATTGGCACAACGTTTATCTAATGGCTATGCAAACGACAGTCACTTAACCTAACTCTGTTTCCAAACCACTACAGTTCATTTGACTCCTTTAAATTTGAATGTTTATTCCAGAAGGGTAGTGCTCATAACAACTAGTATTACTGTATATATTTATAAATACTTCATATGCTTTATCTAGCCATATTGGACCCCAAACCAAAGTAGTGATGTTTATGATGAAATCAACATTAGTAGTAAGTAGGGAAAAAAATAACCCAGCAAATTAGACTTGAAGTACTGTAGAAAATGTTTGACTTGTGTTATTTCATATTTTTGTTGTAGTTTATTTGCTGCAGCGAGATGACCCTTTGTGGTGCAGTGTCAAAATTGAAAAATGTGCATTACATTTAGAAAAAAAAACACATTTTCTCTTTGTGCTTCTGTGTTATTCTGTAATCAAAACATATAACAGGAATAAAGACAGTAAAAAATATCAAATACAAAGTGGTGTCGCTGCTCCCGCTGCTTTTGGTCAGTAGAAAACTGCTGTCAACTGCTTTTTTTTAAGATCAAAACCTCTTCTTCCGAGTCTAGAGGAATAAAACCAAAGGTCATGTTAGAATTATTGTCCTATAAAGACTCAGAGCTGAATGTAAGCACTCACAGGCTACAACATAAACAGTATTTTTTACAATTACAAATTAATATTCCAAAAAAAGAGAATACAATCAAAACTAATCAAAAAATCCATGTGTCTTTCCCAAATGCAATGGATACAAGTGTCCTTAATTCTCCCCCAAAACCGTTTAGCCATAGAAAGTCTAGTTAGACAGAGAAACCTTGTAGAAAGAGAGCTTTTTTTTAAATTATTTTTT
The DNA here is from genome assembly GCF_002922805.2 of Oryzias melastigma. Lineage (NCBI taxonomy): Eukaryota > Metazoa > Chordata > Actinopteri > Beloniformes > Adrianichthyidae > Oryzias > Oryzias melastigma. The sequence continues at coordinate 12,942,659 of NC_050533.1, forward strand.
CATAATTAACGAATTCAACGTTACAAGTCACACAGAAAATTACAAAACAAAGGGCGTTGTACCATCTTACAAGAAACATACAGTAATGGAGTCTGAGCGGACAATAAGAGAATAAAAAACATTATATGAAATTAAAATAAATAAGTAATATGAAAAAACACAATTGTAATGTTTCAAAACAACTCAAAATTATAAGTAAATAAAAAGGAAAAAGGCACTATATTAAATAAACTGATCTTTTTATTTTTATTCATTAATAGGAAAAACATGTAATATATACTTGAGTTGTAAACTAAAACACGATGGAAATACAAAGAAAAAATGAAAAGGGGACAGAAAGAAGAAAAACTTATCTAAAAGGTTTTTTTTTATTTTAGTCTTTGAAGGGGCATAAAATATTCAAATTGTTTCTGAAGAAACAAAAAATTGGGCTAATTTAAAAAAAGCCATTTGTAAATGAAAAATTTACCTAAAATTATAAAATTACTTAACAAAAACTGTATTCTTTGGTTTTTATTAATACAACCAAATTGAATATTAATATAGCTAAATTGTGGAAATGCTGTTTTTTTAATAGAAATCTAATCATATAAATCCATCCAAAAAATGTTAACTGAGTTACAATAATAGAAGAGGTGTGTTTGAGTTTCAAAACCATTTTGACATAAGATGCATAAATTATCTTGTATATAAAATCTTAACCTTAAAATTCCTTACAAGGGTATGTGTTATTGATTGTTTTAAAATTGATTTAATACATTTTGGGAGGAAAACATGTTCTGATATGAGACATGTCTGTTTTGGATAAAGTTGGGAGAGAATTTTCCTTCTTACTCGAGGGGGGGCATAAATGGTTTCGGAAAGGAGAGCTGTCAGCATGATTTTTAAAAAAGCATTTGAAGCCACAGGACACGTGACCACGCATCCTAGATCTTTCGTGTGCAACGATTGAGCTCCTCCAAAAAAGTAAACGAAGGTTTTAAGTTACACCAAATGCATTACATACTAATATATATATTTTAAATCCACATAAGTCTATTTTTAATCCGTTCGTTTTAAGGGCGGAGGTGTAGTATTCGATGGGAGCCAGTAGTTCGCCCCTTTCTCCTTGAGGGGGCAGTAGTGAGTAAACGTGCGTGTAACCGAGCAAAGTTGTGTCGTAGACGAAGACAGGGTCCCTGGGAAGCTGTCACCCAAACCCACGGAAAGAATCGGGAAGTCCAACTTTTAAGGAAGTAACTTCAATATATTGCCTTTATCCTTGACATATGCTGTCAGTATTCCTATTTTAAAGAACTAGTGTTTTCTCATTTGGTACTTCTAGGGATTTAAAGTCGGGTTTGCTGTCAACAAAGTGGAGAGGAGAGTGATGCAACATGGCATCAAGCGCTGTCCGTAAGTGTTTTGTGTCCGCTTTGGCGACACACGCCCGCCGCCAGAGACTCAACGCCCTGCCCAAGAACACGTTTTCTCGGACGTCCTCTGCGGTGACATGCGGCCACGGAGAACCCACGGGGAGGAAGAGTCTGTACGACAGAGCCCAGGCCGAAGGAGACAGCGGGCAGAGCGGTAGCTCGGTCCTGTGGACGTCGCTGGCTTTGGGGCTCTGCGGGGCGGCTCTGCTGGACAGCCAAAAGGACAAAGGGGTCAGAGGAGACTCCATGTCCAGGGGGGTTCTAGAGCTCCTTTTACCCTCTGCTCACTGTGCCTCCCCATATAAACCAGACAGCCCCCGATATAGATACAACTTCATTGCAGATGTGGTGGAGAAGTCCACTCCAGCTGTTGTGTACATTGAGATCCTAGGCAGGTGAGTCAGGGAAAAAATAGTCCCCTATTACTTTTTAAAGGCAAACGGGAAAGTTTCTGTTGTAAATGAACGAGAAAAAAAGATATGATCTGTGAGTTGATTTAATCAAAACCCTCACAGAGAAAAGAAGACAAACATCAGCTTATCCTGACATCTACTTTTTGCAGGTTCACTGAGTCCCTGTGCAGCTCTGTTGTTTTTCTGCGGGTTATTTCTTTGTTAAAGTTGGTTTGGCAACATTGCAATGGCTGGTGGTGATGCTCATCAGTGTACATGTACAGAGGTGCAGAAGATTAAATAGTATTTATTGTCATTGCAACAGTACAAATACAAGAACAAACAAAACAAATAATAAAAAAATCCCCTCTATTATAATTTTATTTATATGTACGCAATTAATAGATTTGATGCAAACAAACTTGCAGTAATCTAAAAATATAGTTATAATCCAGACCTCTTTGCGGTTAAATTTTTGAATTGACATAATATTTATCTTTGACAAGATTGTCCAGGTAAAGCTGGGTTTAAAAGCAGATTTTTTAAATTAGAAAATGCTATCAGTTCACAAAATCTATGGATTAACCTTTCTGTAAATAATAACCTTTCTGTAAAGTAATTTCTTGTGTTAGTTTTGGGCAAAAACTGCTTTTCTGTCACAGTTTAATGCAAAAATTCATAGTATTTCAAAATAAAAGTCAATTTTTGTCCTGTTTATATCACTTACAAAACAACGTTTAAAGAATAAACAAACAAAACTAGATTTGGAATAAGAATTTTTAAAAGCATCTTTTATTGATTAAATGGTGACGGATCAAATAGTGAATGTGGGAAATAAAATTATTCATTCAGTGCTGCCAAACAGTTAATCTAATGGATGCAATTTTGACTTTTTTTTTTACTAATAAAAAGTCAGATTAAAACTAATATTTGACTGAAAAAAAATGTCTGAGACTCTTTATATGTTGATTTTTGTGTTTGAGCCAGACTTCTTTGATGTTGGATGTCTTTGTGTGTTTGTGTCTGTGTGTATTTGTGTATATGGTACTATGTACTCATTAGAGAGGATACAGGGCTACAATAGATAGTGGGTGCACTGGTTGTGGTAACACATTTGGTAAAGGATATTTATAAGGTTTTTATGTCTTTTCACTCTCTCGAATATTTATTTATCTTTTCCTATTTTCCTATTAAATATAAAAATAAATATCATCTCACGATGCATGGAAGTTGGAAAACAAGCTGCATTAGAACTTCTTAATTTGGACATAAAAAAAACATTTCTGTCTAGTTTTTGTTTTCCATCAACTGCTCTGTTCTTTTGCAGACATCCTTTCTCAGGAAGGGAAGTCCCGGTGTCGAATGGCTCTGGTTTTGTCATCAGCAGTGACGGTCTCATCGTCACCAATGCACACGTTGTGGCCAACAAGAGGGGCGTTTGCGTGAAGCTCACCAATGGGGACATGTACCACGCCAGCGTGCAGGACGTGGATCCTGTGGCTGACATTGCAACCATCAAAATCAGTCCAAAGGTGAGCAGCCAAAGATCATTTCTGCTTAAACAAAACATACTTTATTTTTTTTTTTCTTGTTGGAGTTCATATTTGTTGACAGTGTGACTAGAGACAGAAATCTCGAGAGGTTAGTGAGTCAAAAGTGTTGGCTTTGAGTCATCAGTTGTTTCCTTGTTCAGGAAAGATTGTAATTTCCAGGTTTTCTAAATAAAAAAAAAACAGTTGTGATTCATATATTCAACTCTAAAAAAACAGGATCTTCAATGTAACACAAAAGGAATAAAAAGAAACATTTTTTAGTACTGAAATAACCTTTTCTCATTACTTCAACTCATCGCCGTGCAGAAGCCCCTCCCCACCCTGAAACTCGGTCAGTCGTCGGACGTTCGACAAGGGGAGTTTGTGGTCGCCATGGGAAGTCCGTTTGCTCTCAGGAACACCATCACATCCGGGATCGTCAGCTCAGCACAGAGGGACAGCAAGGAGCTGGGCCTGTCCAACCCCAACATGGAGTACATACAGACGGACGCGACCATCGACGTGAGTGTTCAGTTGGGAACTCCCTGACTAACGACACTCCCATTTAAAGGGTGAATGGATTTGCTGTTACTCAGGTGTAATATTTCTTCTTGTCACCTGTGACTAATTTGTTTTTCAGTTTGGAAATTCTGGAGGTCCACTGATTAATCTGGTGAGTCACAGCTCTTAACTTTATAGTAGTTTAGTGGTACATTCAGAAGAAATGTTTTATTTTCCTCACAAATAGAATTTTATTCAATTTTCTGCTCAAATACAACAAAACAAAATGATGTTTTTGGAATCACTTGGAATATTTTTATCTCTGTTGTAAAGTTTTACATTAGAGTTAATGGGATTGACCTACTTTAGAAGCCATCTTTAGCTCTAAGCTCGCTTTAAACTTCTGTCCTCATGGTCTTACCACTAAATTAATGGGTTCAGTGTTAATTCAGACAAATCAAATGCAGCCCAGTGATTGTATATTTTAACTGTCATCTCACTCATTCTTAGGATGGGGAGGTCATTGGTATCAATACAATGAAGGTCACTGCTGGGATTTCATTTGCTATTCCATCTGATCGGGTGAAAATCTTCCTTGATCAAGCGGCAAAGAAAAACAGTAAGGAGAAAAGAATCCTCCTTTCTGTACTAAATACACCTGCTCCTATAAGATTATATCTTGTTTTTTTCTTCTTAGAGCCTTGGTTTGGCGAGTCAGGAACTAAGGCGCGATACATAGGAGTTATGATGCTGACGCTGACTCCAAGGTAACCACTGCAACTTGGGAATATTGAAAGCACCAGAGCATCTAAATCCATATGAGTCTCTCTTTAGCATCATCGCTGAGCTGCAGCTGAGAGACTCCATGTTCCCCAACGTGACGCATGGCATCCTGATCCACAGAGTCATCACGGGCTCGCCTGCCAGCAGGTGAAGAGGTGGAAGGGGAGCAGAGTGTATGATCGCTCTGCAAATGTTCTTGTTTTAAAGTCCCACTCCGATTTGATTGTGCCCAGTGGTCTTTAAACTATGATTTTGGCTAAAATCAATACACCTGTGTCGTTTTCTAGGACATAGTTGGTGCAGAGTGGTAGTTATCAAATAGAAATCCAACTCAGAGTTGTGGGCGGGACTTTTTGTTTGCCCTCCTTTCATCGTGACACATGCACTAGGAAAATAAAGCACCATCATCAGTTACGTTGTTGTGCTGTCATTTAACTTCAATAGAACCATGTTTGAATTTGCGTTAATCGTTGCGATCGCAACATCGCAAAATCATGGAGGGACTGATATGTCCTCCACCATGAGAAAAATAGCACAAGAACATATTAAAAAACACAATTTTTAATCAGAGTGGGACTTTAAATCCTTTTTTGTGGAGGTGATGCACTCAAATGCAGCTCATTTCTGCTGGTTTCAGAGCCGGCATGCTCGCAGGAGACATCGTCGTGGAGATAAACGGGGTTAAAGTGAACACCTCTGAGGAGATCTACAAGGCGGTCCGCAGCAGCGACAGGATCACCTTGCTGGTGCAGAGAGGGAACAAGCTGCTTCAACTGCAAGTGACTCCTGAATTCATCGAGTAACAAGCTGCAGATCGACAGGCGTCATGCCCGCCTTCCAAGCTGTAACATGAAGAAAATGTGAACACAGGCTCTTTTCTTTTTTTGACTAACTCTAAGGGCTGTACGATCACGTGATAACACTAATTTTAATAACTACAAGAAACGAAAACGTCTACTTTGAAATGCACTGTTTGTTAAATAAAAAGTTCAACAGCAAATTTTCTTATTTTTCTTTTAAAGCCATTTATTGTTAAACAGCAAAAGTAGCATTAGAGACTCAACACTACGGCGAGAAGAAACGGTATTAAATGGACTACCATTGAAGTGAGAAAGCCTGACAAGTCACAAATGTTAGGATGAGCAAAATATGATTAGAACTGACCGCTTTGAGAATGTCACACATGATTAACATCATGAATCTAATTCATGTTTTTAAAAAAAATATAAGTCAATCCTGCATGAGATAAGAACTTCAAACTGTGAAGTCACACGGAACAAATTTCCCTGGTATATGTACAGTAACACACAGTAAAATAATAAAGTGACTTGTACTAGATTGCTACACAGTTGTGTTTAGATCAAAGACAGCCATTAAATGGAAACATTCAACCCACTTTAGGTTTAAGCCGCATCGTTCTGGACTAAAGACATCCGTTAGGTACGAGTACTACAACATACAAGTATGGGAAGAAAAAATAAAACTGTTTATATCCCATTAAAACTACGTTAAAAAGGCTTAATATATATTGCTGGTAGTATTTTTTTTTCTTTAAGAAAATAGAAATTGTGCGACTGAAGCTTACAATACACTGCTGGCAGTAGCGCCAGGTTCTATGGTGACCTGTTGCAGACGGGTCATCTGTCAAGGCGCTGTGTGCTGAGAGAACCCCCCCAGGAAGAGGGAGAAACAGAACGAACCAAGAACTACGACAGGGAATCCCATGATGCTCGAATCCCTCGCACCGAAACAAATTAAAAAAATAAGAACCCAAACTGCTGCCGTGGTGTTTTGTCTTGGTGGAATGCTGCAAATATCACACGATGTGCACAGACAGCAGCCAGACTACAGTCGAACTCGTACGGATACATAAATAAGGAAGTGTGGGATTGAGGGAAGGAAGAGGGCGGATGAAAATGTCAGGGACTAATTGTAGTGTCCAGTATAGTCCAGCAGTGAAACACTGACTCAGATGACATGGTCCAATGCCCGCAGTAGCTCCTCCCCCTGCAGGAGGTACTGGCGACCTTGTAAAGGGGCGTTTACCTCGCAGTCGTAGCGAGTGAGCTGCGGCAGAGTGAAGGGAGAACTGGAGCTCTCTGAAGTGGTGCCAAGAAGTCGACTCGCCAAATCTAAGTCAGAGAGACATCACCTTAAATTGACATTTAAACCAACACGGTCGTGTTTTTTTATTTTTTTTTTTACTTTGCATTTACCTGAAGGTACCAAAAGGACAGTCCTAGTTGTTCCCAGCTCCGATGGTTTTAGTTTTTTGCCCTTCTCCAACTCCTTGGGCAAAGGTCCCTGAGAGAAACATCAAAGAATGTTTCACCTTAAATATGTTAAATTCCAACTCCAAATATATTTTTTCCAATTTTAAAATCATTCCCAGTAATCTTTTAATTACAATTTTGCAGATTTTAGCCTAAATGAAAATGTTGATTACTTAGACATATTTTATGCTCAGCAGCAGTGGCTCATAAGAAATATAACTCTGAGTTGTGGGCGGGACTGTTGACACAGAATAACCTGCCAAAAATGCTGCAAGGACATGTTAAAAACACAAAAAAGATGATTCTTAAGGTGGACTAACCTGTTCAATGATCTCCATTAGATCACTCAGTTTTCTTTTACGCTGCGTGTTTGGAGCAGCAGGACTGCAGGGGTGGACATCTTTCTCCAGGTTTCCAGCTCTGCAGCATGAAGACATTCGTTAAACCAGCTGTTCTAAAGTGCGACTGAAGTTGTTGACGTTTGGAGACGTCACCTCTTCGGTGTCTCGGCGGGCAGAGACGGGGTGCCGGCAGTGTCAGGCGGTCCTGGAGAGGCCGTGCAACCGCTGAGCGGGTTTAGCTGGGGGGTGGGATAGCTGAGGGCGTCTTTTGTAACACAAACCGGGGAGGGTTTCAGGAGTTTGACTGGTCCAGAGGGCTGTGGCTCCTCTACGGTGACACAAGGCAGCTGGAAATCATCGTCCATGGAGATGTAGGGAGCCAACATCTCCAGATCCAAGTCCTGCATCAACATTAGGGAGCAAAGCAGTTCAATTAATGGGAGTTTTCAGCAGCATTGGTTTGATAATTTCTAAATAAAGATGCCACAAATACAGTCAAAGCTGATGACTACCTGTGTGTTGAAGGGGGTTTTGGATTCGGTGTCGATGGCAAACATCTTCTCCACCAGGTCCAGTTTGAATTCAGAGTTCTCTTCTGAATCCATGGGGAAGCAAAAGTCTATCGAACTGTCGGTCTGCAGAAAACAAAACTCTTTTATTCTCCCTTCTTCAGTACAAATTAATGACAGTCAATAAGTTTCCTAAATGTTCATGTAAGTTGACTTTACCTGCGGCGGACTGTCAGGGATCAGCGTGCTGGGAGGGGCTGCGGTGGGACTCTCAGGTTTAACCTCCTCAGGTGTGTTGGACAGACTGAGAGCCTCGCTGGGCGGCAGAGGGGACAGAGGCAGAGCCAGCTTGTCACTTGTGGAAAGCAGCATTACATCATTGTAGAGAGGAGCGTCCTTCAGCAAGTGGATCTCTGGTTCTGGTTCTGCACCAGAAAAAAGGAGACGGTGAGAATGGTTTCACGGATCAGAATATAAAGCAGATGAATGCTGACGAACGTTTTTGAGTACGCACCAGGCTGGCTAAAATCCAGAGAGATGATTGTGTCTCCAGCTGCTGGAGCGAGCAGGGTGAGGGCCTCGGGCTCCTCCTTCAGCTGGTCATACAGTGTGTCAAACGGTTCTGACTGCGCCATCTTTTTAAAGTGCTTTATCAGTTCTTGCTCTGGTCCGTTTTCTGGCTTTGGTGAGGCCGTCTCATCGCTCTCAGCTGCAGCTTCGTCTGCCTCCTGCGGCTCCTCTTTCACCGATTTCACATCCTCAATCTGATCCAGAGACATAATCAGCTTCTCTTCCTGGATTCCACTGTTCAAAAACAGGACAGAAAAGTTAGATCTGCAGCAACAAAAAGGCTTCTGGAAATGCTTCGAGAGTTCACTGTACCTGAGCACAAAGTTGACACAAACAACACACTGCGGCTGAGAGTTCTTGTTGTTGTAGATAACTGTGGCTTGTGTTTCGACCCACACAAAGCCTCCGCTCTTCGCCAACATCCGGTATCTACCCGTGCAGACCTGGCCTTTAGCAAACACTACAAGCATCAAAAAGGGAAAAAACAGTGATTAAAGAATATCTATATTTCAAACCAGAAGCTAAAGTTTCAGTTTTAATGCGTTTAAAAAAAGCTGTTTTACTTACAGTTGTGGTGAGTTTTAGTGAGATGGTCCGAGTCCAGAGCGTGGTAGTACTCATAAATAGAACGATTTAGCAGGTCTTCTGGGTCATAACCCATGAGCTCAGTGATCCTGGATTGAACACAAAGTTTTTCTTCAGGTCTAGATTTTAGTACCGGCACTGAACAGTAGGGGGCTCTGTGTGGCTTCAAATGCTTCTGATGCTCTTACTGTTAACTCTGAACCCACCTCTCATCACAGTATGTGAACTTCATGTCCATGGTGTGGCGGCTGAGGAAGGTCTTGGTGTCCAGAGGGACTTCGATGTTGGAGGGGTGGGGGATTGGATCACAGATCAGAACCAGGTACGGCACAGGAGGCTCCTTTTGTCCGTTACTGTTCTGCTCAGCTTGGACGCCGTTAACGTGCACGTGACCCGAGCAGTGAAGCACCTGGAGACGCACAACGGTAAAAACACAGTTATTCTAGGACAACAAAATAGTTTCTCTTTTTGTTTGGATACATATTAAAAAAAAATCCACTCCTACAAAAAATAAAATATATAGATTCTGAAAGTGTCACTAGTTTATCTGCTTTGACATCCAGCCAACTGAAGTGTGTACAAAAGGCGATGGAGGCAATGTCATTATCATTATTGTGCAACTTGATTATTGTCTCCATTGAGAAAGAACAGGCCTCACATTAACACATTAACCAGTCATGCAGGTTCAAGATGGTTAAACTAAGACTTAATGAAAACCACACTTGTAGAAACCTGATTAACTTGACAAAATATCTGACACTGACATGAATGGTCTGGCCTAAAATATAAGTTATAAACTGAAATGATGCCAACCTTCCATGTAGCTGACTTGACGTTGACGGTGCGGCCTCTGCTAGTGAGCGTGCACTTCATTCGGAGGAAGAAGCTGCGCTCTGAATTTGGTTCTTTTGCTTTCTTGGAGCCTAAAGTCACAAGAAAAAGGTTGAGCTTCAGTTGACAAAGAGGAGGCGCTGAGCTGTACACATAGTTTCATTGTGGGGAAGAAAGTTTAAAAAAGAGGAAGTAGAGACAGCAAATATACTCCCAAAAAGCACATTTTAGAAAAAACTATTTTCTTCTAATAATCTAAAGCTGCATTCACATCAGGGGCATCTGGTTTCAATGTTAAGTTAATGTAAAGAAACGATCAGAGGTCCTGTGGAGCGTTCTGAGCATCGGCTGCAGCCAAAGTTCAAATATCTGAACAAATAATTTTTGTCGTGTCAACCAATCAGGGACTCGGCTTTGGTCCATGACATGACCCTGGACTTCATATTTTCTTATTTGTATTGAAAAAATAATAAAAAGCTAATCTCATTTTATTCTTATTTTTTCCTTCTTCTGACTAATTTGGGAAAGCAAATAGACAAACTGGGTCACAGAGAGATGGAAGTACCGCTGAAAGCAGCCGTCATTCAGACGCAGCTCCTGCAGGAAATGGTGATCCTCACCGTACTGGGAAAATCTCTGAATGATCTCATGAACCTAGACCATGAGCCATGAGCTTACTGACATATTTGTAGAGCTTTTCAAAATAAATAAACTGGATCTTTCAACATCTTCTGTGTCTTTTGTGCATTAAAACAAGGTATATAGTCCTTCAATGTAGAGGTGAGGCTAAAACTTAGGACAGTAGCTCATCCCACATACAACCCGAGTCAGGTTTAGGGATGTAGGGAAAAATCGATTTGCCGATATATTGTGATCTTTCATTTGGCAATGCTTGCATCGATTTAAAATGTTGACAAGACGATATTTAATTAAATATTTATAAGCAAACGTAGTTCCGCGTCTGACTTTTGTTTTTACACCTAAACCCTTGTTGGCAGCACAGATATTTACCAAAAGAAAAATTCCATGAATTTGTGGGTAAAATGAACTTGTATGAGATGCAGTTGCTGGGCTTATTATTAAATTATCGTTAAATAAAATAAATGTTACCATTTTATGAACACGAAACGCATATTACAGCTCAGAGTTTTTTCCTAAGTCATACTCTTTAAAAAAAAATTGTTCTGATACAGTCTCAGGATATATCGCAATATATATCGTATCGTGAGACACATCATGATACACATTACATCACCAGACTATTGCCAATACACACTCCTAGTCAGGTTTATAAACACATTTTTTGGACAAATGTCCAGCAGTAAATTGCCATCAAAGCAGCAGAAATTGGCATAAAAAAAAAGAGGTGGCGGATGCACATTGTGTTCGATGTGAATGCAGCTTCATAAGACAACATGAACACCCAGCAGCAAATCAAATGTTAAAGGAGTTAGGGAGCCACAGGCTATCATTGCTCGTCACTACATGGGAAAGTTCCGTTGACACCAACTTCACATATAGGATGTCTTTTGATTGTGCTGCAGCTCACCTGTTCTGTACACCAACATTTCCCTCAGCTCCTCCTGGTCACAGGGATGTGTGTAGTCAAACACATTTTGCCCGGTCAGATCAAACTGCAGAAGATAGAAGGAGCAAAAATCAGTCATGAACGACTGTGGAGCATCTCCATGTTTTCTCAGATAACATTTTTAATCTCACTTCCAAACTTTCTGTTAGCTGTGTTTCTGAAACCCGCCAGATGTTATGGGACTAACCTGCGCCAGTCCAAGGCACTTGTTGACATTCTCTGAGAGATAGATTATATCTCCGTCTTCAGACAGCACCATGAGAAAACCGTCCAGAGCCTTAAGGTAGGAACTGTTGAACTTCATATCCAGCTCGGTTTCCTCTTCTTGTTTAGGCTCATCTGGTAAAATAACAGGAAGTTGGGAAGGAGGAAAGAGATTAAAGTGAGTGTTAATAAACAGGAAGAAATGTCCATTTTTCTGCGACACTAAGCAAACAAAAACAGCCAATCTTGTATACTGAGGAGTCTGTAAGGTTGTGACTTGGTGAGTGTTTAGAGCAAACAACTGGTTTACCTCTCCCCCACTTTTTACACTCACTGACTACATTTCATTTTCATGCTTTTCTTTAATTCCCAAAACTTAGCTTTCCGTCAAAAGATACTAACCGGAGCCCAGTAGTTTTCTCATACGCAGGTAACTTATGGTGAGTCTCATGACTGAAGCTTTGTCCAGGCTGGAGCTGACGCTGTGAGGGAGCGGCAGCAGCGTGGCCAGCTCGTAAAACACCTCCGACTCCTTCCCACGCCGGCATCTCGCTGCATCCCTGGATTTCTCCTTCCTCCGCTCTGAACTCACTCTGCAGGGAAGAGGCGTCAATGAACAACAGCAATGCCAATCACAAGCTTTGATGAACTTAACACTAAGACAGACGGCTTTAATTCAGTCACCCAAACTTTAAATCTTCCAGAAAGTTGAAACAAAGACTTTTTGCTTCTGATATTTAATCAGTTTCAACAAATAATTTGTATTTTAAAGCTTGTGTTGGTGAATCTTCAGGCAGACCAAAAGAAAAACAGAACAAGTGAAATTTTCACATAAAAAATAGCCGATCATTCAGATTAACTTGTGCCAGCAGCGCTATTAGACTTATTGCTATTGATCTGAATGTGCTCTTGCAATGAAACAAATGTAGATTAATGAGCTGTCCACAGTGTACAAACAGAATCTCAAGATAACTGCATTAAATTTTATTCTCAAGGAACTTAAAGACAGCACTATTTAAACAATCAAACCAAACAGAACACTTCAAAATTAAAAGCTGTGGCTCTTTTGCTGTTGCTTAGCATATAAAGTACAAACCTTTATTTTGAAATTACAATAAATATTTAAGAATTGTCATTTATCTTGTAAAATGTTTACACTATTATTTTTCTTTGCAGGTTAGCAACAATTCTTCTTCAAGCCATTTGCGAAGGCCAGTTTAGAAATCATTGTTACTACAGTTGGCTTTAGGAGTGCAATCAATATCAAACAATTATTACACCCAGTTGGTCTTTGGTGAGGTATCTGTGTGCACTTTGGATTCTTTACATAACAGAAAATAAATAGGGCAGGATTGTTACAGTGGCTCTGATTAGAGAACACCTCCAGTCTGTGTGGATTGTTTGCAGAAGGAAGGTTAAATATTCCAGCAATCCTAGAAATCTCTGAGAAAGTGATAACCAATCTTGTTCAGTTCTATGTCAGCACAATGTAATATAAATGTAAGACATTTTTTTCATAAAGCTGTTTTTGATTGATATTGACTGATCAACTTTTTATAAATAAAGGTGAAAGGTCTATCCAAATTCTGAGAAAATTTGACTACATTTTAATTATATTTCATAAAAACACTGTTTAATGAAGTTTACCTTGATTTTAAAATTATTTTTTATGATGAAGGAGAATATTAAGAGACACAAATCTACTAGGAGGACCGGAAAAGTCCCTTTGCCCAGACCAAGTCCACTAAATTTGGTCTGGATCGGGTCCTGAACCTTGCATTGGTTTTTATTCTAACAAAATCCTGTAAACAAAACTACATGACTAAAGACCTCTTCAGTCATTGGCCAGGAATTACGAGGGTGAGGCAAAACAACGGGAGAAAGAATAATGGAAGTCCTACACTCTGCAATCCTTGTCGGGATAGTTTGCTTATTCAAACTTTATATTTCCCTGACCAATTTTAAACATCCGTATCAACGTCAGGTTCAACACTTTGGCACGGTAGAGATGCTACAAGCCGGCTGCTGAGGTGATGTCGTCTAAGAAGGCATGTGTTTATGACACATCGCGTTAAAAGTTGTTAGACGACCACATTTGAATGCAGTTGCATCATTGCTCCATTTTAGTCCACAGATCTCTGTTTACATCACATTAAGACCAGCTACGGTGGCCATTTTAGTCCAGTTGCTCCACCACGAGCACAGAGCCTATTCAGACTTAAACTCAGAGCAAACTGGAGAGATTAATCTAGACTACTTGAGCGGTTCCTGGTCCTGGACCAGGGTCCGCTTGGTTGCATTCAGACTGAAAATTTGTTCCGGATTATAAAAGGGAAACGAACTCTGGTTCACTTTAAGTGAGCCAAATGTGTCCAATCTGAATGCAACCCCATATTTAAATGATAAACTCTGAATCCATTACACCATTCTTCTCATAAACTTTACCTCATTACCCAAAATGCATTATGAGGCCACAGGAGCTGCACCACAACCAGTCAACATCTTAAAAGCAGCTAGCTATGAAATGCTCACCAAATTACAATTGATCTGACACGCACTTGCACTACAGATAAGACCAGCTCTGTTATTTGAGGCACCCTCACCTGAAACTGGATCAGTTAACTTAAATGATACTGTGGCTAATCCAATCGACTGTCAGGACAGAATGACGTGTTTTTCTCTCTATGTTTTGCACTTAAACTTTCCCCGTAGAATGTGTGATGTGCAAATTGAATATCCAAACCTAATTAGTTCTCTGGGGTAAAAAAGGTTTGCAAGTCTAAACCAGACCATTAACTCTATAGAAGGTACAACCTTCCTGCTGAAGTATTGAAACAAACAACGCTGGGATTCAGCTGGCAATAATCCACTGTAATTCCCCAGGATACAACAGCACACTGTTTAACAAGCTCTACCTTTAACACATCAGCACAAAGACTACGATTTGAAAAGAGCAAATATCAAAGTACTACGCAAAGACAAAATGTAAACAAAAACATTTTGGTCCTTTAAAGAAAAACATAAAAAAAATGTAAGACAGAAGAGACAAACAAACTGATATATTTATCCTCTATTTCAGACATACTTCAAATAAATGAAGAAAAATGAACTTAACAGAGAAAATTATTTGATTAGTAAATACAAAATGTTAAATAATAATAATGACAAAAGACTTATTTACTCAGCAGCTGCTGGACTTTCATAGACTAAACTTCTGGGAAATTTAAAATCTTGAAATAAAAAAACCTAAACAAGGCAAAAGTTATTCACATGTGTGAAAGTTTGGCAGTGTGAAAACTTCAGATGTAGAACAAAATGAAGGGAGAAAAATAAAAGTATAGCCCCTCTTGAAAAACCACCTGAACTATTACAAGCAGTTGTTTGTGTATTTTGTCACCAGGCACTGACCTACTTTACAAGGGAAATGCTCTCTGTCTTTCAGTCCAGTTTAATAAATATGGTCCCATTATATAATCAACATAAAAGAAACAGAGTAACGGTCACAAACAGAGACGTAAAAATAAACTTCCTTTCAAGATAACTGAAGCGCTGCTGGAAGCAGAAAATATTTTTGTTGTTCTTAAAAAGACTTAACCACAAGGTTTGAAATATTCAATAAAACTGAGGTGCTGTGTTAAAGACTTTTGGATTTATTTTGGAGATCAATTAACAGACTTGTACTTAAAAAGTGGTAATTTTATCATTTTAACATATGTTTTATTATAAGTTTAAAATCAAATTAGCTAATTTAGCTTTCATACAAGCGTCTTTATTTTGGTATAAAATTGTGCTTCTGGCTATTTACTGGATGCTAAATGAAAACTCAAACTCAAAACTTATGGCAACCACATCTTTATTGGAGAATATTTCTATGATAAAACCCTTTTACAGCAAAAAGTATTTTTTTTATTCTGATCTGTTAGCTAAATGTTAGTTTTGATAGTAGTGCTGTGCAAAATCCACAAATTAATTCCAGAAATGAGAGCAACCACCCTGCCCTTGCAGCCAACACCAGGTAACTATAACTAGGTGGAGTAGAGATAACCAAACATTGAGCAATAATTTATTAGCGTGCCATCATGATAGCCAAATCTTAAAAACTAGAGATGTTAAAACATTTGCATAATTCACACATTTACATAATAAACACAATTAAATTCTTCAATCAGTCTTAAAAATCTTTGTGCTTTATACGACAAACCTAAATATTGGACTTTTAAATGCCATTTTTTTAGTCATAGCCAAAACTTTCCTTTTCTAATGAATGAACTTGTTAAAATTCTACCAACTCAACTCCTAAAATCTGCAACAAGAATATGATTCACATAAAACTGGAAAAATATTTAAATGAATCTTCATTAAAAACAAAAATCTATTGATCAAGTACAATTTCTTGCTCGACTGTCAGCCCTTCATGTAACCATTAGAGCGTTAAATAATGACATATTCAATCTTTTTAAATTTAAAATGATCTTTCATATTCAAGCAAAAATGTAATAATAATAATAATAATAATAATAATGCGAAAAATGCAGCTTTATAGAGAAGAACCGAGAAGAAAAAGGTGACAAACTTAATAATCTACTTTAGCCCCAAAACACAACAAACAGTTACTCTCAGTAAACATCATGACGTAACTTGCGTCCCTGACCTCCAAACCTGCACCTCATAGTGATGAAAAGCAAACATTACATAACATGTGGCAGTGATACACTAATCCCATTTTCAATGTTTGGGGGATGCCCTCTAATGCTCTTTAGATTTGTTTTACCCTGTTCACATTTGAGACATTTAAAAGGATCTATATCATTAAAAAAAAAAATCGACTTTTTTATTTTAACAGCTTTTAAGTGTTTTATAATGTTAATTCCTCATGAAAAAGAAAACCAAAACCATATTTTGCTCTGTTGAAGCATCTCTAAAGATTCCTTGCTCTCTGAGCCCCTCCCAATCCACAAATATGAGTGGGACCTCACATTGTGACATCACATAGTGAGGAACAGCCCCTTCCAGGCAAACACACACACTGGTGATCTGCAAAACACTTTCCATTTTAAATGCACAAAATGCCCATCCATCTCTGCAAAAGTTCGATTGTTGTTTGCTTTTTTTTGGGCGATACGCAGACACGCTGCAGAGGCAAGTTCAAGGATGACGTCATGAAATGGGCGGCACCCACAAGAAGCGAAAGGTGGTGCCTCAGAGATTGAGGCGTTTTACTTTCAGGTAGGATAATAAGCTCACAAAAATAACTCATTTCATAAAAAATCTGTTCTTTAGTGTGAGAAGGTAATATATGATCATATATATATATATATGTAGTTTACTCTGAAAGGCTTAGGAATAGCACAATATAGGTCCTTTAATCCTTTTTGATAAGTCTGACCTTTAATCTCAGAATTCAATACAACTTCTTCCTATTCGCTTATTAAAGCATGTTTTGTACTACTGTGGCCACTTACATGAGAAAGCAGGCAGTTGATTTTCAATAAATGTGCACCTTTCCATCTCAATAAATTCAATGTATGTTGACTTTTAATGGGACGTTGCAGCTCCGTTGCAAATGTTCTAATTTCCTCTCTTTCTCCATCCATCCATTGCAGAAGTGTAAATGCCAAACTTTTGCACAGTACATGAATTTACAACCACAAAGTCACTTTGTGGACTTAACACTGTCCCTTTGCACCCCTCTGATCCCAATCCTTGACTTATGTCTTCAAAATATTATACAAAGTTAATAAGTTTTGAACTCAGCAAACACTACCTTGCTCCTAAAATCTGTAATATGCACTGCCAAATAGTTAAAAACTTCCACTCAATCTTTGTGATAGCAGTTTTAGCCCTTATAGTTCAATGTTAGCATGCTGTCCAGGCTAAAAATACAATGATTTTCCCTTCTGCAGTAAGTATTCCTCAGAATTCTCAGTGCTTTTCTTCGGAAATCAGGTGCATCTCCCATAACTAATGAGAGACTCATTGTTCCAAAGGTAAATCACTGTGGAAAAAGCAGCTGTATTGTCCTTAAGTCTGTAAGTCTTCCAATGCTCAGATTTGCTTTCATCATCGTCAAATACAAGTCTCAGAACCTGCAGTATTCTTTTTAATTTGTGATGTTATCTAGACTTTACTCTTGCCATCCGCCAGATCTTTCTATTTGTAATAAAACCATCAACCTTCTGAGCTGAGCCCATGACCTGTTAATTTTTGCAGCATCAACTGCAAAAAAAAAGAGATATGCTTCTTTAACCTCTTGGCACATTTATGGGGTGGCAAAAAAAGTTAAGAGCCTCCTAACCAGCAGCTCACAACAACACAGAACAGTTACTCCCACTTAACATTACTGTGATGACATAATATACATCTTTGACCTAAGCCTTCACTTTCCAGTGGTTAAAAACCCCAACATAATCACAGTTGGTAATGATCCAAAGATCCTATTTTCAACTTGAGAGCATAAAATAAAATCTCAGCAATGAATTCAACCCAGGAAAAAACTATAGAGTTAGATTTTAGGCAAAAAAATAAACCCAAACATTTTCTTCTATACAAGCCAGGTAATCTCTGTTTCTAGTTCTAACTAGTCTGCTCCATGAATGTCTCACAGGAAGCACCAATAACCACCCAGTGAATTCCGACACTTTTAGCCACTCCCATTGACGTCAAGACCCTGTGATTAAGAGATGAGACAGAAATAATACCAAAACTTTTTACGGAGGCCAGCAGAAATTAAATCAGAATAAGCTACTTCAATAGCTAAGACTAAACATAGTTATTTAAAGTTTAATTCATGACCCCATTACCTAGATCTTAAAAATATAAAGCTATAAAACAAACATACATTGAGCGATTTAGGGAGGCAAAGGCAGTTGAAAATGTACTGTTTAGTTGTCTACTGTTTTTACTATTTGTGTTAGTTTTGGTGCAGGGCTACAGCTTAAAAAGTAACAATAAGGGTCTTTTTAATAACACATTTTAATACTATATATATATATATATATATATATATATATATATATATATATATATAAAAAACAAATATTTTGCACCACAGTCCCAAAGATGTTTTTTTTTCTTTTTTACCTGCATTTTAATTGTGAATTTCATCTCTTGGTGTATGTATGTATTTTTTAACAGCTACATCAGAGAATCAAAGATATGGAAGAAAATAAAACAAATATCTCTGTAAAGTCAATACTTAACATTTTTTTACAATATTTTGTTTCCTTGAAAACAGAGCAATTCAATTTTTGCTTCATGCAAAATGCTAAATACTACATGTTTGTAGATTTATGTTCGTTCGCTGATGCAATTTTCAAGCTTTCATCAGAAAATTTCTAGATTATTATGCAAAAGTAAAAAGTAAAATGCAATGCATCTTAATAAATGTCTCAAAATTTACTTGTTTAATCATTTAAAATGTTACTCTATAGTAAATAATCATGTTATTTTTTTAAAAAATGCCTTAATTTGTTAGATTAATAAAAACAGAAGTTCGAAAACAGGTGGCTGGTTACCCTTGCTTGCATCAGCTTTGATAAACTGATAGTTTACAAATGAGTTTCACCTTTTTCCTACATCATTTATCTTTATTTAATTCTAACCTTTACTACTATATCGTGATTATTACTTTTGTAGAACAAACTGTCACCTGTGCACTTGCAAATAATAAAAATGGCCATCTAACCTTAAAAATTAAAGAAATTTACTGAAGTGAAAAGTTCTCAGTTTTTACACTACAATGTTTCGTTCTTCCATAATCATCATCATCATTAATTATTATTATTATTATTATTATTATGTAGTGGGGTGCAACTGTTTAGATTAGGGAAAATAATAAAAACCTTTGTTTTGAATAATTAAGACTTGTGATGAACCAAAATGTATTTTAAAAAAGCAACTTCCAGCTAAACAGAGGGTTAAAAACTGATTCTTAAATCAATAAAAGAGTGAATCTTAAGCAGACAGGAACTTCACACCACAGGTCACATGTGAGCAGCAGGTTTTCATGATACTAATGAAAAAAAAGGAAAAAACAAAAACAAAAAACAACTTCACTGACCTACTTTTAATTTGATTTATGAAAACCCCAAATATAAAACAATATCTAAAGAATAATCGACATAGAGGATCTATGAAGTTTCAGAACAAAGCACATGTAAGGTAACAGTGAATATGTTTAACAAGAACAAAATTCTTCACCTACAGCTCATAAAGTTAAATTAATACAATCATTTAGTGTAAATATCGACAGGTTGACGCGGACCCTTCAATATCAACACAATTTCCGACAGCTAGCTAAGTTAGCATTTCTGGCTAACACTAGCAGCGATGACATTCGTATCAAGTCCAACAAACACACCAAACTGCCAGTTAACCTTGAAATTCCGGCCGCAGAGTAAACGTAAGTGAACATTTAAGTTCGAACAAAAGATAAAAAAATATTTGTAAATGTTTAAAATGAAAAGCAGAGGAGTAAAGCGGCGTTAGCAAACTGTGACGTTACCTTTTCTTTTCGGGTACGAATCCTGTGTCCATGTCAGGACGAAGGGACTTGAGTTTAGCCTCTCTATCGGTGTAAAGCTGTATCCGTTCGCAGTCAGGAAATGAACCACGATCCCTCAATGTTAATCCGTTCACTCTCAAGTGGGTTACATAAGAATTCTCGGTAAATATCCTTTGTTGGATAAATCAAACTCTCGATGGCTTGAATTGGGCTATTCGGTATACTTTCCGTGAGGGTTTAAAAAAAAATGTGCCACGCAGGAGACGCTCTTCTTGCTAAGACAATGTTGCCTCGCGGAGGATCGTTGACTCCTCCTCCTGCTCCCTCCCCGGGAGCGCGCAATCACGTGTCCATTTTTTCCACCGACGGGGACGCGCGCTAAAAGCTAAAACCTGCTGTTTCAGATTGCACACATTTTTACTGTAAACAAGACGCGTGACTTATTATTTTAAAAAATAATGGATTTTAACGAATTAATACATTAATTTTTAAATTAATATCCAACCATACAACATACTAGTTTTAGTAAAAATGTTACCTTATGAGGCATTTTAGTTTTTTTTATTTACCTAGTTTTCACCATTTATGTGCTTTAATTTTAATTTTGAGTTGGAAATATCTTATGTTTTGAGTATACACGATGCAAAGTTAATATTTACCTTTAAAAATAATTGGAAAATGACTATAAAGGCCAATGCATCCATCGCTTTCTATTTGTGTCGCAAACTTCTCTAAAAACTTGAGTAAAAATTAAAATAAAAGGTATCATTTGACAGGGAAAAAAAATTTCTGCTGCAGCAGAAACAGCAAGCTTGAGAGTGCAAAGCGAACAGCACTGTGGGCTGGAAATACATCAAGCTAAAGATTGCTAAAGGGAATTACTTGGAGGGTCTCTGCGGTGTGGAGTCTTTTTCATTATCTGCATCGCTTGAAGGGATTATCAGTCAAAGATGCCAGACAGCAGAGTGTGACCAGGTGCTCAATAAGGCTGTGTGTGTAATCAAAGATGAAACAAGACTCAGGTTTCATCCAGACATAACCCACAGACACCAAACTGGTTATACAGTGTGTGTATAGACAAGCAGTGGCTATGTTGCAGTTTATTATTTAAGAGTGAAATTACTTTTAAGGGGAATCTAGGAGGTTGTGTGGCTTTGATGTGAATATAAATACAGTTTTTGTTGAAAAATGATTGAAAGCAAAGTTGTTTTTAATTTTAGAGTTGAAGCTCTTTTGTTTCGAACTGGTCCAGGGCTGAAGCGATAAAGACATGTAGAGCTTGACGACTTCCGCCTTCAAAGTCACAGGAAGGGTCCGTCTGTGCTGTTTTAACCTCCAGAGATTATCAGGGCTCATTTTTCTGCTTTATCTCCAAATACTTCCCCACGTACCAAACAAGAAAATACTGTCACTCTTGTTTTTTTTCTGTTTCGATTAAAAGCGATTGCAGAGACATTCTGTGGTTTCCTGTTTATCCTCTGCAACTTGAGGCAAAGGTGGGTCGCACAAAGTAACAGTAATGTTAGGTTAAAGTCCTCATTTGATTCTCTCCTGCTGAGTTTCTGATTTCACTGAGACAAAAGTGTCCTGCAGAGACAACCATTAAGCTTTTAGTAGCTCAATTGAAGGAAAAAAGTAGTCGCAATCTTCAGAAATTTACCGCAAAAAAAAAAAAAAAAAAAAAAAAAACACAAACAGCTGCAATTGTACAAGAAACATTCTGGTGTAGTGCCCATTTCTGAGTTTTCTCCAGTCAGTATGAATCATCACATTGCTTTCCTGTAAGCTAGAACCTTGCATCATCTCACTTGGGCATGTCTGATCCGGTTAGAGCCATTTCAATGGGTACAAAGTTGCCAGCATACTGACTGATATTGGCTACAGAATTAATTTAATTGACATACCGTCAGTTTAGTTTAATACATTTATTAATTTTAGTCAAACCAAAAACCTTCAATTTAGGGAGAGCCTTTGAGTTTGAGCCAGTACTTTTCCACAGTAGGCGAGCATCAAAGAGGAAGTATTTTTTCTGCTCTCACAGTCTTTTCCTGGAGTTAACAGGCACTCTTGACTTTTCAGGAAACCTCAGGCTTGTGATGTCCAAAAGGGACAGCAAAAGCATGAAAACATGCAATAGAAAGGCTCTTTCACATTAGAGAAAAATCATTACAATACAAAAGCATAAAGAAGTGCATTTTGTAAACACTTTGGATGAACAATAACATGAAGCCAGGTGACCGTTAAAACTAGATCCATCCAGAGTCATGCGAGTTGATGAAGAGTCCTGCTTTCTTGCTGAATGGTGTTTTTTTTTGGGTGATTGTTCTAGTTTCACTTTACTGCAGAGATGAAAAAAAAATTAAATCTCAAGCAGTTCAGGTGAGGTGAAGGAAAAGTTTCTAAACTCCTCCTGGTTGACAGAAGGTATAACTGGACCGTCGATGGGTGTGAGCGTGGGCTCCTCCTGAGTGAAGTCTGGGTCAAAGTTGTTCACATCCTCTGGGGTTTTCTGTGAAGAAAAACAAATAGTTGTAAAAATTGAAGGAATAGTTTAAACACAAAGTAATTGTGTGCAACGTACAATTCTTGGCTTAAACGGCGGCTCCATTTCTCTATTATTTAGTTTCTCCCAGTCGATGCCGGTGAAGAAAACGTGGCTGGTCACGGCACTTTCGCCACCCTCTGCAGGCACACAGCCCAGGCGCCGCGCTGGGTTTTTGGTCAGCAACTTTAAAAGCAAAAAATGATTAAATTAATTTGAGATTTATTGAAAAAAATATAAAATATTCAAGAAAAAAAACAGTCAAATATTGCTTTATTGCCCAAATCTAGTCGGCTGTTTATGTAGAAATGTGTTTAGACAAAAACTAGATCAAACCAGATATTTCTGGAGGAACGCCAGTGTGAACCAAAGCCAGACACCCATCCAGTAAATCCCCGCCTCCACCAACATACACACCCCTCTGCCGCATGTTTAGCACCTCCCTCACTGCTTTAGTTGGATGAAGGTCAGAGCAGTTCAGTAAAGAAGTGTCTCAACTTCCCAGCACTGTGGACACTAAAACAATACTGTTTGTTATTGCACAGCCTGGTGGGGGGCTAATGACAGGAGGAAGTGTCCCAAACAAAGTTCAAACTAAAATCTACAAGTTTGTTTTAGACCTTGCTGCTGGGAAAAAAGGAATTTTAGGAAATTCTCGCCATGACCCCCTCAGGACAAGGAGTGTCTGTCTCCAGTTTCCTCAACGACAGTTTCCAGAATAACCTATAGTCATTGTAGAGATTAGTATGTCCGGCGACAGGAGTAATAAATACTTTCGGCACCAAGATAGTTGATCCAAACAACAATGAAAGGATTAGGAAGCCAAGTTTACATCAAGTTTTTAGACCAAAGTTTATTTCTTCAGAGCAGAGATGAAGAGATTTTGAATTACTAAATAAAACTTGGAGCAAATAAACGGTACTTCCTCACATTCTGCTAAACATTGGTAAATCATTGTGTGAGCTAACAAAGTGATAAGACCTCTCCTCCAAGTTGCATAGTTCTGGACATTCAAAAGCTGGATTGCACAGCGGCTGGACAGTTGTGAGATTTAGGAAAGCACAAATTTGATGATGTACTATAAATTATTTGTCCTAAACATTGTAAAAAAAAAAAACAGCCTAGCTAACTAGTACTGATCCTTTAAGCATGATTAACTTTCAGGAAGAGAGATTATATGAGGGTTCAGGCGGTACAGAAGACTAGAGACCAGAAATTGTATTCCACTCAAGCTGTGGCTTTGTT
Organism: Oryzias melastigma; assembly: GCF_002922805.2. Lineage (NCBI taxonomy): Eukaryota > Metazoa > Chordata > Actinopteri > Beloniformes > Adrianichthyidae > Oryzias > Oryzias melastigma. Next base: position 12,966,473 of record NC_050533.1, read on the forward strand.
TCCATGGTTACGGGTAAGCTGCATCACCTGCCAGGTCAGCATCACGATGTAAAGAAGCTGTTTTTCTCAGAAGCAGCAAATGAGAACAAAAAGATTAATGAGAACAAAAATATTAAGAAAGTATTGAGTCTATCAGGTGATGACATTGAAGATAAGTTTGAGGTAATTACAAATAAAAGAACCACCTCAACATAACTGGTTTGTAAACCATTTAATACTTAAATGTTTATTTGTTAATGAATGGCCTTAACGTACCATTTAGAGACACATTCTATGAATCCTTTTAAATCAAGAATAAAATGTTAATAAGATACTTGCTAATGTTAATAAAGTAGGAGTGAGGCTTTATAAATGATTATTTAAGTGTTAACTCATGCTCCACTAATGCTAACTAATGCTTAAAAGTGTGTAGTTATTAAAGTGTTAAAGTGTTTGTTCTGTATTTTATAATTTCATAAACTAAATTTCTATAAGTATGAAATAAAAGTTGTTGTTTGGGATCATTTAAGTTTTTTAGTAATTTTGTACAACAATCAAACACTAAAGACGTGTTATAAATAACACGTCAGCTGAGCTTCCTGCTTACAAGAACAAGAAGAACCTTCAAGCAGATCAGCCTGCAGTAAAAATAGAACAGCAGCAGCTTTGAAATCCATTCACACCAACATGGGATGTGTGACACAGGAGGCAAGTCAGCCGGAGCAGCTGGAACGGTGAGCCGAGAACAATAACGCCGGGAGAACTGCGTGCAAAGGCGGGACCAATAGAGGGAGGAGGAGGAGCCGTCTCATTTATAGCTCCTGTACTGTAGCTGTCCAGTGAACCATGCCTTAATATAGTTACGTAACAGGCTGGGGTCAAACAGCTAGCTGGCATGATTCCTAGAACTGCCACTCATGCTGCAGTCTGAGCATGTCAGCCATTGAAAAAAAAACCTCTAGTAACTCTGACTTCAGCAATCCAAAAGGAATGTCCTCTTTACTAAACCTCTATGGAGCCCAAAGAAGAGTAAATAAACTACAGAGCTTCGTAAATGGATGTTTAACAGATTTTTAAGCTGCTTGCATGTTAATTTCTTGTCATTATTGCATCTTTGAAGGAAAGCTAAATAAAACTAACCAGGTAAGGGAAGACTATACCAACCCCGCCCACCTTTATTATTGATCCTTCTGTTCAGAAAAGACATGAAGGGAGCGCAGACTCACAGCTTTGAGGATATTGACAGCCTCCGTGCTGAGCCAGGACGCGTAAACAATCTCTTCATTGAGGATGGACTCGAAGAGGTCGTCTTCATTTTCGGCCTCGAAGGGGGCGTGTCCTGACAGCATCTCGTACAGCAGAACACCCAGGGCCCACCAATCCACCGAGGGGCCGTACATCATTTCCTGCAGGATCTGTGGAAACATTTCACAAGATTCTAAATAAATAAATAAATCTTTAAAGAATTTAGGAAATCTCAGAGAGAATCTTGAGTCTTTGAACTTTGAGTCACACATTTCAGCTACTGTATGTTAAAAAGACCCACTCCGCGTTTTTTTTATTTTTTATTTTTGACTAAAAACGGCATAATCATAATCAAAAACCACTGGGAATGCTTTTACAGTAGCTCAATGGAAGACTGGAGTAGGACTTTAAGGGCGGAGAACATGGGGGCAAGCAAAGAGGTCTTTCATAAATGTTTTGGGGAAAAATCCTCTTTCAGGAGGAGGAAACAAGTCATTTTGAGCACAGACTATGAAAAGAAACTAAGAAATGGAGTGGATGTTTAGAGCACGGCTTCTGTAAAGAAAGACCCTGGGCTAAGCTGCAAAACTGTTTTTACTGAAGTGGTCTGATGGAGATACGACATGTGAGTAATGCTAGTTTAGCTGGAAAAGTAAACCCTACGATTAAGGAGCAACAACATTTATCAGTTAAATTGTGCATTTGTTTAATACTTGTTTCAGCTTTTCCTTTTTTGATTTTGACATATTAATCTTTCCTCATTGGTTCTTTGCAGCTTTCAGGAAGCGGTGGCAAAATAAAGTCACTGGACGTCATTAAAAAGAAATACAGTTGGATAAAAAGGAACCACAAGGTCAAGGGGAGAATCTGCAGACCTGGTTTATGCGGAGGCACGGTTCAGGAAAAAAAAATGGCAACAGTCTACAGTTATCTAATAGTTGATGTCTGTAGCATTAAAAAATGGATTTAGGATGTCCTTCAGACAGTTCAGCAGGAAAATAGTCACCACAAATATGATGAAGAATTAATTGTGGAGACGGGAAGGACTTTACATGGAAACTTCTGGTGCAGAGCTCAACCAGTTAAGGTTTTATGGTGGCCTAGTGTCACAGAAGTCATTCCAGATAACAAAAGCTCCCTGTGAGTTTCATCTGGAGAAGCTCCAGGGCTTTTAAAAGCAGAAAAGGAATTGTTATTTTCCACCCTGAACATATTACACTAATATATTTAAGACAAAAAGACCATAAACTAAAGTTTTTTCTTTTTATATAACCTTCAACATTAGCAACTATAGGATTGTTAATTTATAGGTTATGCAAACAAAAATATATGACAGAAACAGAGTTTTACTCTGTGACCAGGTGCAACCTCAATAAGCTTTGCTGGCTTCCAGGTGAGCATGCATGTTGGTTTGAAGCTGAACCTTTGCTGGTCTGATTGCAATATGCTGCAAAATGACAAAAGTTACTATGAGCCAAGATCGAGTCATGTTTGCGGCCTCTGATCACAAACAAAGATGTTCTTATAACATAACAGGAAGTCACCATAGTCACAACAGGGCATGCAGTGATTTGCATTTAGGGCATCTGAGCTGCCTCAAGTCATATTTGTCATATTCAGACAGCAAACACAGCAAAAACACAAAATATCACATTTTCACTTATCATAGCAGTAGACCTAAACAAGAAGGCTTATTGGTCATTTTAATATTTATTTTGTCTTAAAAGGGCAGGACATCAAAACTCAATCTTACCCTACAAGTTCTATGAGTTCAATTGGCAGATTTACTCATTCATAACAAGAGAAAAACATATTTTATTCGATGTTTTTCATTTGATTTGAGAGAAACAATTTCCAGTGAAAAACATGAAGAAAAAATTTTTGTTTTTTATTTTTTTACAAGATTCAAGCGGATTATCTTCTCTGAAAAGACTGAGGATAATCCAATTCCACGATTCTTTACAGTCATGGTGCAGCTGTTGTAGAACAACTGCAGAACAAACACAGCCAAACGGAATCTATCAAATTGATGATCCTGTCAACTTTTTCGTTAAGAACATTTTTTTATGCACATTTTGAGCCATTAACGGGTCATCTATGTTTGCTCATTTCTGATAAAACCTTGCTAGAGTTACGTCACATCTATCCACTGTTGCATTGTCTGTAGTTTGCAGGAAAAGTTACAATGATTTCTGCAAATGGGGAGATCTGCTTTTTTCTGGTTCCTTCTTTTCCTTTCTCCTCTCCTTTAACCCATGGAGCTTTCCAATGGGGTCAAGGAAAAGATGACAGGAAATATTATCTTACCCTTACATATTTTAATGTTCTAAAATGAATTCTACATGTTTGTTTCCTGTTGTACTGGTCAGTGTAAAAGCTTTTACTCACCTCAGGAGCAATGTAATCTGGAGTTCCACAGAAGGTCCCTGTGGCCGCGCCTTCAAATATGTTTTCTTTGCACATCCCAAAATCGGCCAGCTTACAGTGACCGTCTTTGTCCAGAAGAACATTGTCCAGTTTTAGATCCCTGCAATCACAATAAAAAACACAGGATTTATGGAAAGGTGCTATGTTATTAACAAGTAGAAAACAATGACAATATAAGAGGCTTTTCATGAGGGAAATTACCAACAAAAGCGCTTAATTTTGCAAATAAAATCATTAAAAAAAGAAGATATTTTTCTCAAATATCTTTTAATTCAATGTAATGCCTAAAATGAGAAAAATAATCCAAATAGTATTATTAGAAAGTGTTTGGTTTTATGTTTTTCATGATTTATTAGTATTTGGGTTGAATCAATTTATAAGTTTTTCATAGATCTTTTATAAAATTGTTCTTTTAAAATGATTTAACAAATGAAAAAATAATGGTTGTGCCATTTGTTAATGTGAAACAAAAACACAACTGATGTGTTAACGTTGAAAACATTTGAAAAACAGACACGTATTTCAAATAAATGCACTATAAATGAGCTGTTCTGTGAATGCTGCCTTCTCTTCAATCATCCGTTGGAAATGGTCCCTCACTGTTAGTGTCCCTTTGTGCTTTGTCATCTGACAGTGCGATTAGTTGGCTCTGGCATTCAGGTCTAATCTGGGGTCAGGTGACCTAACTCCAGACAAAGGTCACGGCACAGAGAAGGCCTTAACCTGGACAGGAGATCCCATCGCTGTAACAGGCTGGAGACTCAGGAAATGATTTAATTTGCAATTGACACACTTAGTTAGTTTTTGCATTTTCTATTTAAAAAAAAAACAGAACTTTCAAGAAAAGAAATTGCACAGACCTAAAGGGGTTGGAAAATTGTCACTGCTAAGGAACTGGCTTGATTGGATTAATCTGGTTATTATTTTTTCCAGTCCTTTTAGCTGATTGCGTAACAGTACTTCAGTGAGACCTTTTTCAATCTTAATGAAATAAATAAATAATAATGAAAAAAAAAACAATGATGTGATCCCTCTACAATCAAAGCCAATTTTGGCCCTTTAGTACAAAAAAAAATCAAAAATTGATTTAAAGTAAGTAATAAGGCTTCTGCTTTTGCAAAAATGTGTTTGTGGAAAAAATAATTTTCAGCTTCAAATCAAAATCCTTACTCATTTATTTTTTTTCTGAATTAAAATTAATTTCTACTCGTGGAACTCGTGGAACTTTATCACAAATGATACTGATCCTATACGTTTTCTTTCCTTGAACCCTCATTTTTGCAGACTGGATACACTTTACAAATTTAACGGATGGGAGAGAAACTGAGAAGCCAAGAAACTACAAACTGAAATTGTGCAAAGATTAAAGTTTCCCAATAAATGTAGACAAACGCTGTGACGCACAGAATGAGACACTGTTTGGGTGTGTTTCAGGGACCAAAGTACAAGTGGAAATAGTATTCATCACAATTGGGGTGCAAAAAAGTTAGTAAATTTTAAAAAACGGCTTAATTTTCAAACAGGAAACATGATGGACATGGTTTTCCACCACCGAGCAGCAGGAACAAAGAGCTTCACACACAGGCGATGGGTCAAATGACGAAAGTAGATACACAATTCAGTCACTGGAGCTTACGATTTTAAATCAGGAAGGCACCAACAGTTCTTTCTTCTCGCCCTGACCTGAGGTGTGGGTTTCCATTTGTGGCTCACTAATCTGCAGCACTTGTACCATCGAGCTGCGCACGGCCAGTAAAGCTAAGTCATGCTGCTCAGTGAAGGCAGAACACACGAACTACTAAATATAACTCAGAATTTACTGTTACACTATGTTCCCCAATGCAGTTTATCAAGCACTGGCAGGGGGCCACCACATTTACACTCCAAAGAGGGTCTCAGGAATCCTCGACATAATATTTTGGAGGATGAGGTTGACAGCTCAAGAAGTTTTAGAGCACAAGAAACTTATTTAAATTACACAAACTTATATTTTAATTGTAATTATTTCTGCTTTTTGTGATCAATAAAGTTTTATTCTATTCTAAATTCTGTTGAGAAAGCAGTAAAACCTTAGAACAGCAAATGCTACTTTAGTTTTTACTCAACGCGCTGAGAAATCTTTAATTTTTGGAGCAAAAACTATCTGCTTGCAAGATTTGTGCATTAACAACAGTGACATAAAAAACTTTGAAGCCACTTTCACGTCACAACATGTTTCCAAATATCCTTCGGCTCTCGTTTTTCCCACTTTTTGAGGGTTGCATGTTGTGCCTCTGGGTTGACTTTTGCAGCAAGTAATTTCCCAAAGTTGTAAAAATGTGTTGTAGAATGATGACTACCAAGAAGTTGAGAAACGCTTTAATATCCTGATTTGCGCAACTCTGTAATCGTTTTTCAACAGTAGAAAATGTTGCTGATTTGTATTAACCTACTGTAAAGCAAAGTAGGGGGAGAATGACGAATATTATCCTCCACTTTTTGTAGACTTTAGGGCTATATAAGACAACTAAAATACATAAAAAAAGATAAAAAAAAATCAAAATCTGATTTTAATAAAGACTAAAAAAGTACAACAGAAACAAGCTCTACCAATCAGAAATCACACCAATACTTCCACATAAGACTGATGCAACAAAAGGATAACTGTATTCTAATCTATGGTTAAATCCATACAATAGATTCTACACAAAGCAGGACAAAGCATCCTCTTTGCACTGCAGTGCCTGGGTTAACTCAAAAGCATGTTAACACAATCGTGTTACCTGAACCTTCACCAGACTTGCCAAAAAAGGGGTAGTTTATTTTTAAAATGACTTTTTTTTATGTCAGACTACATGAATGGACATTTTCACCATTAGAGTTTAATCTTTTATAAAAACCCACCTCACTGTAGATATTGAATTCAGGCACATTTCTAATCTCAGAACTTCACCAGAGACACAACTGCAAGGTTTAAAAGGCCTATCTTTTAACTTTAACATTTTTTTTCTTCAAACTATCAGACTTAGTTGATTGTTCTTAAAGACCCACTTTGATGGAAATTTTGTTTTTGGTGTTTTTATCTAGTTCTGGTAGTTTTTGCTGATGAAGGAGGACATATATGAAGAAAATTACGTTTAAAATTTTATTTCTAATTATTTTTATTTCTAATTGTTAAAAATCAGGAGCAGACGACAAATGTTGTTTGAAAAAAAGTGTGTTTGTGAAGTAGAAAATATGCTGGGTGGGCTTCAATCTTCCTGCTCCAAGCTAGCATTAGCTAACATTAGCAACAGGGTCGCTCCATGCTAACAACTCAGAGGTTTAATTCTAGTGAACGACTGCCGCTCTGCAGAAACTGTCCTAGAAATTGACACAATTAAAAAAAAATGTTTAGCTATAAATGGCATATTGATAATTAAAAGACCACTGTGACCTCTTTTAAAAGAGCTCAAAAGATGACGAGAGTGGAGCATTAGCAAGCGTAAACACCACTGCTCTCACCTAAACACATGGAGTTGTTTACGCTTTACAGGGCCTATTATATATTATGCAAAATCAACTTTTTTGATCTTTCAAGCGTTTTATAATGTTAACTCCTGTTTTATAAAGTTGATATTAATTCGTCTTACTTACAGGTAGAAAAAAAACATACAAAAATAACTAATGTTTCATAAAAAATGTGTTCTTTTGTGCCAAAGGTTATAGATTACTTAAGAGTAGCATCATATATTCCCTTTAATACTAGACATGCTACTGCATCATGTAATACAACCTCAATCATATGTATTCATGCAAAACCTGACTCATCTTTGATAAAAAAAAAATATTCAAGAAAGTCTTAAATTTAAATCAATATACAAAAAATTTGATGATTTCCTGGAGAGGAAATGTGATGTGTCTTTAAAACCCCAAGTGTGAGAGTTTTCTGTAAAACATACATGAAATGTACACTTAATATTTTCTGTTCCCTTTGCACATGTCTCGAGATGACTCAGACCTGTAGATGATGCCTTTGCTGTGCAGGAACATGAGAGCAGACGTGATCTCTGCGGTGTAGAACCGAGCTCTGGGCTCATCAAACTTCCTGGACTTCTGGATGTGGAACATGAGATCCCCGCCGTTGACAAACTCCATCACAAAGAAGAGACGGTCCTGTCAGACGAGTTAGGAGATGGCACGTGTATAAGATCACTGAAGCCGCACGGATAATCCCATGTTAATAAAGAATCAGAGGGACTGCTTCAAGGACAGTTCATGGATGCTTCCCATAAATTTCCGATGTCTAATGAGTTTCTGTGCAGCCAACCACAACTTGCAGTCGGGAAATATTGGAAACCTAAATCAAACCCATAAATCTTTTTTTTCTTATTACTCGCTGCTGTCAATAAGTGATCTAGAAAATGGGAAACGAGGGAAAATCTGTCAGAGGAGTGGATTTATAGATCTGCCTGTGTGAAGTGATGAGAACATTCAAACACAGTCACAGTCCAAAACTTAAAATTATCTTTTTTTTTTACTGTAATTTAACATCCAAACTATAGTTTTAATGGCAAAGAAGAGCCAACATTCAACAAGAATTTTGTGGTACACTGCTGCCACCTGCTGACCAACCACCCAAATTACAATTAAAAAACAAGCAAAAAAAATAAACCAAAGAAGTTAAATCATGTGGAGGTTTAAAACAAATAAAATGAAAAAAACAAAAAAACAAAAAGATTATTTAGCTTCATGTGTGCTTGAATAAACCCACCGGTGTCTGAAAGCAGCAGTAGAGCTCTGTGAGGTAGGGGTGACAGCGGGCCAAAGACAACACTCGCTTTTCTGTCATGGTACACTCAACATCATCATCCTGTAAGATGATGTCCTTTTTCAACACCTTCACAGCAAAAACACGCTCTTTTCCGTTAAGTTTTGCCAGCATGACCTGCAAAGACAACAGAAATTTACAGTAGTGTTAGTGAAAGAAAAACGTTTTGTTTTATTGATTATTTTATTGATTAAACCAAATAAGTAATTGCAATTTTGCAAGAAAATATTCTGTTGACAACAAATATTTTTGAATAATTCTCTGCAAGCCTTTTTCAGTTGTTTCTTTTTCAGCTTGCAGCTAAACTGACAGTAAAATAATTCTGCATAACTCATCTGATATTCAGTACTTTAGTTCCTGGTTGTTACAAAACATCTCTGAATCGGTGGAGCTGCCAAAAATGCAGATGAAGCGGTAGCTGCCCTTTAGAAAATGTGATGTGAAATCATTTAGGATTTAAAGAATGAAAGCTATCTAATAAACATTAATGTTTGCCAACTTAGCTGAATTAAGTCCAATTATTTGCTAAATAAATATGTAACAAACTCCAATGTTTCTTTTAGATTTTCAGCAGCTCAGGTGAGTAAAGCGCTACAGATATTTCCTTGCAAACCATACCTTTCCAAAGCTCCCCTTGCCAAGGACTTGAAGGAAAGTGAAATCTGAAATTCCCAGGCGAGGCATTTGTTGTCTGCTTTCTGTACTCGCCGTACTCGCCGTACTCTCCCTCCTATCGGACGCTGCCCTTTTCTGCTCTGACTGACTGTTTGTTGCATTTTTGACCTGCAAAAAACACAATGATTAATTGATATATTTTAATTCATGCAGAAGTTAATTGAGTAAAGCAAACAAACAAAAAATAAATAAATTGCTGTACTATTGTGTTCCGCTTGGAGAGTCCTCCCGCTTGCAGACCCATCTGTGCGAGCGTGTTGGCCAACTCCACGCTGTTCACGCCGCAGTTTGGAGCAACATTGCCCTGGCAGCGGATGTGGACGTTCATTTTGCAGACTAAAAAAGAGGAACCACAAACAAATAATGACTCAAAAAGAAATGAGTTGAGATCTTTTTTGCACAAACTCTCTAGGTAGGCAGCCCTCACTTTTACAGTGCAGTCCTTGTCTGACTATTCCCCACAGAAGGGAGCCACAGTGGTCACAGAAGGTGGGCGACTTGTAGTTGTGATGGTTGAACTTGTGTGGGACGTTGATGCTGAAGCCTTGGGTTATAGGCTGCAAGAGATCCACACGGGTATCAAACACTGAGATGTGCATTTAAAATGCCAGCAAGACAAGAATAAAATGACTTTAGTTCCTCTTTCAGATCAAAGTGGGATTCTATTTTTAATAATTGCAAACGTTTTCCTGATAGAAAGGATAAAACTTGCGCCGCTCAGCAAAATATTGTCAGGCAGTGTCGAAACATACTTTAAAAAGAGTATTAATAGAAACAGAAAGACATGCAAGCAGCATGTGTGGAAAAGTACAGAAGAGCAGACTACACTTCAGTGATCAGCTAGAGCAGAAACAGGAAGCTGAACGGTGGTCTGATCACTGCAGGTGTCAACAGCAGTGGGTGAGTGCATGTGTAGGTGGGGGGTGTTTTTGCATACGCTGCAATAATCTTAAAAAGAAAAAATAACTGTAAAATCTTGAAAGCAGAAACACTAAAAACACTATAGTGATGTGTGTTTGCCTTTACCTGATCTTTCGCCGTTTTCTTCATGCGCGGACACACAGTGACGACCAGCTGATGGCACCGTTTGTGAACCACACACGTGCAGACTGGGGGCAAGAAGATTGAAGACAAATTCAAGGAGTAAAAGCCCATCGCAAAAAACAGAAATGGTACCAAAGATCTGCTTACTTTGACACTGGTAGCCCTGCTTTCCAAAAACTCCCCTATTGAAAGATCAAACGGTTAGATCCAGATCCAAGCACTTCCATGAAGCTGCAGAGAGTTTCCTCACCAGATGAACTCCTTGCAGTGAAAACAGAAGGTGGGCTGACGGAGGAACGTGGACATGAACTTGTGCCCGTTGACTTGGTGGATCCTGCGCCTCACGGCTCCTTGCCGCGCTCTTGTAAACTGCTTTGGAGTCTTCACCGTTATTACAGCATCATCTGGAAAAATGTAAAAGCCAAGATTTGCTTTTTTATGCCAAACAACAATGAAATCTGTATTTTTAATCAGAAATTCTAATCATTAAAATCATTTCATCCCCTTTAAAAGGTAAAAACAATTGTTTTTATTTCCAATTTGTTCCATTTTTTTCCCTATTCTGGATGAGGTTTAAAGTGATTTTTGGCTCTCAAAACTTGTACAATAAACAAGACGATTATTTTTATCTGCTTAAAGAATCACTTCAGTAATTATTTAATCATAAAAACATATTTTTGTTTCAACAGTATTGTAGTTCCAGTCTGAAACCCTCAAATAAAAAAGTTTAAAGATGAAAACTGCACTCGTTTTAAAGCAGCACGCAAGTTTAACCCAAAAAGTATCTCAGCAAGCAAGATATTCTTAATTTAAAGAGAAGACAAATAATTAATTTTTATATCTGCATAATCTACTCGTTGCATCTGAACCCAGAGTGTAAACCCACTTCCTTTATTCTTTAAGTGATAATTACGAAGCACTTTGTATTTCAACTCCTTGTAGTTCCAACTCCAATCCACTGTTATCAGTGCTTTAAGAGGACAACAAGACGTGACGTATTTTCTTTTATTAAAAAGTCGAAACATAAAATGCAAAGAATGTAAATTGATCAGTAAAAATAATTCATTTTTTTTCTTTGTGGGTGTAGAATAATCTAGATTGTTACTTTAATTATGTTTTTCTTTTCTTTTCTTAGAAAAAAAATAATCATAATGAAAGTTTTCTGAGTCGAGTATTTTGTGCCGTTACTGAGTACTGGCAGTACTTCTGGCGTGGTACTATGTGGTACACATTTAGAAGTGCTGGTACTGAGTACTAAGTACCGGAGAGAACCGGCCCACTTAAAGCACTGACTGTTATGGATAAACTTTTCTGTCTCCTAAAACTTTTACAGTGATTTCTTGCAATTCTTTTTTGCAGTTTCTGTCCCCGTTTGCCTGAATCTTCCATTTACAACATTTGGAAAAAAAATGCAAAAAAGTGGATCATCTTTATTGGTTTGTTTGTCATAAATGCATTCGATTTCAAAGAAAGTAAGTCGACATGCTCTGTCAGCGACTTCTATCACACATTTCACTCTGAACCGTTCAAGTCAAAACGACACACATCACCTCTCAAAAAAACATGACTTTCAAAAACGTTTTGCTGAACTTCCACTTCCAACAAACAAAACTAATGCGGCACTTTCAATTTCCCCAAAGTGAGGCACATAAAGTACTAGACTGAGTCTGATCTGAAGTTAAATCTCAATTGAAACTAAAAACGAACGAGTTTCTTTTCAAATTTAGCACAACATCTAAACAATACTTCTGCTAACTTTAAATATTGTTTGATTCATGCTGTTGGATTCTGCACAGAGGAATACAGGATGATCTCCACAAGGGAGAAAATCATTAACTTCACTTGTAACAATGTTTTCTTTTTTTAACAAATGCAATTGGCATCTGGAGAAATTCCCAGCAATCATAAAATAAACAACCTGAACGACTTCTTTGCCAGATCTGCACAGTCACTTCCTCCTGTCGTTCTGAAAGGACTATTACTCTTTAGAAGATGATACACATTCACTTTGTCAGAGCTTTCATTATGTAAGGGTAGTTTTGTTCACATCTACACAAAAACCAGTGTTAGATGAATCCACACATTAATGTATGAATGCGTTCACCTCTTCCTCTGAGTTTATTATAGTCACACGGCCGATCAATGAACAGAACAAAGAGCTTCATCGAGTTGTAAAACTGTCAGTGTAGTTGATAAAACAGACTAATACAAATCAGACAAGTAGAAAACACTTCAAGGCTCACAGTCGTGAACAGCACTTCATGATCACCAGCTCTTCCCACGAAATGATGAAAATAGTGAAAATTAGTGCTGGGCGATATAGAAAAAATAAAGTATTTTATATCAGAATAACTATATATATCCCAGTATACCACAATAAAGTGTATTTTCACCCATTCTCTGAAAAATAGACAAAAAGGTAATTTCCTAATAGTCTATAAATGTATTTTTTTAAGTAACATGTAACTGAATAGTTACAAATGAGAAACATGTTTTTTTCTAAGTGCACAGAAGTTTCAAAATTCTTAGTAGGAAAACACAATTTTGAAAAACAAAATAATCTAAGTTTAAAACTGAATTTCTGAGTATCTTCTTGTTCAAATTGTCAAAGATTAGGAGCAGAGGAAAACCCGCGGTTTGAAAAAGATCAGATTTGTGATGCAGATTTTGTGAGCAGACCAAAGTCTATTTGCAGAGAAATACATACATTAATGTCTTTATTTTTATCATCTGAGCTGCCATCTAGATTTAAACTATACTGCTAAATAGTTCTGAAATTGCTCTCCAGTTTTGTTTTGTTTTTTTGCTATGCAAATGTTCGCTTGGGGTTATAAGCTAGCAGGAGATAGTGTAAACAAAGGAATGCTGGGATATTAAGGTAGGGTTACATCAGCACCAACAGAGGTAAATTTGTAATGAACTCATGCCACGCTGCAGAAAACATGTTAAAAAACTGACACAAGCTCTTTAATTTTGGTAAAAAAATCATAATTAAAAGACTGCTGAGAACAATTTTACAATATTAAAAAAAACGTGTTAGAGTAAATAAGATTAAATTTGTGTCCTGTTCACATTATTTGAATTTAGAGGTTGACAGGGAACATTTAATAGTGATGTTGACCATTTTTTTCCCAGACAGACTTTTTCTTTATTTTATTTCAAGTCTTCAAATGAAAGCAAAAAATCTTAGTAATTTGGTTAAAAAATGTATTTAAAGGTATTTCTGATCACTGCAAAGAAATGAAAAGTATCCCAATTTAAAAAATACATTTATTAAATAGTTGATTTAGACTGAGCTTCTGTATAAGGTTTTTAAAAGGGTTTACAGAGGTTTATAATGTGTGGTTCAGCTGGCCGGTCTTAACACATTCAAAGCATTTTATTTAACAGGTTCATAAGATAATAATCCAGTCCGTTTAAGGTTGTTTGATGTGGTTGCATCTTCCTCCCCTGCACGCTCCTCACTAAAGACGAGTCAGCCTAGCAGCAGGAAGCCCAGAGCTCTTTTTCATTGTACCTGCCGCCAACATGATTGTTTTACTGAAAACGCTCCACCCCAAATTCTCAGACTGTACTTTTGTACTGATGAGCTTTACAGGACATTCCTGACTAGGACACACGTACAAGCTCAGAAATGATGACTTGGACTTGTCACTAATGATCAGCACAAACTCTCTGTTTGAATTTTATTTGTGTTGGTTACAATATTTGTTTAAATCTCTCCAACATAAAACAGATAGACTCCTTTTTTTTTATAAACTTTGTTACTCAATGACTTGTGACAACCAATTAAAAAATACTTTCTTTGATAAATAAAACTAGCCTAAAAATATATAAATAATGTTTATTTTCTGTAAAATATGCTTTTTTGCGCTTTTATTAAACATTATTATGATCTGGACCTAAGTCAAAGCAGCTTTGCGCTCATGATTGTGGGATGATAAGGAATGCGGACAAAGAGCAGAAGTCATACCGTCAGTGAAGGATCCGTTGAGTGTAATTGTGACATAGACCTTGCCCTCTGGTTCCAAGTCCATCTGCAGATGAATAAAAACAATCAAACATTAAGTTCAGAAGCTTCTGCCGCCGCCAGACAAACAAAAGACACGTTTGTCACAACGAAAAAAAAAAGAATTTATAAGATAAGAAATTAAAAAAAATAACAACATGATAGGAGTTGGTATCAGCTGCAGTTTCATCCATGACAATTACTTCAGATAAAACTGTGTCACTGCATTTTTTTCATTCCTTAGCGGGCATCTAATGTCAAAGGAATCTGAGTGTCTTTACAGGAACACGGAGCAGCAGGTTTGACTAGCCGCAGCGCTCTCATGCGTGCCAGTGACTCACATTTCAGAAAAGATTTTTCTTTATTGAAGGTGGACACAAACCACAAAGCCAGAGAAAATGAACAGCTGAAACCACTGCTAGGAAACCTGTAAGTCACTGAGAACACTCATGCTACATGCAACCTTCCTGGAAAAACCTGATGAGGTAAAAAATACTGACATGCATGGAGTACAAAAATGACAAGCTGAGTTCATGAAGATGGTACACCGACTGTAAAGCTCACCATCATTACGAAATGTATGCTTATATAAATATGTTTTGGTTACCTGGTCATATCCTGTCTCAGACTAGTTTCCATTGTGACACTTCCTGAGTGTCATCAAACATCCATTCAAAGACATAAAGACTGAGTTGCGTCGACAGCTACCTTAAAGTCATTTTAGCAAAAAATTGCAACACGAGTGACAAATAAATGGAACAAATTAATAAAACGCAAAGGGTCACTTAAATTTAACATCTTTTTTTAAAAAAGAAAGAGAAAACAGCACAAAAGCCTGTTTGCATGAAGCAAACAGGAAATTTCTAAGTGGAATTTTGAGGTATCGGAATAACAGCCGACCACTGCAGCTAAAAATATAACGTTTCATGCGGTCTCATCACAGAGGAAGTATCTTTTTTACTTCTTTTTAGGGAATGCATCCTTTTTTTATTCTTTTGTCAAGCAAGCAGCTACATGTGGAAATGTATGGGGGCTGCATTAACCCACTTTCTGTTTCCTCACCTCTACTAGAAGCCATTGCATAATTCAGATACAGTAAAACATCAGAACTGAAACAGCACCGAAGCAGAAAGCCAAGAAGAGTAGTGTCACATCATCACTGTCAATGCGATTTGTTTCTCAATAAAATTAACTGAAATCAATTTTTACTTAATTTTTTTTGCTGTATTTTTCTTTTATAAACTCATTCCTTGTGGTCTTTTAAATATAATGATGCCGTTTTTTAGCCAAATTTTTAAACATTTATGTTGTTTTGGAGGACATAGTTGCTGCAGAGCGGCAGGAGCTCATTAGAATTCACCTTGTGGGTGATATGGTTGGCGCAGAAGTTATCCTCCGCTTATTTCCCCTCAGGCCTTTGTCTTTACGCTCTCTCCAGCTAGCTTAGCGCCTCACAAGTTCAAGCTAACGTTAGCATAACAAAAAATGTGAGCAATATCAGAGCTATCCGGCCTTACATCCTGGTGATTTTTCCAGAAATCCTGCATTATCTGCTGCCAATTACCTGGATCTCTTTTGTTAAGCCACTGAGGTGCTTCAATGGAAGGTAGGTTGGAAAACATGTAGTACACCAACCCTCAAGGCCGGATTCTGACACAAATGGATCTATTTGTCTGCAAGTGGATGAATCAGAATTGTGGGGGGAGAAAGGAGACTTTAGCCCGCCAAGGCAGTTCCTGCTTTTTCAAACTGCTGGTTTTCGTCTCCCCCTGATCCAAAACAGTTTGAATAAGTAAATACTCAGAAAGAGAGTTTTAATCATCTCCACATTCTTATTTGGATTTAAATAAGAAACAAACTTTGCAGACTGAACCACACCAAAAACTCAGCAAAGTTAATGTAAAGTAATGTAATAGTTATTGGTCTTAAAGCAGGGGTCCCCAAAGGGACAATGACGGGAGAGGACAGCCTATTTAGTAGCTATATTTTTTAAACTCATTACTATTCTGACTTTTTCTGTGAAGATTACAGTGACTAATATTTGCTTATTTTTTTATTTAATCAATAGTTTTGTATATTTCATTGATTATTTCCTGACTTTTAACTGTGAATATATCAGAAAGGGTTATTAATATTTGGTTATGTGTAGCTTTCTGGAAAACCATATTAGTTTACACTTAGATACACCCTGCAGATGGAAGACTTCTTCTATTAGCTTACATGCTGACTCTGGCCCGACATCAGGGAAGGAAACAGCGAAGCGGCCCTCACAAGAAAAGGTTTGGGGACCCCTGTCTTATTAAAGTGAGTCAGCAACCTGGAGTGAGATCGCTGAGTCTGAACATAAGGAAAACAGAAGAGGATAGGCTCCAGCCAACCAAGAATCAGCAGAGTCTTGAAGTACGGATCAGCTGGTGAGAAAACGGTGATAAACACGGGTGTGGGCGTGTGGAGGCCTGTGCAACTCATCCGAGAGGAACCAGCCTGACGCTTATTTGCACAACAAAGCACAAAAGGCTCTTCTCACTTTAGATCGAGCAGATAGAAGCTCGGAGTTTGACTCTAGAAGTGAGAAAACCAACTGCAGACCAAGTTCCACTTTTGCACCACTTCCCCTCAGTGCTTGGGGTCGTTCTTAGTAGACTTCTTTTTCTGCAAGCTTTCTTCATCGAGTACTGACACGCATAGATGAACAGTTTTTTCATTGGAATTATTAACAGAAAGCAGAAAATGCATTTGAAAAAAAAGTCTTGAATAAAATCAGCATTGATTGTTAAATATTCACTCCAACAGTGAGTAAAGGGATAGATTTTCTTTGCATTTTGCACCAGAAACTACACAGAAAGAGATCCAGGCCTGGACAGGTTTTCTTTAAATTTAACACCTGCAGAAGCTCTAAAAGTCCTGAAGGGATGAAAGTCGGTCAGAAGAGGGGAAACCCCAGCTTAAAGGTGCAGTTTCATCTCATAAAACCAAGTTAAAATGCAATTTTAAGATCTTGTGGTTAACATTTTTAGACCTGAAATCAACCAAATGTGGTTAAAATGTTGAAAGTTTGAAGGAAAAAACAATGAAAGTCCTTAAAAAAATTGGAACAATCGTGGCATTTGTTGAGCATGCCTGGACAGTGTGTGAGCATGTGTGCTTTGCAGCTTCTCTTGAGTATAACATGCCTTCATCCCATTGATGCCATGTGCAGTTTCACACCACGCTTTCTCCTGATTACTGACAAAGCCTCTAAGCCAATAAGAACAGCATGCGGCCTTGCAGGTGGAGGGAGAGCTGCTGGCAGCATCAACTTGGGTCAGAGAACACCATGTAAATGTATGGCTTTAATGATGGAAATTGTATTGTATAATTGTATAGTTTTTTTAGGAGTTTTTCCTTACCGGGAGGGAGGGTCTAAGGGCAGGGATAACCAGTTTATGTAGTCTGTTTAGTTTTTAACAACTGTTTATATTTTGAAGCCCAATGAGGCAAATCTCTTTGTGATTTTGGGCTATATAAATAAAATTGAATTGAATTGAATTGTTTTATTGGATCACAATAATGATCAAGATATTTAATGAATGTTTACTATTTTTTATTGACCACTTATCTGTGCTAAAATTATCGAGATATAGTTTCATCCGTGCCTCCAGCTTAAAACATATAGAGGTGTAGGGAAAAATCGATTCAGCGATATATCGCGATATTTTTTTTGGCGATACCTGAAAATGTTGAAATGGCAAACTTTTATTTTTTTTTCTTAAACTGAAAAATATCTTGCTGTGGAAATCCAACAATGTTCTCTTTAAAAACAAATAGTTCTTAATTTACCAAAATAAAAGCACCATGAATTTGCTTGGGTAAAAGAAACTTGTAAATGAGATTCAATTTCAGTGATTTATTTTGTGAAAAGAGCTTTACCATTTTATTACAATAAAAGATGAATTGATATTAAGGTAGAGTAGTCTTAAAAAAGTGAAAAATCGTTCTGGTACAGTCTTGGAATATACAGTGATAAGTATTGTATTGCGAAATACATATCGGGTAGGCACCGTATCCCGAGACAAGTATTGCAATATTATGAAACACGTATCAGGATATGTAACATATCAAGAGACATGTATCGGGATACATATCATATTGTGAAAACAATATCGGGATACCCACAGCATCGTGAGACAAGTATCATGATATGTATCGTGAAACATGTATCGGGATACGTATTGTATCGCCAGACTCTTGCCGATATACACCCCAATTATAACACCCTCAGCAGCATTAAATCAACTGAAAATATTACTTTTTGTTCATCCTTTTTAAAGACTTTATTCTGAAATCATAAACATAACACTAACAAACGGAATGTGAACAAAACTAAGCTAAAGTGAGTTTTTAGATCAATAATATGGAAACTTGTAACAAATTAAGAAGTAAATTACACAAGGAAGTTGAGTTCATGTCCCATAAGCCTTTATAGAATGATTTCCTAAATATGTCAACTCCCAGCATGCCTGAAGAGATTAGAAAGGAGTTTGCATGTATCCAGTTCCTCCACCCACAGTAGCGATGTCATTGGTGGATATTAATATGACTGTACAACCCATAATTCAACAAAATGTAAATTGAATTTTAGGAGGACAAAAAAGAAAATCAGGGTTTGAATGGTTTAGATCAGCAAAAGCTACATTCAAAAGTGACAAATTGTAATGAAGTGTGAGGCACTTACCCCAAAAATCAATGAAAAAGTTGAGAAAAAAAAGAGGGTAATATATGAATATATGAATAATCACCTGTAGTTGTAGTAGGGAGGTTTGATCAGTAAATATTTATGCATTTGATTTAATCTTAAAAGAAAAATGTGGTCACATGAGGTTCACAGAAACGGAGCAGGGCATCCAAAAATCTTTATACATTTAAATATTTAGATTACATACATGAATTCAGTCCTCACTAGTAATCTTAATATGCAAAAACATTTTTTTTGTTAAAAAATGAATTTGTAATTGAAATGTGCTCACGAGTTGCCTAGGCATTTGATTATCGCTTGGATTTACCTGGATTACCAGCTTTTTGTGCTCTTGGATAAAATATTCATAAAATCAGAAATGTTCTTTAACTACATAAAAAAGTTTAAACCCTAAATATTCTTGAGGAGGACTATTAGAACTGTAGCTAAATGGTTTTAATCTGGGATAATCTGAGATTAAAATTATTAAAAGATGTTTTAGGTGTGCTCCAGATTTGAAAAGCATATTCTTAATTGACTTTATAAAGGAAAATAAATACTTTTCAATGTGTGTGCTGATCTGGAACTATGTCTGGATGCTTTTTAATCCTAATCTGACCTTAATAAAGATGATTAAAAACAATCAATCAATCACTTTTGACAAGGAATCCAAACCAAAACAGGAGTCCATGACACCTCCAGTTTACTCACCCATTCCTCAAAGTTCTCCCCCGAGTTGATGGTCTTGATGAGGTCCTCGAACTGGATGATGCAGTTGGCCACAAAGTCATCATATCCGATCGGGGTGTCGTGGAAGACGGCCAGCTCGATCTGCTTGCCGTCGTTGACGTTCATGCAGAACTCCTCGTTGTAGGTCGGCTGGTTGGTCTTCTGCTTGGTGTGGGTTTGTCCGATTTTGTATTCGTCCACCTTCACCACCATGTAGGGGTCCAGCGCCGTGGGAGCCTTGTTGAAGATGACGGAATGGCGTGTGGAGACGGTGGTGGGCTTGAGGTCCAGAGCCTCCCCGATGCGCAGCTTCAGGTACCCGTTAAACTTCATGTCGACAAGGCGCGCACGCACGCAAAAATACAAAAGTAAAAAAAAGTTTTAAAAAACAGTCCTCTAAGGCAGAAACTAGAGTCCGAATAAAGTCACATCGTCTTGGCTCCGGTGCATTAACCAGCTGGAGCGGCTCCTGTCGCGTTTACCCAGCGAGCAGTCCGCCTGTAAACCTGTTTCTGAGCTCCTCAGCAAATAGGAAGCTCCAGCCACAACACGCAGAGCGGGCGGCCAGTTCCGCATAACTTGTCAAAGTGCGAGCGCTAACCCAAAATACACAAACACGAAACCTCCCAACCTGTCACTGAGGGCTTTGGCGGGTCACGTGCTCAAATGTGCAGTCGAATTGGAGAACAGGGAGATTTTTACTACATTGACCGGCATGCATTGCTGTATAGTCGGAGACACGTCACGGAGACTCACCTGTTCTGTTGGTAAAAAGGAATGTTTGTATTTTATTTTTCTAAGCGTTTAATAATAATAATGATAATAATAACAAAATAATGTAAAAATAATACGAATTAAATTTGTTAATAAATATAACCTCCCAATTACTCCTGGAGAATAGATTAAACTTTTCGGAGCAATATCTCCTGGATTATAGTCTCTATGTATTTAATCAAAGACCTAGACTTAATTATTTCACTTTTATTGATTGATTTGATTTATTTCAAGCTTTACTTGTAAACAATATAAAACAAGAAAACAATACAAGAAAAAGGTTAATTCAAAAAAATATTTTTAGATTATTGTTGACTCTCAAATCTAAAATATAACAAGCCGAAATTCATTTTTGAATACCGTATTAGAGTTTGTCTAGTTTTTAGCGTTTTTTTTCATGGATCTTTTCAGTGGATTGCATTTTTTTCCACATTTCTTTTTACTTTTTATTACTATTTTTAACTTTGTGAATAAAAAAATATTATTTATATTTAGTTTTCATAGCCTCATTAATGTATTTGATTTTTGTTAACACCTGGGGTGTTAAAAATATTTAATGTTCTGTCAGTGAAGATAGTTTTGTGTGTTGCTGTTTTTTTTAATGCATCATTTATGATTTTCTTTCCTCATCTAAGTTTTTTTTACATAGATAATTAGTTTGTATGTTGATGATTGGTCATTAAAGGTGTTTTCAACTTTTTCTTCATTTCTTTTTATTACATTTTTGTTTTATTGTTAAATTATGTCCCTTTTTTCTTGAAAAAAAATAATCTCTTTTGTAAATTCTATTGTAAAACATTTATTTCTTTATTTTTTTTCTTTAGTGTTTTCCTATTTGTGTGTTTTCTTTTTCCTAGTTGAAATGTTTTTAGAACGATTCCTTAAAAGCATGTGGTTTTATTTTTTGAATAGAACTGAAGTATCGACCGTCCTCATTATTGTGCTTCTAAAATAAACTTAAAATCATACAAAAATAAATAGGAAAATTAATAATTAATAATATTTTGTCTCCCATTCACAATTGGAAAAAAGTCTGGTTTAAACTGAGAATTTTTAAATGAAAAACAATCATTAAGTCATAGTTTTGTTTAAGTGTATGTATTAAATTAGCACATAAAATCATGTTTTTGTATTTTGAGGAAAACATCACAGGAATAGTAGTGGAAAAGGTTTAGTAAAGTAACATTTATCTTTGTTTATGCTATTTTTGTTCACCTTTTCTTTTTCTAATGCCATTGGTTCTACTTCACCTTTTCTCTGTGAGGGTACTGCTTCTTCCTCATCCATAAATACCCCAAATCAAAGTTTCCACTTTATTGGTGTTAGACTTGACCTCTCACCTCTCTGCCAAATGTCAGCACTCAGCGTCTGTCTGTTCCAGCTGTTATAAATAAAGAGCTGGGGTCCCACTCCGTGCACATCCCTCTGATCCAGACTGTCTTGTAAACAACTTCTCAGACATGACCTTACTGAGCAGGAGAGGTCACGGTGATAAAGCAGGCTCGCCGCACACCGCCTGGCTGCAGCCGTGTGAATACGCTGATGGCTATTAGACCTTTTAGATCCGAATAAAAGACTTTATTCGTGTATTTCTTTTGCCAAACATCACTTTCTATGAGCGTTCCCCCAACCAGCTCCTGTTAAGTGCTGCTCGGGACCTCAGAATCAAAAGGATTCAATAGGACTCGTGCTTCCATACAATTCACGGTATGTAGGATTTCTTTTAAATGCATTTGTCCAGCAGAGGGCACCAAAAGACTTCCTCTTTACTTTCCACCCTCTTCTTTCTCATTGCTCCTCACATCTTTTTCTTGATTAAGAAACTTGAAGAGACCAAAGAAATTCAGTTTACTGTCTTTTAACACTTCTTTTTCCTCATTCCAGGTCAGCTTTCTCCCGGCATGGCTGTAGTAGTAAAATTCAGAATGAAAAAAGAAAACCAGACCGACAACATAAAACTGAAAGTGTAAGAACATTTCAAGCATTTTTGTTAATGAACAGGAAAAACTATTTCAAAATGTAAACAAGATAGACATCTAATATTTTATTAGTAAGTCATTAGTTTATAAACAAAATGGTCAGTAAGAATGCTCAGGTAGACTGTGGTGTTGTAGCCATGCTCAGTTGATACTAAGAGGCCCAGAAAATACCCCCCACACCATTATACCACCACTACCAGCTTGAACCATTGCTATAAGGCAGGATGGATCCAAGCTTTCATTTTGTTGATACCAAATTCTGACCCTACCATCCAAATGTTGCAGAGAAACATTCCATTCTGATGTTCAGTTTGAATGGCAGCAGATCATCTTGACCATTTCTACATGCCTGAATGTATTGAGTTGCTGTCATGTGGTTGGCCTATTAGAAATTTGTGTTAACAAGCACTTGGACAGGTGTGCCTAATTAAATGGCCAGAGAGTGTATATGTCACTTCATGCCATTACCTGTGAGAAACTCTATGGGGAAAGGCGCCTTGGAGATCTAAACGGCAATAGGCCTCTTTGAATAGATGTCAATTGGATGCATAATGTTTTTCTAGCTGTAAACATTGAAATAGCCATGATTTAGATGTCTAATAAAAGTGTTTGTGCTCAGAGGGTAAAGATTTGTCCAACAAAACTATTGTGGAGTTTGAACATAATTCATTTTTATTACAGTATTTGACACATTACAGCTGCACTCACTCTTCAGTTTGAAGAACACAGACAAGCACATGCTGGTTTGGCCATCCGTCCACACCTCTTATGTCATGATTTTATGGACACGCTTCAACATGCTGTACATAATTCAGCGTGCATGCTTAGTCTCAGCCACCTGCAGAGCTTCCACTCTCATTTGAGAATCTACGCCCAATTTGAGCGGATGTTACTCTGCACGATTCAACCCTCCCTGCCCAGGTGGGGCTCCGGCTCAGACCGTTCCCAGCCTTCCTGACCTCGGTGAGAGAAGTCCCGCTGGGCCAGCATGCACCCCCACACCTCACCTTTTGCACTGCCACAAACTCAATTAGATCCATCAGTCACTGGGACCCAGTAAATGGGGGTGGGGCTTGCACCAAGAGGACCCCAACTTCCCCTCAGGTGAACACACATACTCACCCGCACAGGTCTTACACAGAGGACCCCCATAAATCACACGTGGTTAAAAATGTGCTTTTGCTCTGAGCAATGTTGAAAAATGAGGCTTTAAGTCTAAAAATGTTGGAATTATAATTTTTATTGTACTTAAAAATAAAAAATAAAGACTCAGAAAGTGTGTAGTGGTGAGAGCTAGAGGAATGTAACAATGAGCATGGTCAGAGCTGCTTTGGACAGAGAAGGGGGAGGTGGGGAGGGGAGGTCGGGGTTGGGGGAACTCTGTCACAGCCCCTCCAGGATAATTAGCTCCAGATGTGAGGTGGTGTGGCCCCTGCGCCAGAAAGGCGTCAGGGCCGCATTAAGGGCTCAGCCGAGGGGCTGATGGGATCGCACAGACACAAGGCAACCCCCCACTCCACGGCAAGAAACACAAACCGAGTTCCATATCGCCGGTGACTGCTGTGGGCCACAACCAACGCCGCCCGATTCCCAGAATATTTACTGACCAATCATGAAAAAAAAACTAAAATGCTCGTTTTTACTTTTAGGCCAATTTTGATTTGACCCAATGCACACATGTAGGAAAAAAAGGCAGCAAAAGACTAGAAAAGTTGTGCAACTGTAGAAAAAGCTTGGTTTGTCACAACAAGAAGGACTTAAACAACACTAAGACGCTTTTGCGATCAAGGTTAAAAGGATCATTCTGAGTTACTGAGATGGTTCAGAGCAATCATCAGTTACTGCAAAGTTCAAAGAGTGCAATGTCAGAGAAAATTAAAAGAATAAAAGCAGAGATGTGGGGATCAAGAAAAAGCCAAGTTAAAGCGTATACTGCATGTATAGAAACTCTATTAGAAAAAAAGATCTCCTTCTTTTAGCTCACTAAGTTTTACATTGAAATTTCAATTTAATTACAGGTCACTGGGGTAGAAATTGCCCTCCCCACCTCTTGTTATGTGTCAAAAAAGCCCTGTAAGTTTGCTTTTAATTGCCACTCTTGATTCACAAAAGACTTCTTTGACTCTTGACCTTGTATATGGCATCAACAAACACTAAATCAACTCTTCTGCGTCGCTGTGTCTCGGTGAAGAAGAGTGCTCCAGGAGTCAAGTCTTGTTTCCTGACTGTGTTGTCTTAAGTTGTGCGAGCACCTATATATAAATGTGAGCGGGAGTCATCTCATGTCAGTCACAAGAGCTTCTTTTCAAGGCAGCAGGAGGTTTTTGTTGTACGGTATGCAATGCTTTTGGGAAACGTGCGGCACACGACGAGCTGACTGACAGCGGGGTGAAGGACGTCACCTGTGCAGGTGTGCACGCGGACTAAAATCCAGCACCACAGTGTCAAGTTATGAACAGAGGACACCATCGAGGAAGGGGGCATCCTTTCTGCCACACTTTTTGTTTTCACCGTTTGTTTACTTCTAAAGCTGACAGACTTAAAGCTCCCTCAATTCAACAGGATTCTATACAAAACATTAACAAATTAGAGCAGCAACACGCTTAAGTAAGTGTGGCGTGTCGTGTTTCAAAAAGAGTCCTCAGAATAAGGAATGCTGTTACCGCGACACAAAGAGTATGTTTACTGATGGAGCGTGGAAATTGATTAAAAGCAGAAAAGTATCATGGAGTGAAGGTAAACGGAGATAACAGACAGAATGAAAGAGAAGGGAGGAAAAAAAGAGAAATGGAAAGCACTTAATCAGTGATGACCCTTCCATATCAATGGCATTTGCTGAGTTGCAGCGTCTACCATGACTAACAAAGGAAACCACTCATCACATCTGCCAGCTCTACAAAAAAAATTCATGTGAAAAGGCCCTTTAAGCACCGTTCAGTCATGAATGCATGTTGGACAGGATTATGTGAGTAAACAGAAAACAGATGTTCACGTTTCGAGCGGCGCTGCTGCCTCAAATCCACAACTGAGCCTAAAAACACAAAAAGGAAGAGGAACTGGAAGACTACTAACTCCCCTCGCTGTGCTCCGAAAGGGGTTCGCTTCTACCATGTCTCCTCCTTATCACTGTACACTGGAATCCCACATTTTCTTTGGCGAGCAAGCATGGAATGAGTCAAAGGTCAGTTTTCCTGAAAGTTGGATCAGAACCAGCTGCTGATCTCCAACAACAGAAACCCATTTTCAAAGAACACAGCCCACACCTCTAAAGACAATATCGAAGGCAGACCCTGCCAACAGCCCACCAGCACTCCTCCACGTCATTCTATCCTTTAACCCCAGGAGATGGTGTTGTCATACTACATACAGAACACGGGCCCAGGGTGGTGGTGGTGGTGGTGGGGGGCAAAACCAAACAAAAGCACGCTCACCCCAAGACTCTGGGATCATCAGATCTCTTTAAAAGCATTCATATGTGAACAGTGACATAAGAAACACATGATCAGTCCTGATGACTCAGATTAAGCAAAGAGAAATGAAAACTTGAGAAAGTTTCCAACAAAAAGAATAAATGTTTGGAGGAAAAATAAAATGAGGTAAGGCAAAAAGCTACAGAGGCCCCAAAGGGACATAGAATAAAAATAATAAAACTGGTTTCTTGTGCACACCAGCTACTATCTCATGCTAAAAGGACATCAAAGTAAAAAAAAAAATGTCAGGGCAGCTAGTATTTTTTAACTTTGATGGCCCTTTAGGGACTTCGTAAAAAGCTAACAAGAGATGTTTAGTTAGCGAACTAACTCAAGCCAGTTACTAATCTCTAACTGAAAACTAAACTTAATTACAAAGACACAAATTATCTACCACAACCATGCAACCTACAAAAATGCCTAAAGCAGAAAAAGAGTTGGAAAAAAAGGAAATCCACCTTTTTGAGAACAACTGATGGTTTTACAGCAAACCATTGAAATTACAAGGTTAGTTTTTGCTTTTTTTTATCTACTTGCAGCGCTCTACCAAAGTTGGACACTAGGTGGGAGTCTTGAGCTATTTAAAACGGGTTTCTTCCAATGAATAATTTGGATTTTGCTTTCAAAATACACTTTTATAAATTATCTTCTGTTTAAATACACATTTAATTACTCCAAAACTAAAAATAAAAGAGAACATGAAAAAATATTGTTTTAGTTGAGTAGCAGTTTGTCATTCAGAGAGAAGGTTGTGGGCTGTAAAGGCCATAAAGGGGGCAACTGAAGGGATGGGACCACAGGCTGTGATGTCACAGCTCTGCTTTCTTATATTTGCTTCATTCTGAGGCAGAAAAAGTGGCTCCAGGTTCCACGAGACAATCAACATTTTTGGAAAACGTAACACAGAACACGCCACTCAACCCAACACTATATCTGTACTGATGACCAAGTGTTAAGCTTGCCATGCAGAACTGTGCATCAGTGCCAATTTCATACACCAATATATTGAATAAAAGCCCAAACGGTAATTTTTTTGTGTACCATTTTATAATTTGTTGCATTGAGTATTGATTTGCTTTTCACAATTCCATTCCAAAAACAATTTTACTTGGTAAAAAAAAATGAATTTTACCATAAATATTATGATAAACATCTAAAAAGGAGTTGCTTCCATTATTAAAATTGTTTATGTTCACAATAAAAGTAAAGACAACAAAGAAATTTCCCTTTGCAGTAACAAAAAAAAAAAAAAAACACATGTTATGACTTATTCTTGAATTTTGTGAGTGAGAATTGATTTTTTTTATCCAGAAAGCTGCAAGTGACTTGACAAATTCTGCCAAAAAAAAATCTAATCATTCTATTTCCACAACCTTTTATGGAATACATGACAGAGGAAATTCCCTGAAGTTATATGACCACAAATAGAGTTTAAAAAATGACTGGAAAAATAAAAAAATAATCACAATAATCATTACATTTTTTGTGCATAAATTAAAGTGTAAACATGTATGTAAACATTTATAATTGCAATCACACATTAAAAGGTTAGTTGCTTGGCTTACAAAACTTATAAAATAGTGCAGGATCATCCACAAAGAGCGTCACAATACTTATTTAAATGTACACAAAGTTAAAACAGTTTCTTTGATATCATCTAAAATCACCAAGTACGATTTCTAAAATAGGTTTCCCTTCTTTGGTTTCCCTTGATTTGAACCTGAGTGTCTTATAGGGTTTTCACCAATGTGACGATGATGACAGATAGACTGACAGTGCCCATGATGAAGCCAAAGATCACAAGAAGAATGGCCTGAAAACAAATTTAAAAAAGTCAAAACAATGTCAGCATATGTATTGAAAACATTGGATTTTGTATTCATTTTTAAACTGTTCTCAGATGTCTTTTAATTATAATTATGCTGTTTTTAGAGAAAAATCAAAAAATCTGTGTGGTTTTCTATGACAAGATATCATTAGAAATGTCATAAATTCTGAGCTGTGGGCAGGAGTGTTGGCGCAGATCAAGTCAACCCCCACTTCCCATCACCCATCTGATTACAAGCTCTCCTGCTGGCTTACAGCCCCTCACAAACCCAAGATAACAATTTTAAGCCTAATTTTCTTTATATATCTCCTCCACCATCAGAAAACCATGTTAAAAACAAAGCCATTAGGTCATTCATTGGTCTTTAAACTGTAAATTTACCCCAACTGAGTCCACCGATCTCAGAGGTTGGTTGCTGATCTTAAGGTAGAAGATCCCTGGAAAAACAAACAGCAGACAGCTGGACGTGGTCGATCCTGAAGAACAAACAGGAGAAGCTCTTGAGTTGCACAAGAAACAATCAGCCCCTCAGGAGCCTCAAACTCTTGCAGCTTTAGCTGCTAACATTAAATCTGAGGTTTTGAATCTGACGCACCAACAACTCCGAACACGCTGCTGATGTCCGGCACAAAAATGGCCATCATCAGCACCACGCTGAGGAGGATGACCGTTAAGATGATGTGGATGAGCCAGGAGATCTCCCGTTCTCCATACAGCAGCGAAATCACCGCCTTACGAGCCTGCAGCAAAGAGAAAAACAAGAGATTGTGTCCAGAATTTCAAGTTTAAATTAAATGCTTTTCTACTTATCAGATTTTTGGGAAACTGGGACTTTTTTTAGGGGAAATTGTGTGTCTGTTACACTAACAGGGAAGTGAATAAGTGGTACAGTCAGCAGGACAGAGATGAGGATGGCCAGCCGAACCGTCATCACCATGATGTCCCGAGGCAAGTAGGAGTTGTAGGCGAACAACAGCTCGGTGCCCACGTGGCCTATAGGAGATAAATAAGACGAGTGAGGGATTATGGAGGCGGGGCTTCGACTCTTTGTGTCCTTGCCGGCTTACTGTAGAAAGTGAGGTAGCCAAAAAGAGAGGAAATGAAGTACAGGAAGAAGCTGAGGGCTATGCCGATGTTTGCCACCTTCTGCATCCGGGCCTTGGTGGGCCTGAAAAACACAAGACGTTCAGCGGGCTCACACTTCAGACTCATTCAGAAGCAGTGAAAGCTGCAGCGCTGACCGTTCCAGCTCGCAGTAGATGGGCAGGACAGCCGTGTGGCACAGAAAGGAGAAGGCCATGGTGGGGATGGCGTAGGCACTCTGTAAATCAAATCCACCGCAACACAGCCGTCATTAACAAATTATCAGCTTACACTGTTACGCAGAATGGAAGGGCAGGTGGGTCCAGCATGAGCCAAATAGTGGAAATAATTGAGCCTGGAGCTTAATGTGGTGACGCAAAGTTACAGCTGAAACTGGCTGTGAGTGAAGAAAACAATGAGAATATAAATAGAGAGAGGAAATGCGACTTTTTCCAAATTCTTTTGCTATTACAGGCTCAGTTAAGTTTGGTAGGTGTGACTGTGCACGACTCATGTTACATAGTAAATACAATGTTTACATGTACGCACCTTAATGGAGACGACAAAGAGCTTTGGTGTGCATTCACTCTCTGAGTCATTTGAGATCTGGAAGAAAAAAAAAACAAAACAACTTAAACGGCATTTCTTCAAAAACCCACTCATGTCTCAATAGTTGGGTGTAAAATTTCTGGAGGTCAAAGGTTACTTCCAGGATCAGACGAGGTCACTCGAGCTTCCTGTCCTTCACGGCTGGTTTTATTCACCAAATCTAACGCAATCAATAAACCCAACATCCAGGTTTTCCCTCTAATCCTGCAGCCATGACCGCCCCCTCAGACGGCTTACTGCAGACACACGGAACTTCAACAAATCTGTCAAAAGTTGGGATGTGCCAACCCTTTCAAAATAAAATTGTACAGATTTTTCTTTTTTTTCCACAGTTGAAACTCTCTTTAAAAAATAAAATATCAAAAACAAGAAACATGACAGCCCTCAAAGGTAATGACATAATTATAACTAAAATAAAATGGAATTTTACTACATAAAATGAAGAGGATTACAAAAGTTCTGCATGTAAGGACAAAAGAAATTATCTAAAACTACTCAGGAGGATCTGGAAAGAATTAGTTGGACCACTAACAAACAGCTGCAAAATGAGGCGTAATAGAATTGGACAGTGTTGAGGGGTCGATTTCAGTGGAAATGATGCCTGTGACAGCGTAAGGCATGCAAAATCCAAGTATGGAGCCATTTTTCTCTGAAAAGAACAGGAAATTCTTTGTTTCTTTGTAAAATCTTCCAGTTCTGAGGTGTTTGTAGAGGCGAGTTGCAAAGCAAAAACACTCTGGAGATTTTATAGGACTTATATCATGCTATTTTTAAGCTTTAAACTAGATCCCAAAATGTGACCATTGAGACACCTTTGAGACACTAAAGAACACATTTTTTATGCAATATAAGTTATTTTGATGAGCTCTTTTCCTACAGGGAAGTAAGACGACTGGATCTATGAAGCTCCGCCTTTCACTCCTTGTGGGTGCCGCTCATTTCGGCCTAGCAGCGTATCTACGTTTCGGCTACAAAAACAATATTGGAACTTTTTGCAAAGATGGATGTCCGTATTGTGTATATGAAATTAAAGTGTTTTGTCGATCAGAACTAACTCCGTGGTTGAAATGTGTCTGTTTGTTAGCCTGGGGGGGGTAAGCTAGCAGCACAGACTCTTCCTGGAAAGGGCTGTTCCTCACTTCGTGATGTCACGCTGTGATGACCCACTCGTTTTATGGATTGGGAGGGGCTGGTGCTCAGAGAGCAGGGTTTTAGAGGAATACTCTTATTGTGTTTTTAATGAGGATTTAACACTTCAAAGCTCAAAAAGTTGATCTTACATGATATAGGGCATTTAATTTTTCAAAATAAAATGGATGGTAAGGATTTCAACAGGAGAATGATGTTGGAAACATGAAAAAAGAAAATAAAAAACAGTTTCTAGACAATGAGTTGTCACTTCTGACTAAAACCTAAACACATTACTTTGAGGTTGAAGTGATAAAATGGATAATTGTTCATTCATTCATAAAAAAAAATGCCATTTAACATGATTAAATGAAGAAAATTTCACCTTGGAAGTCTGGTAAAGGGTAGTAGTGTTATGAGGAAGAGGACAGGGAATAGACCATTTCTTTACCACAACCTGGAGACCAGACAGAAGAAAAAGTCACAAAAAACAATAAAGAAATACAGATAAATGTTTGTAGGTTATAAACCAAAACTTACCACAATTGCAAAGTAAAGCATGAAGAAAAATGAGAGACTGCTGGTGTAGCCAAGGAAGCCTGTGACAGTGAGAAAATAGTTTTTAAAATAAAATCAATTAAATAAAAAATGAAATTTAAATTCTAGATTGACAAACATACCGATCTTGGGCAGCATTGCTAAAGGAAGGATGATGCAAACTGCAATTAAGACCAGAAGCAACCGTCCATCGTCATACCAAGCAGTTCTAAAAACAGAGAAAAGGGGAGATAATCATTACAAGTTGATGCAGATTTTAAAAAAAGAAATCATGTTAGACAGTAACAACGGGTCCGTCTGGGTGTCAAAGTCAGAAGGGGTCACAATGGAGCGGCTCTGGAAATCTGCCTCATTCTGTGCTCAAATGCAGATCGACAGATCCATCATATGGCAAAAATTAAAGGCTTAGGCCTTTGAAAAACATAACAATTATGTAAGTCACATGCAAACTTTGTGCTGCTCTGTAAGCTGAGACCAGGTTTCAATTGTGGTTTTCAGAGAGGGTGTGGGGGGGTATTTTTCTTTGCTGAGGGACAGCCCTGGAGGTTCACTCCAGATTGGAGAGGAAGAGGAGGAGGGGTGGAGCTCTGACACATGTGGAAGGCATGCCGGCTCCGTCGAGGTCGGGGTCGGCTGGGGAGGGTGCTGCCTATCACTGCTGTACGCCGGACCACAGCGTGAGGCCGCGAGCGACTGGCTCCACTGCTCTTTATGGGGCTTCCAGAGTTAGCAGCACCTGCTCCAAACACATCAACACCCACTGACCCCAGTTTGGCAGCTTCACAGCTGTGGCGTTAGCGCAGGCGCTGACGGATTTGTTGCTGCGTCTAGGCAGTTTCTGCCCCATAACTGATGCCGGCGATCTCTGTTCCCACTCCCACCGAGGTTTGAGCCAAATCGGTCGTCCCTTGACCTCTAATAGACACGCAAATGTGCAGATCGCAGCTGGACTCGTCCTCAGGAGGCCACAAAAGCACTGCGGTGACGCAGGAAGCTCAGAGGAGCCATGAAATGTGGAAGATTTCACGCTACAAGATGAAGCGTAGCACAGAGTTAAGGCCGGGGTATGACTGCCAACGAGTCCGTCGCCACACAGAAGATCAACAGTCTGCCGGCCAACACGGCACAGTCCTGCACCCACAGTTGTTCAGGTCGCTGAAACACGGTTAGAGAAAACGAGCCTGTTGGCTTGAGCAAAAACTGACTAAAGATGAGCAAACCATCAACAATGACTGCTTGTTAACATGCAAACCGTTTATTTAAACTTTGGTTGAATCAAGCGTGCATCTGTTAACATCCCAAAGCCGCTCATTTAGAGAAACAGTTTTCCTTCCCTCAGCAGTGAGATGTAATTAGAATGGCAAAACTGATATCCCCTTGTATCAGTCTGATTCCGGGGAACATGTGTGAGAGATTTGGGAGTGAAAGCAGCACACTAATACAAAGCAGCTGTGTGCGCAGGACTCAGATGTTGATGGATGGGGCTGAGAGCTCCTACAAGTCTTTCTTAAACCAACGTGGCCAATAATAAAGTGATTGACATCCCATTCTTGGACAGGAACAAGGAGCAGCGTGCACAACACAGGCGGCTGAGAAATGATGAGCAGCTCCGGTTATTACCAAATACTACCAAAGAAATGAGGCGTGTCAGTGGTGTTTTCAACCACGCTATGCAGATTTTGATCAATTTAAAAGTTTTCTTAGTTTTATAATGCAAAATATCACATTTGATTCTTTCGAATGCTAAATGTAGAGTTTGAATTGCAAATCTTGCCCTTAATGTAAAATGCATTGCAGACTAAGTGAAATGGAATTTCCTGGGACCATGAGTTTAAGGGGTTAAAAACAATATGACAAAAAACTAAAATACTAATAAAACATCAATAAATAACAAAAACTAAAAGCAATAAAATGAGTAAAATCATGTTTTTACCATGTTTTTGTGGCATTTTACTAATGATGGAGGACATATATGAAAAAAAATAAGCTTAAAATTGCATTTCTGTGTTCAAATCGTTGTGAATCAGCAGCAGACGAAAAAAATGCTGTTGGAAAAAGAGCATATTTGTGATGTAGAAAATATGTTGAGGGTGGGCCACAAACTCCCTGCTCCAGTAACAAGAAGGAGAAGTGGGGCGGGCTTGTTCTGCGCCAACAGTCCAGTCTAAAATGAATTCCTGTATAGAGAGAAATTGATTCCCCCCGATTTGTGCATACGTAATTCTTGATTTGTAACTCATACAATACAATTTGTGCATAAGTACAATAAAATAGGAATTTAAAAAAAATACAATTTACACATGCACAAATTGAAATCACGACAGCTTGAAACTAACTATACACACAAATCTTTAAAAATGATGGACAAATCGCTTGTTATGCACACACAAAACCACATTTACGCACAAATCTGATGTGAGAACTTAGATTGCGAGTATTATCTGGTGAAACTTGACATTTTCCCACTTTCTTAAACAAATATGCCCAATAAGTAATATAAAAAAGCCTAAATATGCGTTTTTTTTTAATAGTTTTTCCATTCTCAGCGCTCCCTCCCATCTTGCCCCAGAGAGCGGGTTGTAGAGCTGATTGACTCATCGCTCCCTCGTGGCAGAAACCCCTCCCCTTATTCAGCGGGACAGCTTAGACAGCGTGAGCTCCTTTTCCACACCCAGGAAGCGGAGCAGGACGTAGGGCTGACAACTTCGTCCGCTCTCTGGGTGTCGAGGAGAACCTCACACTTCGCAGAAGAGTCCCACGGTAAAGACGCTGCAGAGAAAGTGCAGCCACGAGGGAGCGCTTGAGTGTATTAAAAACACAAATTTAGACTTTTTGAATTATTGAGCCATATCTGTTTAAGAAAGTGGGAAAAATGTTGTTTTGTCCAAATATCATTCGCAATCTAAGTAGAAAGCGGCTGAAATGAAAACTCTGATGACCCAGCATTCTAGCAGCATTTAAACGCATCACTCACAGACAAATCTTGGAGACGTGGAAAACGCACATTAGAATTGTGTGTAAATGTGGTTTTGTGTGGGTAACAAACGATTTGTGTGTAATTTTTAAAGATTTGTGTGTGGTTAGTTTCAAGCTGTGTAAATTATATTTTGTATTTTTTTTATTTTATAATTTTTCTACTTATGCACAAAATGTATTAGTTAGAAATCGAGAATTACACACTCACAAATCGGGGTGAGTCCATTTTTTCTCCATACTCCTGCCGCTCTGCAGAAAATATGTTCTGTAAAATGACAAATATATATTTTTTGCCTAAAGACGTCATAATCATAATTAATTTACAACAGATTAAAAGATGATTGGAGGATCTTAAGAACATTAAATTAAAGTCACAACTCTCCACTTGGAAAGACGAGTATGGATGGGGGGGTAACGGGTCTGTCTGGACCTACCCTGCTTCTCCGGGGCTCAGGAAGCTTCTGATGGCGGCAGGAAGCTCCGACTTCAAGATGAACAAATAGGACGACATGGCTGTCAGGGGAAGAAAAAGCACAACAATAAACAAACTCCAAAGAGGCAAAAAAAAAAAGTTTCAAACCACAAACACAGCAGATGATTGAATCCTGTAAAAGATGTTTGCTGAGGAACTGGAGGGGGGGGTCACACAGAGCAAAGTTATGCAGGTGGTCAAACTAAAGGGAGAACTGGAGGGTGGAAACAGGAGGAGGGGAAGCAGGAATGCTAACATAAATGATCTCTGACGCTAATCCAGGTACTTCCACTCTTTTCCTAACTCTCTAGGAAACGGGATACTTCCTCCTGTGATCAGACAGTCAATCAGAGAGAGGATCGGGGTCACTTCCCGAGAGAGAGGAGAGAAAAAAAAAACCTCCAGGTGGGAAATCAGAGAAAGAACGCTTCTGGGAAATGAAGACAAACTTTTGGAGTTTTTAAAAAACTAGGAGCCAGCTGAGACATTTTAGCCCCAGGGCGGATTTTGCACTAAAATAATCTGGCCCTAATCCCTGGGATCCTGTATTTGTTTATAGAATAAAATTCCTTCTATAACCCTCCAGCCCACACAGACACAAACACATTTCCATCTAAAACACTCAATATGCCTATTAAAGCTAATTTTATTTTAGATGAGGTAAAAAAAAAAAAAAAAAAAAAAAAAAACACGATGGCAGGCGTCACACAGCATGGAGTTAATGCTCATGCAGCTGGTTACTACAAACACAACACATCTATGGGAATTCCTGGTGGGAGCATACTTACATCTGTACAGATAAATGGCCCTTGAGTGAACAAAGAGGATTGTTATTGACCAAGTGGTAAAAAAAACACAACTTCTCATCATAAGCATGTATGCAAAGTTCAAGGAAACGTGAGGTAAGCGCCTCCCTGTGTGTGGTCAGCAATAGTTGGAGAGCAACAGAAGACAGAGCCACTTTCATTTCATTATG
This sequence comes from Oryzias melastigma, assembly GCF_002922805.2. NCBI lineage: Eukaryota > Metazoa > Chordata > Actinopteri > Beloniformes > Adrianichthyidae > Oryzias > Oryzias melastigma. Next base: position 13,001,937 of record NC_050533.1, read on the forward strand.
AGCAGGAGAGGGGCCGGCTGTGAGAGCCAGGGGCTGGTCAGTAATTAAGGTCAATTGGCCCATCAGCCTTTGGCAGAGCAGATGAATGTTTACCTAGAGTGAAGCTAATTGCACTCTTATAAAAGAGGCCGGGGGTATGGACGGCCGCGTGCTGGAGTGCCGGCTCTCACACTCGCGCACGCACACTGCCCCCATGCTGGGAAAACCGCAAACATACCAGAGGGCATGGCAGTAATCCACTCAGCCGCGCTGCTAATGACGGCAGAGCGAGGAGCGATCGCCTCGGCTCTTAGTCGTCTGAGGAGCGGAGATGGTGGCGGGAGGCAGGAGTAAACCACACAGAGGGTGTGTGTGTAGGGGGGTTACCATCAGCGATCAATCGAAGGAGAAGTCATGTTTCAGGCTCAAGAGGGGGGGCAGATGAGTGGACTGCAGCTACAGGATCAGAGGTTATCAGAGAATCTCCATAATAGCCACACAGAAGGAGGCAGTTAAAGCTCTGTGATCACCAGCAGGAGGCACTGTCAGCCTCCAGAAAAAAAGCCCCCCTGTCACCACTCTGCTTCTTATAACAACCACATAATCGCTTCATGTACAACATGTCAGAAGTAATGTCTGTTACTGCTCATTGACTAAGGGGGGGTACTTACCACCAATGTTTTGGACGATAATAGTAACTCCAACAAGAACCTGGAGAGAGTTTAAGAAATCTGTCA
>NC_050533.1:13002691-13003839 GCF_002922805.2 Oryzias melastigma
AGCTCAACAGAACTTACTTGGCCTGTTTTTTTCAAAGCTCTATCTCCTAGATCTTCATAGGAGTTGACACCTGGAGTTTGGAAAATGATTAAAAAAATGTTATCAACATTGTAGCTCGTATGTTGCAAAACTTCCAAGAAAAACAGTAGTTATCAGCTTCCATTATCACCTTTTTTTTACTCATTTCCAAGCATCACCTGATGCAACCAACTAACAAATAACAACTCAATGCAGAAGACACCTAACATCCCGGCACAGTGATTTAATCAGAAGCAGAAATTTTCCGGACGCTAAGCCTCGGATGAACTCAAAGGCATCTGTTATCTGAAAATAGAGCGTGTCATTGGGTTCTGTCTCACCTGTATAGTCACACAGTTTCAGAAGGAGGTGGATGGAATATGCCGCCAGACTGGCCACCAACATCAACAGAAGGCTAGAAAAGAAACAGGTGGTGATACATGAAGCATGTAGATTTTAAAGCAAAAATCCAGTTAAGTGGAGTCCTACCAGAAGCTGACAATTCCTGTGTTGGCCATGGCATAAGCCAGACCCAGAATTCCGCTGCCCATAATTGCATTCATCAGGTTAAACACAGAGGAGGTGAAAGATGCTCCCGTAGATCGACTTTGCACCGATCCCTGCATAGAAAGAAAAACTAAAGGGTTGAGGGAGAAATCTGAAGAGTTTTGGGGGGAATCCGTGATGACGGATGTGATGAAACAACACTGCAGTGGCATGCAGGAGATCAAGGAATGGAAATGGGAATGGGATGGGAGGGGGGGGATTTGTGCTGCTGGCTGCTGGACAGCTGCCTGAGCTCAGGATAAGGGAAGCTGCCCAAACTGCTTGACCTCTCTAATGGGGGATATCCTGGACAGAACGAGTGGCAACTCTGGTGTCAGTGTCACAACAAGCTCGGATTGACCTGTGGGCCACGCAATAGCATTCACTCGGTTACTGTACTGAAAGACGGAAAGTACACCGTGACTACCACATGGATGTAAATATAGCCAGGTTGCACTTGTGTTACAAACCCAGCAAATTAAGTTACAGGGATCCCAAAATATCAAGAATGGATCACCAAAGCATATAGTGATAAATTAGGAAGCAGCTTATCCCTGTGCAGCTACCCCATGATTGGGAATTCA
>NC_050533.1:13003857-13015580 GCF_002922805.2 Oryzias melastigma
AAAAACTCTGAAATTGCCTATACACAGTTAAAGGTTCTCATTTTTGTAGTCAAAAAATGTAAAATTTTGTATTATGCTGCAGAAGAATCCCTAAAAACTCTTCATGTTGAACATTAGTGACAATATTATTAAAATATATATTTTGTTTTAAAAACCCATCAAACAATTAAACTAGAGTTTTAAAGAAAAGTAGATACATTTTAAAACATGTTTAAAAAATGTATACCGATATTATACTTTCATTTCAATTTAAAAATGTATTTAATCAAACTGCAAAACAAATACATTTCAATGCTACACAATGGCAAAATAGATACCTTCAAAAAAAGGTAAGTTAATTGGACTATTTGAGACTTTTGGGGGAAATTTGCTTACTGAACTCTAAAATGATGGTGCTTTGGCAGTTTGGAGCCAATAACTTATAATGGCAACAGGTAACTTCTATCAAGAGACTAAAAAATGTTTGTTAATCATATATCTAACAGTAGATCGTCTTTATATTGGATCTTTTTATATATGTATATACAATAAACTAGTATAAAAATACAGTATTGAAAGCTTGTAGTTTATTAAATGTACTGGTCTTTAAATGAATCAAGCTGGAATGATCATAATATTAGTTTAAAGGGGGGAAAACGCTTATATTTGTTTTGGAAAAGCTAAGGGAACTTCTTTAAATGGGCTTTCAATGGAAGTGCTGACAGAGGCAGATAAACAGAGGAACCAGCTCATGTGACGTCCGCCATAAAACATTAAATACCTCTAACATATTTGACTATACTGGGTTTTAAATAAATAAAATAAAACACAATTACAGATGCTGAATACTCACATTTCCTAACAAAGGTGTTGTCTCGCCTGATTCTGAATCCCGGCCGGAGACAGAGTCGCCACTGCGGCGGACTTTGTGCGCGCTGCCGTTGATGCTCATCCTCCTTCTTTACCGTCGCGTGGCGACAAAAAGCAGCAAACTTATCAATTCATGTTCTCCGTCTCTCTTAAAATACTACTTATCGATCGGTCAGCTGCTTCCTGTTGTTGTTGTTGATGTCTAATGTCACATGATCCCATTTTCCGGCGCACAATATACGTCATCCAACAAATTGACCAATTAGAGATGAGCTCTCTGCCGGTTTAACCAATCAGGAGTCCGCTCCGGTCAAACTCTGCTGTCGCACATCATTTCTCAAGCATGCTTGTGAACGGAGGATGAGGTGAGGCTTTCAGCTCCACATGGGGCTCGTTTGCTTTACAAACGCACTTTATTACTTAACAAAAGACATTATAATGATGCTCAGTGAATTTACTTCTTTATTACCCTTATTAATATATGAAATGATTCAAACGAGTCGTCGTTTTTGACTTGAATTATCCATTATCTTTGTATTTACAGTTTAGAGGTTGCTGCACTGCTGCCGAAACAACCATGTAGCTGTGAAAGACAAAATAGATCTTTTGTGTAGGCAGTTGTTCCTTCTAAATATGCTGGTTTCCTTTGTGGGACCTCTGTAATACACGTATGAATGTGACATGACTTTACTAACTATATGTGTTTGTAATCTAAATAAAAGAAGTCAGAACCCACAAAGTTTTGTATAAATATAGACTCCACATTTATTAATGCATTACTAGCATTAATCTACACCAGATTAGTTACTGATACTCAGTAATCTATTATTTGAAAAATTAACTTGTGGTTTACGTTAATATTACGCCTTAAAGAAAGTAAAGAATTAATTAGACTTTCCAACTTTATAATTTTTAAAATTTAAACCTATAGACAGGTTATTTTTATCTGGTTTTCCACTAAACTTGATACATAGTTTCAAAAGCTTCAAAAGTCCTATTTTAGAGTGAAAACTGAACTAAAAGGTTTTAGGATGTATTTAAATCTTATGCTTTGACGTTTTGTCATATTTTTCATGCAGGATCTTTTACAGAATCTTTGAATCTGCTCAAACTCATCGCAAGATTCCTGTCATTGTGCATCACAGCCATTTCAGTTCTGCTTCTCCTTGTTCTGGTTTTACCGTGAAATCAGTAATGGAGCACAAACTGTACAGGCCCCCTCCAGAGGTCCGGGGCATGACCTCTCTGGATAAAGATGCTTTCACACAGACTATCACAGTTCCAGCTTTACGGGTTCCAACTGGGGTTATAAATAAAATTATGAAAAGCCTGAAAAAGGCTACTATCCAGCGGCCCGGTGTGCCCAGAGTGGTTCAAGACAAAGAAGGAAATTGTGACTTTCGATTAATCCTGCTGGACCCCAATAGAATGTCCTCATCAAGCTCTTTTAGTGATGCTGAAGCTGAGGCCCTCAGATCCTTTAGTGTCTCTGACGAGCTGCACGACTTCGAGCTGAAGTTGACATATGACAACCTGAAAACGGAAGAAGTGTTGGAGGCGGTGCTCCCTGAGGGTCAGGACGTGACGTCGGGGTTCAGCCGAGTGGGACACATCGCACACATGAACCTGAGAGACCACCAGCTTCTCTACAAGAATCTCATAGGTGAGAAACTATTTTTTAAAATGTGATTTCACAAGTGTGAAATAAGTCAAGCGCCCTTTCGTAAGCTTTGGCTAACCCAAATGAAAGATTAAAAGCACAACATAACCACTCATATTATTTGTGATTAGAGCTTTAAAACAATTTTCCTCATCTGGTTATGGGGTTGCAGAATCAAATCCTGGATTCTTGGTTATAATTTTGCAAACCAAATAAAAAATTATAGATTTAGAACCCAAAACTTGCATTCCAGCTAAAACTCACAAGGACTACTATGTTTATTGTGCACAACCCTGAAAATCTAAAGAAAACCTTTGAATCACAGAGTACAATGATCAAAAAGTAACTTACAATTGAAATATATAGCATTATTACTTAGAAAATAATTGTTCTTTAATTATTAAATAGCAGAAAATGAAAGAATTTATGGACAGAAACAGCTGCTTCCCTTTTCTCCCTCTTTTTTTTTTTTTAAAGATAAATAAACAAACAAATCTGTGTTCTGCGTTTGAAAATTCCTTTGCAGGTCAGGTGATTATGGACAAAACCCCTGGTATCACCTGTGTGGTCAATAAAACAAACATTATTGACTCAACTTACCGTAACTTCAAGATGGAGGTGCTGGCTGGAGAAGAAAACATGGTGGCCAAAGTACGTGCAAATTGAATTTTAATTATTTAAGCATTCAGGATGTAACCTGGAACTTGTGCATTTCTAAATATTAAAAAATAAAGTAAATAACTTTGTTTTTGTTATAAACAAAACGGATTTTTACTTTTTTCCATCAATGTTTATTTTTTATGTCTTAGCTGTTTTTACATTGCATAATGTTCACATGTATACACTGTGTAATAGATGCATTCCCATAAGTCATCTGGGATATTTTATTTCTGCAGAATCATCTACAGTGATGTTCAGAGTTGTGCTGCAGAAATACATTTTCCTTTAAAGGCATCTTCTCAAGTTGTCAGGATTTTTTGCCTTTTAACCCGAAAAAAGGCTTTTTTTCAGATAATGTCCAATTTTTTATTTCAGGTAAAAGAAAATGGAGTGGCATACGAGTTTGATTTCTCTCGTGTTTATTGGAACCCTCGCCTCAGCACGGAGCACGAGCGAGTGGTACAGCTCGTCAAACGCGGGGACACCATGTTTGATGTGTTCGCCGGCGTCGGGCCCTTCACCATCCCAGCTGCCCGCCGGGGCGCCAACATTTTTGCCAATGACCTCAACCCGGAGTCCTACAGATGGCTGCAGCACAACTGCAAACTCAACAAGGTGGAGAGCAGAGTCCAGACCTTCAATCTGGATGGCAGAGAGTTCATCCGGGGACCTTTGAAGCAGGAGCTGCCTGCTCTTCTGAAGGGCGGGGCTGGCGTTCACGTGGTGATGAACCTGCCTGCATTAGCCCTGGAATTCCTGGATGCTTTCAGGGGCCTCCTGAAAAACGAACCCCCCTGTGACCTGAACCTCCCCACAGTGTACTGCTATGGCTTCTCTAAGGATGACAACCCCGACGCAGACATGGTGAAGAGGGCTTCCAGCAGCCTCGGATTCCCACTGGAGAGCAAGAGCACTGTGCACTTTGTGCGTAATGTGGCACCCAACAAAGATATGATGTGTATAAGATTCACTCTTCCCAAGGAGATCCTCTTCTGCAAAAACGATGAGCCTCAAGGTGAGTTTTAGCTTTAAACATCCCAGAAGTTATTAATATTAGTAGAGATTTTAATAAAGTCTAAAATATTATTTTTGTAAACATGTATTCTAACCAGTATTTCAGCTGCACATAATTGAGCTTTTTTGGACAAAAATAAAAATCAGTGATCTTAAAGTCCCATTCTGATCATTTTTGATCTATATTAAAAGTTTTCTAAGTGATCTTTTAATTATAATTATGCTATTTTCATCCATACTAGAAAAAATGTGCCATTTTCTAGAACATGGTTTCTGAAGAGTAGTACTAGTACATTAGAAATTTCCCTCTGAGTTGTGGGTGGAACTGTTGGTGCAGCGTAAGCCTGCCCCCACTTCCCATCATCCATTGGTTTACGTGCTCGAAACACCAACCTAACATTACCGATGTAGCAAAAATTGGCGAGCAATATTGAAGCTATTCAGCCGTAAAGTTTGAACCAGATTCCAATGGATCTATTTGTCTGTAAGTGGATGCATCACAAGAGAGCTTGCAGCCTTCTAACTGTAGCTTCTACGTTACAGCTACAACCTTTTTCAAATCACATTTTTTGCTCCTGATTCTCAACAATTTGAATGAAGACATACTTAATTTTCTTTATGTATAGCCTCAATCATCAGAAAAATGTCACAAAAACACGTTCAAAACACAATTTTCATTGGAGTGGGAGTTTAAATGTAATCTGCCTCTCAATTGCGCATGTGCACAATATAATTAATACTGATCTCAGTTATAAAACCTACATTTGCAACAATACTTATTACCGTTCTTAGATTTAAAAACAAATTGGTGAACTAAACATTTTTTTCAAGAGAGTCAAAGTAGATTGAAAGGTTGGACTCAACTGAATTTAACATGAGATTTTTGCCTGTGTTGTATTTTAAATTCAGTTAATAAAAACTCAATCGCCTCAAATGTCTGGTGAGTTTTTTTTTTTTTTTTTACTGAATCTACCAGCCTGTATAGTTGTTTGTTCTGAATCGTTTTTTCTTTGTGTTTGCAGGGCAATCGGAGGAACCAGCTCCCAAGAGACAAAAATGTGAAGAAATGAACAATCCTGAGTGATTAAATTAAAATGTCATGTATTTTTTTCCAATTTTTATGTATTTCATTACTTTTTTGAACAACTTTCAGAGGGGGACTTTTTTACTTTACTTTACTATAATTTTTATTCTGTTGGAATGTCAAATTTCTGAATTTTTTTTTTTTCAAAAATGAATGTGGAAAGACAACATTTAAGTTTTCATTTTATAAAAAAAAAATTAACTGAACATATAAATATTTTTCAATTATTTATAAAAAAAACAAAAAGAGAATCAAAGGGCTACAAGCCACAACAGCATGTCGTTACTGACGTATCACTTATTGTCTGTTCTGCTCCATTAGCACCAGGAGCCTGGAACAGGTTCAGAATTTTGGGGGGAACAGTCCACTGAATGCATCCTGGATGGCTCGATAACACGCCAAAGCTGAGGTGTATCCTCCGGCTGTATCCTGGGGGAGGGAGCCCCGCACGTGGTTCAGATACCTGAGGACACAGAACCTCTGCTCAGTTGCAGCATTGAAATAAACAGCAAAATGTTTTAATTGATTTCTGCTTGTTCTGAAGCTTAATATGCAGTGGAGCACCTTGAGACTTTTTTTTAATTATTATTAAAATGATCACAAATGTAATCAAGAAATAGATGAAGAGATGTGAGAAACAAAGTCCTCCAACAGCCTTGGCTGGGCGGTCTGAGGCTCTCACACGACTCTGCATTGTGGTCTCTGTTCCTGTGAGCTCGAGCGACTTCAAAGAGGAATGTGAATCAAGAGCACAGGCAGCACTCTGTGATTTCTCCGCACATTCGGGCAGCTTTCCATAGTAACCCAACACCTGTGGGGAGGCTCACAGCCTGGTGGTTAAGGTGTGTGAATGGGAGAGGAACAAAAGTGCAATAGGTGTTGGTCACATGAGCTTCTGCTTCATTCCTACGTCAATATTAAACGCAGAATGTGTGTGAAGCTCAGCTTTACAATCTGAAGGCCAAAAAGCAACCAGGAGTCTCAAATCAAATCTTAAAAGTACCCTAGCAAAATACTTATATCTCAAAGAAATCTGTCTACAATGGGGCAATTTACTCAAAAATTCATTGCAAGATCATCTTAGAACTTGAGGCCCTTCCACTACCACTTGACCTTTCCTATGAAGCGTCATCCATCCTCAGAATGTGCTGGATCCCTTTCAGGGTCGCAGGGTTGCTAGAACCAATCCAGCTACAGTTGGGCAAAGGCAGGTACACCCATAGACTGTAGAAAAACAGTGGACAGCTCAACCCCACCCCTCATGTTCCAAATAGGAATTACTTGCTAGTTCCAAGAAGTCAAAATCCCATAGATTTCTATTGAGAAATAAATAGCTATTACTTAGTCATTTTATTTAATCATACATTCTTCTTTACGTGTTTTTTTCTAATCCTAATTTTTTTGAAAATATATTTTCTCTTTATTGCAAGTTATTCAGGTTATAAACTGACCAATCAGTGCAATTGCTTGTACCGCCTCCTTTAGAATGCTTAAAAAGTCTAAAGTTTGAAATGAAGCTTTCGCTTTTTTTTGTAATTCTTTCCAAAAGAACGACAGGCCTTGGTGTAATGGCTGCACAATCACTTCCTGTAAAACTGCCATCTTAAGAATAATTTATGCTTTTGTCAAACGATGAACTCCAAATTATTTGCAAACGGTTATAAAATATTTCCAAACTGATGTGGTTCTCCACTGATAATCAAAAACACCACAAGAAAATAACAAAAATCCATAAAATGGTCTAAATATAATACTGAATATTTATAGCAGGTATTTCAGTTTCCATTCACAAGGCATTGTTAGGTTTTAAAGTAGAAGGTGCTGCTCTTTATCTGAGGTTGAAGGCTTGGTGAGGACCATTTTGTTTTCTGGTTACATTAGAACTAAAAAAGGTGTACTTTCTTCATCACATGGTGGAGCCTGTCAGCATGTCTACGACAAAGACCAAAAGATATACAACACACAAGCTCTGACGGAGAGAGAAAGTGAGACAAGCCCAGAGTTTCAGTGGACCTCGCGGCACAGAATGTCAATCAGATCAGACCACTCATCACCCACTAGAGAAACAACACACAAGTTCAAAACAGGAGGCTCAGTGATTAATAATAACTTCATTAAGCCATAGCTCCTGTAGCCTGTCCTTCAGAGCACTTGAGGGAGGTCTTCTCGTATGGCTTCCTGCATCAGATGAGTGCTATCTATTGATTATATTGTACTGGGCCTTTTTAATGGTGAAAAAAGTGGGCTATTTACAGCCCGGCTAAGTCTGCTCTTCCTGCTAATCTAATCCCCAAGCTACTCATGTGGTCATTCCTTCCAAGAAAGCTGAGAGCTCTGTGTAACTTTATACCTGCCTGCCCCTGAGGAGAGGGGGAGCGCATGAAGGAGAGCGATGGAAGAAGGTGAACAGCATCAATGTGTGTGTGTGGGGGGGGGCTGAGAGATATGAGATGAAGTCACCTTTGGGTATCATCGTTACAAAGCCTCCTCTGCCAAAACAACCCCGTCTGTGCTCGTCCAGAACACCAGAAGTTGGTTCAGTTGTGCTCCATTAACTCAGCGGCTGTATCTACGTTTTCCGGTGGGGGGGTGCGCTAGCATACGCATAAAAAAGGAAGCTACGAGCGGAGAGGCAAAGACAAGCAGCGGCGAGAAAATGCGCAAAAATGCTTCAATCAGAAAATGAGATAAAATACTTCATTCCCTTTTGATTCCACAATCCCACTGCATGCAGTAACACTCTCCCACCCCATTAACCCCCCAACCAGCCACCCACAACACACACACTTCTTTCTTTCCTCCCCTCCCTTCCAAAAGACTGGACAGGCTTTTGTTCGCAGGGCACTGAAACCCAAGCTGTTTCGCCTGGTAACATCTTTCACTCTCCGGGCCCCACTGCAGCATTAGATGCAACTGGATATGGGTCTTTTCAAAGCTTTGTATTATTGGGTAAATATGGGTCACTTTGGACTGGCCCATTATGTCGCTTAGGGGAGCTGGAAAAGAAGAGTGCAGGTGACGAAGACAACCGAGTGACACAGTGTGACAATGTTTGCTTCAGATTGCAGCGGCCGCCATATTTCCCCAGAGAGCCTCCATTCTTTTGGGAATAAAAATCAGCACAACTGTCTAGCTTGAACTGTTTACCGTTATTTTCCTTTTTAAAAAGCTGAACCAAAAGCATTTACAGCCAAACACAGTTTTTCCACTTGGGTCTGGAAATCTAAATACCTGGTCAGTGTCTCCTGCTAATGCTAATAATGCTGAGAAGTTTTCCTGATGGGACCCTGCGTGTATTCCCGACCTCCGGTTGCCTGGAAAATGCAACAGAACCCCCACCTCTAATTCAAAGTGAAAAGATAAGTGGTGAAATGTTCCGGCGGGTTTTGCAAGACTTCCAGCTGAAAATGTGTGGCTTCTCGCATTTAGGTCCAGCCACTGCTGCGGCACAGGGTTTGAGCTCCTCAGAAAAAAAATAAAGTCTGGAAAGCTGGGTCTCCGGTAGAGAAAACAAGCAGATACTGTATGGAAACGTGTAAGGCCTCTTGTCTAGACTACGTTTGTCTAAAGAGGCTTAGGGTGAATGGAAAATAAAAAAAGCAATAAAACAGAAAGTAATTCAGCAAGTAGATTTTAGGTCAACAGCGTAAGTACACAATAAAACAGAGCAATCACAATTCGTTCTCAAAAGAGACTACAAAGAAATAGTCTGTTGTTTTTTTCAATACACACAAGTTTTTTGTTATTTCTGCTGCAAGTTTTAATTCCTTTTTAAGCACAAATATGTAGATTTTAATTAATGCTCTCTGGTTCTGTTTTTAAAAATAAATAGTGGATCTGTTAACTCAAAAAGTCTATTTAGCTTTAGAAAAATTGTATCATCATAATTAGTAGGGATGTGAATTGGCAAGAGCCTGGCGATACGATACACATCCCGATATGTGCCTCACGATACGATACATATCGCGATATATCCTAAGACTGTACCAGAACAATTTTTCTCTTTTTTTAAAGAGTATGACAGAAAAAAAACTGAATGTCAATATGTGTTTCATTGTAATAAAATGTTGCATTTATTTTATTTAATAATCACAACATTAAGCACTACAACTGTATATTGATATTGGCAGCAATGTGGCACAGAGTTTCGATTCAGCACTCATTTCAAGGAAAAACTAAGAAGTACATGTCTCATAACAGCAAAAACTGCAAGGCTGTATGAAATTTTAATATAAACTGCTTCTCGCGAGATTTTGTTGTTTGGTCGCATTGTAGAGAAGCTCAAAGCGGCTCAGTGTGCTGCCAACCAGCGGTCGGGGGTTTTGGTGGAAAACAAAAGTAAGACGCTGAAGGACGCTCATAAATAATAATTGAATATCATCTTGTCAGCATTTTTAATCCATAAAAGTATCATCAAATGAAATCTGATATATCGTGATATATTGCCAAATCGATTCCCCCCCACATCTTTAATGTTTAGGTCCCACTTTGATCATCTTTTGACCGATTTTTAAAGCATTCCCAGTGGCATTTTAATCATGATTATGGAGTTTTTAGCCAAACTCTGAAAACTTTTGTCATTTTCTAAGACATAATTTCTGCAGAGCGCCTGTAGTTCATCAGAAATTCGCCCCAGAATGTAACCAGGACTGTTGACAGCCTGTCCCCTTTCCACCATCCATCTGTTTATATGCTCCCTTTTAAGGTTACAGCCCCTTCCAGCCCAAACCTAACATTACTGGTGCGAGCAATACTGGAACTCGAACTCGAACAGATGCCAGACAAGGAAAATGGATCTAGTTGCCTGCAAATAGATGCATTAGAATGGAGCAGAGTGTGCCGCAATATCTTCTATGTCACACTTACAAGATCTTTTAAATGACATTTTTGCCTCTGCTCCTGATTCATAGCAATTTAAATAAAGAAATATTCAATTTTTAAGCTTAATATTCTTTATGTATGTTCTCCATAGTGAGAAAAATACAACAAGAAGAAAAAGCGCCAAAAACACAATATTCATCAGAGTGAGTCTTTACAACTTCTCTTGATAAAAACCCACATTACTTGGAGAATACATTGTTTTTAAATTTATAATCTATTTTTTCTTGCATGTCTAAATTTAGAGGGAAAAACATCTACATTTTTAGTGTGAAATTATCTGCTAAATTCCCTGCAGAATAGGCTTTTTGGAAGTGAAGGCGACCCCGTCTTTCCAAAAGAGCAGCATGGGTGCTCGGAAGTCTTCCTTTAGCGCTGTGCTCCAGAAGCCATCAGAGATTCCTGGCCTGGGAATGATGGGAACAGACGGAGGGGGGACCAGAGCCACACACCTGCCAGATGATTTGTCATTATAGAGGGGTCAGCACTCAGCTGTCACCCCCTAATCACCCATCCTACCCCTTCAGTAAACCCCCCCCATCACCCACTAAACTCCACTCCAGTCCTCCCCAAACACCGCCTGCATTCCTCAGGCGGCTCCGGTTTCACTCACAGCACTTCAGCTCCATCTGCCCCTCCTTCCTACACTCTGCCCTGGGAGAAAAATATACCCCCGCGAGGGACATGTCACACTGACTGCATTGTTCGGGTGTGCAACGAGTGTATCCACGCAATTGGCGAGTGCAAATACATGTTTATCTAAGGGCGGAGCTTCAATATTAAAGAACAAACGGTGGAGCAGAATTTTACCAACGGAGAATGTGAGAAACCAGAATCCACCCCCCTGCAGAGCAGACAGTCAAAACATAGATAACTCTCACAGGTATATAATATCTGTCAGCAGCGGTCTTTCATCATTACAGGTCACAGGTCACACTCTTTTCCACTGAAAGCAGCTTCCTCTGGGACAACCCAGTGAGACAGATCCGCAGCCATTAGCCTAGCCACTGTCCATCAGATTATCTCAAGTCGTACTCTAGTGAGTGCGCTCGAGGGGCTTGGTGAGCTTACATCATATATATCACACAACCCCTTATCCATTAACATGTGTCTTATCATCACTCCTAACCGGCTGAGTCTGTGTACTCCAGAAGTGAGAAGTAGAGGGCTGTGAGTGTTACAAACACTTACTTAAGAAGGGGAACTTGTTAAAAAACTGTTTCGGGGTTAAAATCCTCAAAAGGAGTGACTGACAATCCGAAAACTGTTCCTGAGAACGAAGCTTGTTTTTGAGTCATAATTAGAGGTGAGTTTGTTTGGTTTGACAAAGCCTGAACTGCAGAGGTGACAGCCATGAGGCCTCCTCCCGAATTCTACTGCCCTTCCTGTTCAAGCATCACCTGTCATCTTTCATTACAGCCTGGCGTTATAGACATGCACCTCCCCTGTCTAGCCAAATGGGGGCAGTAGAGGCTGTCTGACTTAAATGGCAACAGCCATGGGGCACACAGAGGCATTACCTCTAACCACCTGACGCACAGAGCATCTTTCTTTCACCTTATGAGATGCCACTTGATA
>NC_050533.1:13015596-13051158 GCF_002922805.2 Oryzias melastigma
GAAATTTAAGAAGCAGGAGGGAGGGAGGGAGGGAGGCAAACCGCACCGGAGAGGGAAGATAATGACATGACATCAGTGTCATCGTTAACCAAATGGGGCTGTACACAATGGAGGAAAATATACTGTCCGGTGAATGGCCGCTATCACGAGACACACCCATACACGCACAGATGCACAAAGACACACACATACGGAACAAAAGGAGCTCGGACAGTTAGATGTAACATACTGGAAACGGATCCCCAACAAACAGAGGAAGAAAAGAGTTTTCCCAGCAGGGATTTGCGTCTGCAGGTATCGCTTACTGAAGCATGTGAGGCACTGGGAAAAGGCAGAGTGTACTATTATTCTGTAGAAAAGGGCACAAGAGTTTGTGTGTGAGGGGGTGATTCATAAACTATCTGGAAGAAGCACCTCCTTTTCTAAGGTGTGTGTGGCAAGTCCCCACGGCCGAGCCCCTCAAGACAGGAGTTTGTTTTGTTTCACCAGCCTTTAAGAGTGGAAAATGAGCTGGTTAATCCCCCTGCTCATAGCCGGGCCCTTTCCCCCGCACTGCTTGAAGAGCAGAGGAGCTGCTAAGGGTTCAAATCCATTTATGTCTGCATGATCATTAAACTCTGAGCACTTTTAACCATTTCCTTCATCTCAAAGAGAGTCTCCGCTGGTTCGTCCAGCATACAAGCCACAGAGACAAAACGCCTGACTTCTGTAGGATGATGAAAACAAGACAAATGCATTTCCCATTGTGTCATCCAGTAATTCTCTCTCTGGTTTCTTCTTGTACTTCAGGTTAGAAATGATTACCCACAAGTAAAAAGCTTCTGGTCAACTACAGAGAGAGCTTATTTTGACTCATACTTCAAGAGAAGATCAATATTTGCTCAGATCTATGGGAAGGAAAACAATAGTGATCTGGCCTATACCAACCCTGGCTGTTAATGGTCTATTTACTGAGACAGACAGGATAATGGTCTGGGTGTTGGCTGGTGGAGAATCAGACGGCGGCCATGATATGCTCCATTTCTGGAAGAGTTTTGATAGAAACAAGAAGTGCAGAAAATGAGTGTCGACACAAGGTGGTGGCTAAGAGTGCTTTGTGTAAAGATGTGGCATCCTGTTGTCACAGACAGGTTTACAAGTCAAATAACTAGCCTCCAGTCTCCACACTATTATAATGCCGACATTCTCTTTTGGTTATGCAAATTCTAAATCTGTGTATGTCTGCAGTCCAGCTTCCAGACCTAAGCTATGAAAACACTTAAACGGCCAATGAAGCTCTGCGACGGCATCTATAGTTGCAAGTAACGCAAGACAACAGCATGTCAGACAAGTGTACAGTGTGGAGGATATCGGATAACTGAGAAACCAAGTTTAGCTTTAAGTTATGGTTATGGTGGCACGTGCAAGTATTGTTATGCAAGAGACAAATCAATAATTTTTTTTTTTGACCAACATAGGATTTTCTAGCTAGCTAAGTGGTGAACAACAAGAGAAATGCCCTTAAAATATTATTCAGAAGTAGTAAAAGTAGATCAAAGGCTGTTGCTCTTGGAAGAGTTCAAGTGAGGTCATGCTAACCGGCACCTCATCTCCCCATAACTTACCCATCAAAGCTGCATTTGTGGGAGAGAGTGTGAGAGCGTATGAGTCTTTGCGGCCCAGAATGCAAGTCGTGTCTCTCTAAGGTGCCATCACTTTGCTCCTGTCAGCTCTCACACTCTGACATCCTGGTGCTGTGCCTCGGGTCCCTCATGGTCAGCGACCTCTGACCTGCCCCCTAGGTCTCCCGGACCCATCAGGCCCCTCAGATGGATGAGTGCCTCGCAGGGATCAGAGAATCGGGGAAATATGGAAAAGCTATTCTTTGCCATTTCTTAACTGCTTTACTTGTTCAGTTTTATATTGCCGTAGTTCAGAGTGGAAGTATTTTTTAAAGAACTCTTGATCAGTTGGCCAAAACCCAGAAAAAGACGGGGATTTAAGATTGGGGGTCATGCTTACCAGTCAGAGACAGTCTATAGTTTATTGTCAAGAACTCAGGATTGTGGCGGCAGTGCCGACTACCCTGAATACCTCCCTCTTATTAAAGCACTTAACATAACTCAACATACAAACAAAACAAAACAAAAAATACACACACAGTTCATTTAAAAACACAGGCACCAGGGGATGTATGGAAAAAAGAGCATCACTGAGAGACCCATTAACCTCCGTCTCCCAAACAGATCCAGCCATCTTTTAAGCACACGGCATGTGTGTGCACAAGTGATTTATGTATTATTTTTGTGTCCACGAAAACACTGATTATCTTCAAATGGAGACCTAGAGGCAGTTTAGAGAGGAGAAAATGATTAGTTGTTGCCTGTGTTTATGATTGTGGGTCAGAGCAAACTACCAAAGGCTATTTAACCTCACAGATAGTGACTTAGTGAGGGAAAGTGCTCTTAGGACTACTTCCTTGTGCATAAAAGCGCATCCCCAGGAGAGGGACTCCAGACTAAACACTCACTCATTCAGCTGCTCCCCTTCAACGGACTAACAGGAGACGGATCCCCGACGAGCCCTCCCGATGGCAAACCTCACTTTTTCCACCAATTATAGAAAGCAATGCGGGGTTGGGGGGAGGAGGAGGAGGCAGAACTTCAAAATATTATACACATTGGCATTTGGCGAAGCTCATTGAGCAACTTCTGTCAGAAAGAGATGGGCTAATTTCGGGGCAGCGCGTGCCAACACAAACAACTGTTCTGGCGAGCGTTCATTGTCAGCACTTGAGGTTTGAGTCAAATTTTTCAACGCTCCACAGCCAATTTCTCTTTCCCCTATTCCCCTCATCTGATTTGTCCACGTCCAAAATTCCAGTCTTTCATCGCCTACACAGTCAGAACTCAGAAGCATTCTCTTGTAGAGAACGAATTCCGGTTCAAAAACCCATTTACGTAAATAAAAAATGGAGGTCTTTAATTATTTTTTTGACCACACTAGGATCCTTTGATAGAAATGTTTTTAGGTAGAAGGCAACCGTGACTTTGACACTGCATCCATCACTACAGTATGAAGCTCTGGGGGGTTTCACAGCAACTTCTGTAGTCTGTAGGTTTTTGATTCATCTAAAAAGCCATGCAAACGTAAACACTGAGCTTCTGTTTGTTTCTGCAAAGCCACATTTACTTCGTCT
This sequence comes from Oryzias melastigma, assembly GCF_002922805.2. Classification (NCBI taxonomy): domain Eukaryota; kingdom Metazoa; phylum Chordata; class Actinopteri; order Beloniformes; family Adrianichthyidae; genus Oryzias; species Oryzias melastigma. Next base: position 13,018,775 of record NC_050533.1, read on the forward strand.
TTGATTTTGTTTATTAAAGGCTTTAACTATTCAACATAAAAGCAAAGAGCCATGACAAGTACTGCATTTGCATGGACCAAAGAGATGGGCAAAAATAAAACAATTCGGAAACCTCGCAACGTTTGAGGGTCATATCCTCTGGGGCAAATCACAATACACCCTTGCACACGAGGAGATCCTTCGCTTGTGTACCTCTGCGTTTAAGGGGAGGTAGAAGCTGAACGAGCACTTTTGGAGGCCCCCTGAATATGCAACCTTTACTCCGCTCCAGTGTTGAGCCAGATGTCTTTAATATAAGAGCTCAGCTCATATTTATTCAGGTACAGCTGAAAGAGAGGGAGCAAAAAGAGGTGTAACCTCTTTTCTCTGGCATTCATGCAGCACTCCTGTGGTTTTTTTGGGAGGGCAAAGGGACAAAGCGATAAAGACACTAAGACAGAGAAGAAAGGGGAAAGAAAAAGAAGATCAAGAGGAAGTCAAAGAAAAAAAAACATAGCAACAGTTTGTCTCAAGTTGGCTGAATATTCTATGCAAAAGACAAGCCCCAGAGGCCCTGGGGCCACAGGAGAGGGGGTGTGTGAGCTCAACGTACCAGTCTCACTTGATGACTGTGTCCAAGACAAATCACCAGTGGTGTTCCTGTCACAGTGGGCCTTGACCAAGACAAACAGTCATGGTTTAAAATAAGTACTTGCCCCCTCACACTCCATTCCATCTCCTCCACACTCCGGCACATCCATATCTTCTCGCAAGTTCAAACATATTCCCTTCACAGGTCACAGGAGTGGAGCTGCAGCGTTCACGGGGGACTCACTTTTCACTCTACCAACACTATCTGCATTCTCGGTTACCTCATTCTATCACATGCTGCATGCTCGACTGTGGCCAATATGAATGTATATGAGAAAAAAAAATGCTTTTGGTTTGTATGTAAACTTACGTCAATGTTTATATAGAATCACTAAATGTCAAACTTCGCTGAATTCCAAACTGCTAACGGTGCATGAGTGTCAGCAATACTGTTTGCTTTTAACAACACAGTGCATCTTGGGACTTGTGGTTGGTGTGGACCAGTCTGTCCATGTCACTGCAGAGGATAAGCACTCTGGGAGCCATGCCCCCCCCCGAACAAAGTCCCATTTATCTGTATGGCAGAGTCCTTCCAGGACCCCTGATCTGCTGACATGAGTCCTCCCTGCTCAGATCCAGTATGCAGCAAAAACTGTGAGCCGTGTTTCATCTGCATATTGATTGGCTTGGACAAAAGAAGCAGGACCTCAGCAATTCCCTGAATATATAATGTAAATAAGTAGTAATTCGGCTTAAAGTCTACAAACATGCTTTCCCTTAAGTAGAGCTGCTAATTAGGTAAAATGTGACTGAACTACAAAAAAAAGTCAAGTTATTTTTGGACATTAAAACACAACCAGTAAACAAAAAGTCACCATAAACATGCTGACCTTATGCATATCTCAGCCGTATGAAGGTTACTGTCAGGTTGAAGCAATTCTCAAAGTCAATGAGCTTGACACAAAGCAGTATGACCCCGTTTTGCCTGTCACCCAATAAAAGCAGGCCTTTCTCAGTGTGTGGGCAGGCTGTATTGCCAGCCAGCTGAAGTGCAGACGGCTGGGCGCTGGACGGTCTGATGGATGGCTTATACTCCGAGAAGGCTGGACCAATGGCGTCGTGGATTGATTGGCCCAAAGGGGCCGTCGGGAGGGGAAAGCACTTCCTGTGTGTGTGTTAATGGACGCTCCTGCCAATGCTCCATGGTGGCTTGTGGCAGACTTTTCTTATGCCTTCTTTCTCTACCAAGCCCATTCCCTGATACTCACTTTCAGTATTTCAGTTCATTAGAGAAGCTAACTGCCACGCATCAGCTCAATTTCATTGATTTAAAACAATTTATCCAAATTAAACTTCAAGTCTAAACATTTATATTTTGCTATTTCTAACAACTTTTTATTCTTAGGCCATCCAAAAAAAAGTAAAAAGTAACTTTTAAAAGGAGGACATTCTTCTGTTAATGCCTTAAGCTTTATATTTAAAGATTTTTTTAATATCCTGGACTTCAAACCTAATCATAGGAAAGATATTGTTTCTTGTTTAACCACAGGAGAGAAAAGTTATACATATTTTTGACTGAAAAATACTTATTTTTGTCATGTTAGAGAGTGACGTTTTATTTGTGTTGTGTTTTATAATCTACTATACAGTGTAATTTACAACCAAATTTGGTTTGATAGTCGAGCAAACCAGTAAACTTTGGCTGTGGCTTGTTCAAAACTCAACTGCACGCCTTTTAACCCATTTTAGTGAAAAGAATTACACAAACCTTGAAATCTTTGAACTGGTTCCCAGTCAGCTTTAAGATTGATTTCAAGATTATTTTATTAATTTATACATATGTTAAAGGAATTTGAATTGTTATTTTTTATGTAATGAATAAGAACTGGTTTAATTTATGACCCTCCCAGAGCCTTCAGGTCCCCAGGTCCTGGTCTGGTGGTGGTCCCCAGGGTCAGAACAAAAACCCACAACAGGGGTTTGCAGTGAAGTTTTTCTACCTCTTATAACTAACTCCAGTCAGAGGTACAAAGATGAATAGGAATTTCTTGGCGCTGCATCTTTGTGATACTTAGACCAAAAAACTCAAATAGATTTTCACCAAAAAACTTTAAGAATCTAAAAAAAAAAATCACAACTTATATCCCTTAAAAAATACAAAATGCCCAAAAGCCAAAATATAAAATTGTTTTCTTACAAATAAAGCAAAAATGTTGGACAAAATTAATCAAAAATGTCAAAGACGGGTATGCTCTACATGTGTTACATTCCAAAAATACTTGAAAACCGATAAGCTTTAACCACAACTTCTCTTATATTCATCCCAGACAATGATGCCCACAAAAAAATCCTACTTTTTTAAACAATGCCATCTATTGTTAAATATGTCTCTTCAATTTGCTTTTTAAACCATGCTCTTGTATAGTGCTGTGACATATTGCAAAAAAAGAAGAATTAAACATGAAATAAAACAGTTTTTCCTCAATATTATAATATTTTCTGATAATGTGAAATCCCTCATTGTTTTTGGTCTTCATCATCAAAACACAGAACTTCAGAGAAAACAGGCATATTGGAATATTTCCCTATTTATATGTTGGTTTTAATTGGGCACTTTGGTTACCAGTCTAACAAGCAAATAAATTGTTCTTCTATGGTTCGGTTGTTTCAACTTATTGGTCACTAATTTTTGTTTCTATAAATCTCACACATATCAAATACACATTTTGGTTTACCTTAAAAATATAGCACAAGGAAATTGATGTAGTTAGCACAAAAATGGTGCATGTACCCTTTAAACTACTTACAATATACAAGCAGCATCGATCTTTTCTGTTCACAACTCAAATGCATTGAAAGCTCAGAGAATCTTGCATGGCTACATAAAAATATTGACTGTAAAAGTCTTCAGTAAATGTAACTTTCAGTAAAAACATGTAAAATAATGTCTGGTAAATCAAAATGACTGAATGGCTACAGTGAGTTGAAAACGGAGAAATAAATGTGTACCCATATCTTCCCAGCTGCTCCAGTTCAGGCACAGGAGGTCCGTAGGTTTCAACATGAAGGGGTTTGTAGAGGTAAAGCGCTTCCTCTATCCTAGGCAAAGGCTGCAGAGATACTGTGTGGTTCTAGAGGGGAAAATAACACAGAAAAATACAATTTTACACAAAAAACTTTTTTTTTTTAAATCGTAGCCCTAAAAAACACAAAGTAGATTTGTCTCTGCAGCAACAAATGTGGTCAACCCTTATAATGCTTTAACAGGAACAAAAAGTAATGCTGATGATCATCTAAGAGAGAGAAATAATCAAGGTTGATTGACTCACAAATGTTGGGTCTCCAACAGTTTAGAAAAATCAAGCCAAAATGAAACATGTCACATGGCTGATGACTGGATAAAAATGAAATCAAAGCTAAGACTTTGCAAGAATATTGTGTTTCTATATTTTCCCGACAATGAGGATTGGGCAAGAAATATGAGACTTCTCAAGGACGCAGTGGAACTGTTCGATTTGAGGCTCTGCCATCAAAGGGGAATTTCCACACAGCGTCAGACCGCTGTGTTTTCTCCAACATTAAAGCAATAAAAAAAAACTCAGAGGACAAGCCACGGTCATGAAACAAAGCAGGATTAAAAAGAAGCTGTTTGGCCAAGAACAAACTGTTTTTTTTAAAGAGAAAAGCAAAGGAACTTAAAGATAATGCAATATAAAAACATAAGAGAGGAAACAAACAAAAAAAGGTAGCAGAGGGAGTACAAGAGAACACAGAAGAGAGCTGATGAAAACCAAACCAAACACATAGCATATGCCTCATGACCACAGATTACTCTTCCCTCCCTCACATAGGATTTTGACCCACACAATCACACATAAAACACATCCACACCAACACAAACAAAGTGACCAAAGCCTAGCTCAAAGTTACAAAAGCTTGGGATTGTCATAACCAATGTAGAGTTATCTTATTTAAAACTAAAGCAAAGGATAACTTTGTTCAAGTAAGCATGAAAAAGCCTCACACATACGCCTTAAGTTAAATAAAATAGAACACTGATGTGGTGCATCTACTCTATTTGTGCTCTTTATGATTTATTGAAGGGTTTTCTTTGTTGGGATTTCTTTACACCAAAGATTTCTTTCACTGTAAAAAAGGTTTAGAAAAAATAAACATTATGCATCAGAAACTAACCTGATTTTTTTATTTGGTAACGCAAACTTACTCAAAGCTTATAGGTGCTCCAGGCTAGTGTCTGTATGTCAGGTAATCCATTTAGAGATTAATGCTTTAATCTATCCTCACAACTCCGCTCTTATTTCCTTAATGACTTCAACTTAGACGGTTTTGTAAATCCTTACGAGCCAGAACTTGTTGTTTTCAGTGTACGTCTGAAGTTTGAGCAGGTGAGGAACAGTGACAGTGGCAGTGCATTGTCGAGTGGGTTTTTCCAACGAAGAAAAAATGAAAGTTGAATGGCTTCCCAGAACAAAAAAATGTCTTTTGACTACAAACTATACAGTCAGTGGAAAAACAGGTTCTTTTCTCTCCCATCAATGAGTTCTTTATGAAGGCAAATAATATCAAACTGGTCAAATCCAAAACTTGCAGAAATATTTGTCAGTTTTTTTTAATTAAAAAGTACAAAAATTGCTAAAAATGAACACTTTATCTTGTGTTTTTGATACATTTCGCTATGGTTTCTACTTAACCTTTAACCCATTGGTGCCAGTGAACTGTTTGTCTATCCCACTCTTTCACAGGCTAATCAAACCCAGACTACTAAACCCAATCCCAGTCACTCTCTCCCTTTTAAACTCCTCAATCTCTCCATCCATCTTTATTTTCAGACTTTTACTTCTACTGCTCCCTTCACAGCGAGGTGCTGAGATAGAGGAGGTGAAAGCAGAAATGTCCACGTTGGGGGTGCTGTCGAGGCCGGTATATTGGGAGTTGTAGACAGCTCCAGTTCAGTAAATCAGATTTTTTTTTCTTAATGAGACAAACAGATGAGGCGTCCCCACCCCCACCCTACAACGTCAAACATTTATTTGCATTCTTCAGGAAGGGCACCTTGAGAGTTGGCATCAGCACGTATCAGAACGTACTCCAGAATACAGCCAAGTCTTTCAGAGAACCCATACTGTTCACAAACACAGAATGTGGACCCACCCCCTCAAGAGAGCCCTCCTGCACACCTAATAATACTTGCAAAGCTTTCAGTCATGGACTCATCACCGCCTATTAAAAGCCTGTGTAAGCTACAACATATGAATGTTGTTTTTGAAATGCAACTGAGAAGGAAAGCAACAGAAGGCGGCAACACCAGACAGGGACAACAAGGCAGAAACATCTGAGGGACTGGGGATCGATGAGATAATATGACTAATTATTTATGTAAAAAATCGTGTAACTAGGCTCTTCAACTGGAGAAGAACTTTCGTGATCCTTGTGAAATCCTGATCAAATTTACAATAAAGCATGCTCCTGAGAGCACAAATACATTAATGCTACATCCCCTCTGCCATTTAGACTCAACAGCTCATTTCACGCAATCAAATTTAAGTAGATATTTTTTGACATTTAGAAGAAAAGTGATTCAAGATATCCTTATCACTTAATAGTATCAATACTTCTTATTTTATTCACCAATCACTAAAGTATTGCTAGGCCAAACTTGTTGACATTTTTGAGTGCTGCAAGTGTTTGGGTTGTCTAGGCCAATGGAAGGTTGTAGACAAGAGTGGCTGCATTTTAAGGGGAGTGCAGGTGTGTCTCGCAGTTCCTCATCAATTCAAGGGGCATCATGAAAATGGAACGTATCATTCTCGTGTGTTTGGTAAGTGTATTGTTACGTTTTTGTAAGGATAACACAAGTTGAATGCACTTGTGATGTGCGAGTAATCCTTTCGTTTGGTGTCCTTATGCCACACTCTAGTCCAGTGTTTCCCAACCCTGGTCCTCAGGGAACACTGTCCTGCATTTCTGCAATCCAACCCCACTCAAACACACCTGCCTTTGATGACTGTCATTGTCAGGCTTCTACAGAACCTGATGATGAGCTGAATCAGGCAGGGCAACATGGAAAACATGCAGGACAGTGTACCCTAAGGACCAGAGATGAGAAACACTCTAGTCATTAGTAAGGTGCACAAACTGGTTCCTTACTGACCGACTGAAAATGTTGAATGGACGGGTGTGCAGGTGAAGCATGAGTTCCCGAAAGATGTCCACACAAACTACACTGTGATTGTCTAATTTACTAATATATAAGCATGCAAGAAGAACGCAAGGAACATTTTCACTCTAGGGGCTCATTTGCTGTCAAAAAGCATCTTGTTGACAAAAAAAAAGAAGAACTTTACCAGCATAGCTAATATACTTAAAATACAGATCTGTATGGAATAATACTTTTTTCCTGACTGCACATTACATAAACAGTTCTAAATGGTCACATAAAGCTTTATCAGTTATATATCGCTCAAACCGGTGGAGGAAATGATGCAGAAGTGCTGACTCAACACACTTCATTACTCATCACGTGTTTATGATGCAACATAATCCTTTTTTTCATACTGTTGTGTTTGTCTCTAATGAAAGAAAAAACAGTGTTAGTGCAGCAGACTGTTGAGGCACATAGTCATGAATGTTTTATGAGAGAGAGGTCTCATAAAAGTCACATTATCTTTAGGCTACAAGATCCATGTATCCAAGCCAAAACTATGGATGACTTTAGAAACGTTTCGGGTTAGCCCATAGATGCTAGCTGATGTTATGTCAACAAACTTGTCAAAACTGAATTCATAAAGCTAAAAAATGGCAGCATTATAAATGTGTTTCAGTCCCTTCCTTTTATCACCTTCCAGTAGCTTATTTTCCTTTTGCACCATGGCAGCCAGGTTAATCATTTTTTGCAGTTTTTACTTTGAAATCCAAGTAATTAATAAACAAGCACCAAGAATAATAATAAAAAAAGTTTCTTTTTCAAACAGGAGAGTTTTATGTTTGTCCAAGCCCGAGTCACCAGAGAAAACTGATCAAGCTTTTGACAAACTGCACAAATATCAGCAGTCTTAAGCATCCTGTTCCTCCTTTAACTCATCAGAATAGTAAGATGTATTAAGTGTAAGGGGATAGCCCTCTGTTTCCAAACTTTTCTGACAGATACTACGTCAAAAAGATGAAACATACAATAAATTACTCTCCATGGATTTATCGGTAATCATTCTATATCTAGTATGTCCATCATGTCATATAAAAGGTTACAATGAAAACAATAGAAAGTGGTCTGGATGTAATACTGCATAGGATATTAACATTTAACGTAGATTTAAGAACCTTCCGATTCCCAAATCTTTCTTCTTCTGTCCTGGCACTGCTAGTGTTTCTCTGTGGATAAAGAGCTTTGAGCCCCAAGTAGCAAGTGTAAAAACTGCTGCCTCCCTATGCCTTACAGGTTTAAATATAACTGAGGCAGCTGCCTCGGCGCAAAGCCCCTAAAGCTGACAACTCTTTTTTTCCGCTGGGTTGGTCCTGCCTGTTGGCAGTGTTTGCTGTGGCCAACGTAAAGAGGGCCAAGTGTAGGGCAGGGGCAGAGGTGTAAATGCCCACATTTGTTGGTGCCAATCAGGGATCATAGTTCTCTTTACCCCCCTGAGGTAACCCCAAATTTTCAGAGAGCCTTCAAACTATCAATGCATGTGTGAGCAAACAAACAGGGAAAAAGTCAAATAATAAGAAGTTTTATAAAATAATGTAATTGGATTTCAGATGCTTGAGATCTTTTTATTGTGTCAAAGATATTCAATCATATCCAGAATACCTGCAGGGCTAGGTTAAAAATAAAAAAATTAATCAAATCTATATTTTCTTTAAAAATGCTAAATTGGTACATCAAAGGTATTTAAAACATTTATTTTAAAGCTATTTCTAGTGTGTTTGTTAAACCATCTTTGTAGCTGATTTTTAATGTATTGTATTTACAAAAATTCTGCTTTTCTACACTTTAAATAACTGGTTACACAAAAGCAGGTTTACATAACAAAATAAAATTGATATTAGAGTGGAAATTTGACAAATAAGTCACCAATATCAAAAAATCAAATCTAATGGTTAGTTTACAAATCTCAAATTACTTGATCCAGTATTTTGGCTGGGACACCTACCCCCAAATACATTTTTTTGTTTGTTTAAAAAAAAAGTGAGAAAGACTGAAGAAGAGACAGTTGGCATTGAGGCTTGTGCGCGGCAACAAACTTTGTCAAAACCAGTTAGGCCAGTTTGTCTGAGGAAAAAAAGGCAGAGCTTGCTCAGTGCTGTTGACCACAGGTCACCATGTGAAACAGGCCTGAAAGAGCTGACATCATGTATGACTGCGCCTCTGTGATTTCCATACCAGTAAACTCAACTCTAGGTAAAAAATGAAATGAAGGCAAAGAAAACCTAGGGGTTACTTCAGGCAGCTACACCTTCCAGAGATACACTGTACCCTTTTCGTCGATGGTGTGCATGTTAAGTGTAGGGCGTTTATGTCCGTGTTTGTCTCCTGCTTATATCAGGTGCCAGTAGTGGCTTCATCAGGTATGTCAGCTGCTCCGTCACCTGAGGAGTGGATCTGGCTCCAGCAAAGCTGGAACCTGGGACCTTTCATTTAGGATGGTGCTGAAAGCTGTGCCAAGGTTGAAAGACTCGGTCAACTACGTTCAGGCATGTAGCAGCTTATGAACGATCTGCAACGGTACACGGTTAGATAAGAAAGTAATATGAAGCTCACCACACTAACAAACTCAATAACATATTACTGTTATGCAAGTTGCCTATACAGACATGTTGGGTCAATTGTCCCAAATGTAAGATTTTATCTTTATGCTCATTGTCTGTTTTAAACTTGATTTATATTATTATAGGGTGACAGTTTTTGTCTGGTAATTTCCTTTTGCATAAAAGGTGCTTTAAAAATAAAGTTTGATTTGATTTAATTCTGTTTTTTTTATCAAAGCAGGTTCAAGCTGTGATGGCTTCTATATTCATGATGGGATGTGACGCAGGTTTTGTATTGGACAACAAGCAACCTGTTTAAACACTAGGTTGTTGCCTCCCTCCCATACAGTCTACCTTTTGATATCAGCAGACATCTATTTTAAAAAGACATTACACTTCAAAGGATGTGTACTTAGACTACTGGGGGGGAGGGGGAGCCATATTTTTGTGTGTGCACCCGCACATGGGCATGTGTGTCTCTAAGTTCAATAGAGTTCCTACAAAGTAAGGGATTAGTGAGCGATTCCCGACCATTCCTGAGGCAAGACCAGGCCCATCCCACTTTGCATTACACCTGGACTAAGACAACTTTCCCCTCGTACTTCCTGAACACTTCATTCAAAAGTTATGCAATCATTCTGTAGATTTTAGGAGTCTGGAATGAAGACTTCTTTCATAATTTTGAATATATGAGAGGAACAGTGAGAACAAGGCTCTGGCATCTTCTTCCTTATAAATCATTATATAGTGCAATGTCCAATGGACACATGAAATGAGAAATTGTTGGACAGTTGAATAAATCGGTTTTAAGATGTATGAACTATTGTAGTTTTGAATCATAACACCAACGGAATATATGGCCCATTAAGCAACGCAAATCAGTCAGATAATGTGGTTTTACTAAACTACCCAGAAAGCCTAGAGGGGCCAAGAGGCATCCAATTGGTCTGAGGGATTGATGGGAAGTAAATCTAGTGAATTGTGTTGTTTTCTTTTTTCTGCGATGAGTGCAACATGACACATTAGTCAAACTAATATCATAATTATTCCTAGATGTGACACATGGAATATAAAACAATACTTTCCCTTTTTCAGTTCAATATGTTGAAGCCCACTAGCCCAGTATGAATCACCCTCCCAGGCTCCTTACTATAGTACACATAAGCCTCGTTTCCACTGAGTAGTCCAGTCCGGTACGGTAAGGGGTGGTACAGTACAGTTCAGTTAATTCTGGCGATTGTTCCACTCAGTTAAGCCTTGCTTCCACTTGTTTTCCCGGCGCATACGTGGTGTAGACCGCTAGCGTGTCATTGAGTCATTGTAGTGCGACAACTAGAAAAGCAACAACAATGAATGTCATCCAGCAGCTCGTCTTTTCCTTGCTTTACTTCTGGTATATCATATATAACAGGAATTTAATGTTGTTTGAAAGAAGATTGCAGGCAACTAAGATGAAGACCGCTGTTGGAAATGTTAGCTTAAATAAGAGCTTTATTGGCGCTTTCTGATTGGCGCTTTCACTTTCTGCCAATCAACGGGTGGCAACAACGGCTCAACATCACTTTTCAATGAACCTACAACAGATGGAGGCCATCAAGAGGTATGGTTCGATACTGTTTCATGGTTGTATTTTGCAATGGAAACTCTCAAAATACCGAACCGAATCGTTCAGTAGAAACGAGGCTTTAATGCTCCAACACTCAATGAAGCGGTGTGGCTCTATAGTTTTTTGTAAGGATTCTTGAGCGCTGTATACCACAAAAAATTGGTTTGAGATCAGTAAGCACAACCAGAATTCATACATAAAAGTGCACTGTCAATTTTAAAGAAAGTTAACAGATTTAAGTGCACATTATGATCCAGAAAATATGGTAAACAGTGTATACTTGTATAGCACTTTTCTACCTTCTTAAAAGGCCCAAAGCACTCTACAGTTACAGTCCCATTCTCTCATACATAAACACATTCACACAGTGATGGTGGCTCTGCTGCCCAACATTGGAACCAACCTATAACCACCAGGAGTGGGATCACTGCTGACTGTTTAAAATGAAGTGATATAAATTGAATAACAAACATAAATCATATTTCTACCCATAAATGTAGGTGGCAAAATTGTTTGCAATAAAAAAATGGTCCAAATGTTTCTAAATTGGTACAACAAGACTTTAATATTTTCTTGGAATAGCACATTCTAAAGACAGTCTTTTTATGATAATAATGAAGTTTGTTTAAATAAATTTGATCTATTTCGCTTGATAATGGCCCAACATACAATATTTATTAATATAATGGTGGTCTAACTTGTTATAACTACATATAAATATTAGGGGTGTGTATTTGCAAGAGTCTGGCCATGCGATACATATCGCGATACACGTCTAACCCTACGATATGTAACACGATATATCTCAAGACTTTACCACAACAATTTTTCACAATTTTCTTTAAAGAGTATGATTTAGAAAAAAGATCTACCTGAATATTAATGCAGCTTTCATTTTAATAAAACTGTAAAAATGTATTTTACTTAATGATCAAAACGCTAAGAACTGCAACTGTATCTCATACACAAGATGCTTTTACCCAAGGAAATGAATGCTGCTTTTCTTTAGGTAAATTACAAATGTAAGACGCTGAACTACATTTGCTTATAAATAATTAATGAAAATATCATCTTCATATACATTTTAAATCGTTACAAATATCACAGAATGGAATATCCCAATATATCACAGAATCAGTATTTCCCTACACCCCTAATAAACACGAGAACAAAAACAAATACTTTTGTTTTTGTTTTTTTATTCTGATGAGAAATGTGAACCCCTTTGTTAAAAGAAACCACAACTTGGTAAATAAACGAATTCAGAAATCTGCAGGATTCCACCAATCTGTGCTGAAACCCCACCAAGTCAAACAGAAGTCCTGCTCTGAAGTGAAGGAAATCCAAACCCACACATTCCCCTGACTCAAGTCCCTCCATCCAGCGGAGCACATGTGTGGGGAGAGTTTTGCTCCACCAACACTCTATAAGGAGCATAGGAGGAACCATAAAACAAAAGGGAAGTCAAAGAAATAATTTATTCTCCTGGATCTGTAATTGATTTTTTTATGGTGGCACATTTTTTTGTATGTCAAATGTTTGTTTCAGCCTTTAGGTGAGCATGAGACAGATATCTCTCCCACGCACCACTGAACTGTGGGAAGACAAGCGTACCTCATGGGGGTTGCAGGGGAAGGGGTGGGGATGATGACACAGCCTATCTCATCCAAGTAAAATGAAAATAAACGACTGGAAATCTGAACGAGAGCCAAGTAGAAGGTCTTTGCAGACATGATGGGTAGAGGGCTGCACAGTTAGAGCAACAACAGGCCTGAGCCCCCCATGCTCCGTTTCTGTGGGATCAACTGCTTGCACAGAGGAATGTGATGACACGACGGTGGGGTCAAGGGAGGTTTTTTAACTGAAGAAGCCCCAGACACTGAAGAAGATCCTGTTTGAAGGTCTGAGCTTTATCAACACGACTGTCAACAAGTTCTCCACTTATATCAGGACTGAACTGAAACTCACACCAGATCTGCAACTGGTTCTCCTATCTCCTACGAGTCATTCATGTATAACTACGTCATCTTGACCAACATGGCCTCACTGTTACAGTCTACATTGATAGTCAACAAGAACGTCACTTCCATCCCAACTCTGAGTAAATTTATATGACTATGCTACAAGAATACACATACTACTAAAGCAATTATCTTAGCAAGGAAGTTTCTTTATTTTTTAATCAATAACTCATTCGTCTAACATCAACAAGACATTGGTTGGTCTGGTCTATTTAATGATTAAACCTTAGAAAGGGTATTATGGCCTTTAGGTGTCACCACAGCAAATGATCTGCCACCATCTAATCCTCTCTTCTGGATCCTTCTCATTCACACCAACCACCAATGTCCACCTTGACCCTAGAACAGTTTTGCTTTAAAAAGTTAAAAGATCCTTTTTACTGGGTAATTTTTACCCGATATAACATACCCAATAAAAAGTATTTGTCATAAAAAATAGATCAAAATATGACGACACATGATAAATTAGAGTAGTTTTCTTTTATATTTAACTGTGGTTTATGTAACCAAATTGAAAATAAAAATATAGGAAGATCCTAAAAACATACTCATAATTTTTGCTAAAAAATTTAGTGATTTATAATAATAATAATAATTATAATAATGATACTGGAGACTTGGCCTTTGGCCCACCCATTCTTGGGATATGTAAGACTTATCCAGGGACTAATGACATTCCGAAATGGTGATTTTCATATTGAAAATAATGTGAATACTTTAGCTTGGATTAAAATTACCGAGCAATAGTGCTCTAGGGTTAAAGCCCCACTCCAATTGTCTTTTCAAAAGTGTTCTTATGCCATTTTTAGGCAAAAACAAGAAAAAAACTGCAATTTTTTAGGAAATAGTTTCTGCAGAGTGGCAGTGGTTCACCTCTGTGCTTTTAAATAAATAAAACTTTAGAAGGAAATAGAATTTAAAACTATGATTAAGTATTAACGTAGGTTTAGAAATCTGTATCCAAATTAGATTTTTTTTTTAAATAAGTACAGCAGTCATGCACTCCTCCTTATTTCCTCTTATATGTGATGAAGTAATTTATTAGGATGCATTGAAAAAACAGCACGTCATAAAATTTGACCTATAAAAATGTGTAAGTGTATGCTGTTTATGGCTTAAACAACAAAGAGAAACGCAAAATAATGATTTTTTTTAAAATGCATTCAAGTATATTTTTGGCATGTGTTTAGTTTTTTGTGTGACTTTAATGTGTTCTTTAGGATATTTGTTATTATATTTGCTTGAATAATGCATAAAATGCTCTTTGTCAATGTCTATAAAAAGTTTTAAGAAATTATAAAGTCTATCCTCCACATGTTCAGCTTTTTTGTGGTGGTGTATGACTTGAAACTTGTTCGTGTCGCTCTCTTCTGCTGCTTTAATCTGAGGCGTGAAGACTCTACTGAAAGGCCTATGATGCTGCAATCCTTTGACATTTACTGACTTTGGATTAAAATATTAACAAATCTTACATAAAAACTTAATTTTGAGTTGTACTCACCATTTGAATTCCAGTTGAAAACAAACTCGTAGGTTTTACGTTTTGCTTCTGCTGCTCAATTTCAGTCTCCAGCTGAGCAGCACGGACTTTGTGCTGGGCGAGCAAAAGAGTGGCAGGAAGCTTAGACTGTTCCTGGAGAAACAAAGAGAATTTAGCTTTTTATTAGCAGTTCTTTATTATCAAGCTTCAGCTTAAACAATAAAAGCAGTAAACTCATTCTAGAAGATTCCTCTCTACATGTAAATAACCATCGGAGTAAGGATACTCCACACTTACCGTTTGATTTAACGTATTTTTATTGCGTTAAAAAATGTTTTCTGTTGTAATTTTTCTGTATCTTGCAAAAGCAAAGTACATCACTTTGTATATGCTAACAAATAAACCCTGTTTTTGAGGTATAGTGTGTGGGCTTTTTCTATAGATCTTCTAAAACATAGCTTCCGACCTTACATTGAAATGATCGTTGATATAACTTGATAAAATAAAATATTTAAATTTTTTCTTTTTTTTATATTAGAATATTTTGTGTATGTTTTCATAAGAATTTTCACATTTGTTGTATTAATTTTCGCTTAGAAGTACCATATTTTCTGGAGTACAAGTCGCAGGTTTTTCTTCGTAACTCGGCCGGTTTGGTACTTATTTGTACATTTTTTTAACATATGTAAGCTCATATATTTCTTATTTCCCAACTAACAACCAATTGCCCTGAAGTGGTTGTGTCTGTCAAAAGAGGCAGAGGACGCAAAGAATTTTGTCTTCCTTTATTTTTTTGCTGTCTTTACTTTTACCTTGATAGCACTTTGGTCTTTTGTTGTAAAGTGTTTTAAAAATTAAAAATATAATAAATATCACAGTTCAAATAATCACTAAAATATATAAAAAATAAAAAATGACACATTTTATCATCACAAGTTCTCCATATCATGCAAAACTTTAAGCAACATACATCTAGAAAATGTCTGCACCAAGACGCATTTTACTTTTAAATAAATAAGGGAAATGTTTTTTAAGAGTTAAAAAGAAGTGCACAAAAAAACCCCAATGTCTATAAATTAAACATATTGCAGTCTGACTTTCAACTTCCATAAATCCAAACAGTATAATTGTAGATAAATAATTTAGGCTCAATGATGGATGTCATTCTAATCTTTTATTAGAAAAGGATCGTTTGCTTTGAAAGTTCCCAGTGATGCGTTTTATTGATCAGTTAAAAACTCCTCCCGGAAATATCAGCGTGGAATCTAATGTACGAGCAGATGAATGTTTCGAGTGTCCGAGCGCTAAGCCTTCTGACCGCAGAGACATACACCGATGTTGGGGTTAGAGACTTCCCCACCACCAACCCCCTTGGTGTGGGAGGGGGGGCATGCAAGAGGATCTCATCTCCCTACAGTCAACAGGCGCTGTGCCTTAAACAAACAAACAACAAACTTAGTTTGCTATCTGTGATGGTCTTTCAGCGGGGCGCCCTGCAGGAACAATACCCTTCAAAGCCCACGGGTCAACAAAGTGGAGCCGATGGGCTTTTAAATCACAGAGGTGGAACAATGTAGGCTAAAGCACAACCGCTGAAAATAAGCTTTTAATGATCTCACTGCCGGGAACCCCCAGGCAAACAGTATGTTAGGGATGAAACGTACTGTATGTCAAGAGGTGGCTTGTTCTCTGCCAGTCTTTTGCCTTAAATATGGATGTGTAAAGTTATCTGTTTCTCACCAGTTCATCCAGAAGAGCCTGTTTGCTTTTCCTCTTGGCCTGCAGCTGTCTCTGCTCCTCCTGCAGCACCTCCAGCCTCCGCTGTTCATTGCTTTGCTGTTCCAGCAGCAGCAGCTCCTCCAGCTCTTCCTGCTCTCGCGTCTGCGAGCAAATGTTAGGAAACAATAAGTGCACTGTACATTGAGATCTAAAGAGATAATAGTGCACCCTCCTGCACTTATTTACACCCAAGACTCTAAAATGGGTGCATCCTCAACAGTAATGTGTAAAGAACACCCATTTCTGCACCCAAATATTAAAACTATTTGAAAGAAGTGACCCACAAGAAGGAGATGATTCATTTAAGAAGTTTGCAATAGCCTGAAATGTTCTAACACAGCACTTCTCTGTGCTTTTCAGATGAATTTCAAAGTTGTGTGGTTGGTTTTTTTCCTTTAAATCAGAAAAAGTTGGATTTCTTGGAAGTGAGTCATGCAGATGTCTGCCAATCGGATAGTCAAAGATTCAAATTGCTTGGTAATCACTGTGTCCTTGGGGCAAGATAGTTAACCCCCAATGCTTTAAAGCATAAAGTCACTTTGAATAAAAGTGACTACTAAATAAAATATAAATGTAGAGGGGAAAAAATGACTCAGAGATACATACAAGCTTTGCTTTATTCCGCTGGATGACATCTTTGTTTTCTCTCTGGTATTGCTCCATTCTCAGTTTGGTGTTTTCCACATCAACATTGTTCGTCAGGTTGTACACTACAAATATAAATAGAAAAAAAAGGAAATGAGGGCTCCTCAACCTCATCCGGATCTACACATTCTCACTCCTCACTCCCATATATGGATGTATGGTTCGGGCCCCCTTCATATCACTTTTTGACATTTTGGGTGTCCCCAACTCGTTGTTTTTTTGTCGTGCTGGCTGTTCCCATTGAATCATGGGTCCCCAACCCTCGGGACGTGGTATCGAACGCAGTAACGGACGCAAAACTGGTACCGAGTTAGGGTTAGGGTATCAGTACGGCTCGTATCCCGATACTGGAATGGTACCAGTCAGGTTGAAGATGCCTGATTAGCATATGCATTTTTTCCCTTTCCGCGACCCAAAACCAAACGGCCCACAGACCGGTGCAGGTTCGCAGTCTGAAGCTTGAGGAACCCTGATTTAATGGGAACAGCCAGCCAGTCAAAAAAACGACAAGTTGGGGACGCAAAATGGCAAAACGTGGCGCGGGGGTGGGGGTTCAAACCATTCGTTCATATATGACGAGTGAGAATGCGTTGGTCAGACTCAACAATGTTCAGTTAAAATATAAAAATTAACAGCTTTAAACTAAGTGTAATAGCATTTCACAACATCTACAAGTAACATTAACTATACAAAAAGAAAAAGCTGAGATTTTGCTCTAGTTTAAGTCAAACTCATTGACTGTGTATGAGAACTGGACAGAGGGAGTGTGATGTCACCAATAGAAAGTGACTCCAAACAAATGAAGACAATTCAATAATCATTTTTTTGGAGCCAGACGATGTCAGGAATTAGGTGCAAGTCGGTCTGAGTCAACATTTCTATGGCAACCACTCTAACCAGTCAGGAGTGAGCTTGTTGGAAGGCCACACCCCTATCACTTGAAAGCGGGAGAATCAGTCAATCAAACATTTTGAACATTTAATGTGAAACCACATACTTTTATTGAGGCGTCTGATTGGTCAGTTCCTAACTTGAAACAGAACAAGAATGCTTTTTCTGACAAAAACTATGACTGAAAAATAGCTGCTATTACTCAGTAGAAGTCTATGGGGTTTTGGCTTCTTGGAGTCAACAGGTACTTCCTGTTTGGATTTTGGGGTGGGGTGGCACTCACTCCAGTTCTAATATACAGTCAATAGAATAAAACCGTAGAATGAAATGGAAACATTTTTTCCCGAATAACATCCACTTTTTTCAAGGATTTAGGATGTCAAAGACATTGTGCAGCAACGGTTTGCTTGTTAAAAAGAAGTCATGAAAGATTCAAAGGCAGTTTGACTTCATTTGGAGGTTTGTTCTTTCATCCCTACGTTCAAAAACCACTACAGTGGTGACTTGACAGATAAAAGGATTTGAAAATGAGTCCTCCTGGGCTTTGGAAGGCTGTGATGTCTTAATGGGTTAAAGCTTTCACAAATGTCTTCTTAAAAATAATAGTCGCTGGAAAAATAAATAAATAAGTAGCTTTTGGGTAGTAAAAGCAGAAGCACAGGTGTTCAATGGGATGAACAAATTAGCATTAGGAGTGACAGGCCAACCCGTGCCCTGTCCCCCCAATAATGACAAGCTACACAGTCCTCAGAGAGCTGCCAGTCAAGACGTGTCAACACTGGCAGAGGTGCTCCCTAATCCGTGCCCCTGGCTGGCACTAATCCCTTTAAAAACACCCCAGAGTGAAGGGGAAATAATAACACTTGTTTTAGGAAGAGCCTTTCAAGCTGGAACCCCTTACCTATGTCCTCCACTTGCTCCAGATAATCGTTGTATTCTCTGAGGCTTTGGAAGTCACACTCCCTCTTGTTGTAGCTGCAGAGGAAGAATAGGGACAGCCGTGTAAATAGTGGAGCCTAACGAGAGCCGACATTTATAGCCTCCATTAAATCAACCGATTTATAATACCATTTCTGCATACTGCCTGTAAGACACACATTAGAACATCAATTAAGGGGTATTAAAAAAAAAATAAGAGGAGAAGAGCAGGACCGGGGAGGGGCTGCGAAGTAAAATCTGGCAGAGAAAGAGCCAACCCATTTGAAACCCCCCAGGGAGACTCATTGTCTACAAAACAAACAGTGTAATGACAAAGACAAAGGCAGTTTAAGAAATGGGAGGAGGGATGGTATAGCACATAAACACACAGAACCACACCCCTTCACCTCACAATCTCAAGCCCCCCCCTTTACTCACATTTTCATGACCTTCTTTCGGATTTCCACCTCCTTGTCGACGGTTGGGTCCTCGAAGAGCTGCACCCGAAAGTTGTTCTTCCTCAGTGGCGTGTTGCATTGCACACAGTTGCCGGCGCCGCGCACAAACAGCATCTCCACGCAGTTCTCACATCTGTATAAAAACACAGATTACAATCCAGAAAAGCAAGAAGTTCCAAAAATGACCCACCAAAGACATTGACGTTAACGTGTCTGAGTGAGGAAATTCAGTTTTTTTTCTACATTTGATAAGCATCATCAGGCTGAATGGGTGATTATGGGGCATTAAGATGTTTCCTCGGAGTGCCTAAAGATGACTGGGATTATGATTGGAATGTCAATTAGGATGACTCAAACTCTGAAACAAAAGGAAATGAGTCTCACACCC
Source organism: Oryzias melastigma (assembly GCF_002922805.2). Lineage (NCBI taxonomy): Eukaryota > Metazoa > Chordata > Actinopteri > Beloniformes > Adrianichthyidae > Oryzias > Oryzias melastigma. Next base: position 13,038,291 of record NC_050533.1, read on the forward strand.
GATGAGTGGAGCGTCTGTCTGCACTAGAAACAACAATTTAGGCTTTTCTACCAAATTACATCAAATATCTAAACAGATAGAACTTAAGAAACACTTTTTCCTATTTGAAAAATTCTTTACAAAATATTCTATGCTTGTCCAACTGAAATGATTTCACGTCAGCTGGAAGTATAGTTAAAAATCTTAAACAAAACTAAAACAAAAAAATCGATTTGAATATAAAGTTTAAAAAAACCCACATTGGTGTTATAAGGTTGCATTTCTATAAATAAAAATGGCATTAAAACGTTTTTATTTTATTTCAGTAAGTCAAAATAAAAATATAAACTCAAACTATAGACATTTTTACACTAGAAATGTTACATTCCAGCTGTTTTTTCCCCTGCTAATTTGGTATCACTGCCTATGTTAAAAATCAATTTACTATGTCATGATTTAATTTATGGTTGTGTTCAATATCAAAACTGATTTTCCTTCTTAAAAAAATTCTAATTTGCATAGTTCTGTAAGAGACATCCCGGATGAATAACTGTTTCAAAACAAACAAAAGGTGGAACTTCTGTTACAAAACCTCAAATGTTAACATTTAAAGTTGACAGCTAAGCTTTTTTAGAACCAAAAATAAAAGGAACAACTAAGTTAAAAGTTAAATTCATACATTTGGAATTATTCCAGTGTATTTCCATTTAATATTGCTAATAAAGAACAACATTTTGTATTATATGACATCTGATTATAGAGAACATTTTCCTTTTTGAGTGAGTCACACTGACAGTTTATTTTAAAAAATTAACAATTCATCATTTTGACAATTATCCTAGCAGTTCACTTGATCAGTTTTTTTGTTCATTTTTAAATCTAACATTCACTGATCACATTATTGTTCCAAAATAGAAAACTTCACGCACAAAATAACTCAATGAGTACATTTCCCATAAGTCCTGGCACCTTTTTTCCTAAATATGTAACTCAAGAACTACAGAACTCTGTGAGCTCTTAGCTTCTCAGAATCCTAAACTTCACTAATTTAATACAATTCATTTAAATGTATAATGGAACTGATTTTAAGCTAAATTTAGAATCTAGAAACTAAAAGTAGAAAAGTTGCCAACCAGTCAAACTACCTGTTAAGGTAAAACATATTTCCCAGACTCTGACAAACTTTAAAATGTGTTTTCTTTGAAATTCACACAAATTCTTGAAAAAACTGACTCGTATTTTTAATGTTATCTGCATTTCCAAGACCAAAAAATCCACTTTATTTGGTTCTTGTGGTCTGGATTCATTCCAAACAAAAGAAAAACACAGAAACTTGTTAAACAGAGACGAGGATTTTTTAGCTCACATTTATTCTTGATAGTAATAATATAAAGTTATTACTTCATTTACCACAATGGCAAACTCAACAGTTAGCCAGCCCAAGGTAACAGACGTGAAGCTGTTCATCAGTCGTACCTTTATGCCGGCAGACGTTTACCCATCAAACATACTTAAAGGAAGAGCAGACAGCAAAGATAATTGGGACTGACCATTAATTCCCCCTCCAACAGGTCAGAGCCTGGACAAACGTTTGCACAGTATGCTCTTTTTTTGGCAGAGAAATCCACCTTGCTGCCGGTGACACTAAACTGGACGTGTGGTTTACTGATCTGTCTCAGAAAATTCAAGGTTTACCTGTTCGTTTCAAACTGGGACGTTCCCAAGGGAATGTGTCTTTAAGAGCACTATGGTCACCATGCAAAACGTTTCACTTCATCAGCACAACTCGAAGCTAAATCAGCTCGGTAAGAAAGTGCACAGACTTGGAATTTGTCTGTTTACACCTCGCGTTTCTCATAAGGGTCAAACAAGCCCAACCTGCTGAGTGTGACGCCAAGCTTTTCACAGCTGTACAACAAAAACGACTATCGCGTCCAATTTGGCTGGGCTTTGATGAAACATTAAAAATGAAAGCTAAACTACAGAGAGGGACATGTGTTCTGTCCAGTTGGTGCTTCCGAGCGTTTAGGAGCCCCCACTCAAGTACACTTTGGAGGAGGCAGATGTTCACTGGAGCCTCGGGCTACAGGAGATCTATAGGACTTGCCATATGGAGGTAGACGAAGGGATTCGGCTTGTTACCACAGGCCCACAAAGAAGCCATTCATCAACACAGGCCGAGGAGTGCAGCATGGCTTGCCCCCCTGCCCCATAAATGGACCACACAACAGAACTCCCCCAAAAGGGAAATCCTCCAAAGCAAAAACGTGTCAAATATCTTCTCTGCATTTCGATTTTCACCTAATTTTAGAGCCTCTTCTGAGACCATTACCAAAATGTGTCAAAAATTATTGATAGTTCTGTTCACCTAAACTGAGAAACAGTGAAAAAGACAACTAAAAGTGTGCCATCTCAGCGTCCCAAAACCGCTGAGAGCTTCTCCCTCTTTCACCTGTCCTGCTTGGAGCTCAAGCTCCTATCTCTTCATCTGCAGCTGTCAGCAGGTCACAGACGCGGGTGGTAATAGGAAGGCAAACAGGGTCCTGGCTCAGCAGAGACTCACCTCCCTACAGTCAACCTTACCACCTTCTTAGTGACATTCCCCGTTCGTTGCTTTGTCCTCTTTTCTCATGCTTGCAAAAAAGAAACAGCACCATAAACAGTTATTTGATGTTTTTAGCTTCTACCACTTTTTTTTCCAAACAAGTGACTAAAAGTTCAGATAAAACAATGCTGGTTTTTGGGTGATGTTTTCACCAGCTAGAATCTCTTGTAGTGAAATCTGCAACATCATAGTTGAAAAATGCCAAGACCAAGAAATTTTGCTTTCTTACAAGTGTGATTGAGTATTACAAAAACAGGTAGTTCCACTAGTATTCTGAACAAAATACAATCCGGTTTTTCTACAGTCACTTTTTCTTAAAAAAAAAAAAAAAGGAAAAAGATGTTTCTTCACTGGATCTGACCTGTCAAATGCAAAAGGACATCAGCCTAAAGCCATTCTGCTGAGGCAATAAATAACACCTCCTCAAAAAAGAAAATACTCCTGGTGACAGAAATACAAAATGTGCTGCATTGGAATTTCAATTTAAAGGTGCAGACAGACTTGATTAGACAATGTTAAAGTCCCACTCTTATACATATATATATATATATATATATATAGATATATAGCCAAAATCAACAAATTTTAGCCACAATCAATAAATATATTTTGTTTATTTATGACAGATTTTCTCCAGAGCAGCAGAAGTTTAAAAGAAATTGTCCCTCTAAGTTGACAGCAGGATTGTTGGTGCGAAAATTAGCCTCTGCTAATTTACCATCAACCCTTTGTTTACGCTCTCTCCCGCTATCTTATAGCACCTCACCAGCCCAAGCTAACCCTAGCGTAGCAGTTCAGAGCCAGATTGCAGCTCGGATGAGGAAAATAAAGATGTTAATGGATCTATTTGTCTGCAAGTGGATGATTCAGGCTGAATCCAAATTATTCCCCTACAGCTTCTCCCTAGCCCTCTAATTATAGGGGCATTTGAAGAGGAAGGGGTGTCCGAAATAGTTTTTAAAGGGGTTATGAGAGGTCATCAAGTGGGAGTGCCGATTATTAATAAAGAAATACTAAGAAACACAGTTGGAATCTTAAATTCTTTTACATATGTCCTCTATCATGAGAAAAATGGAACAAGAACATGTTAAAAATGCTAAAAACATGATTTTCATTGGAGTGGGTCTTTAAAGACTAGAAACAGTCACATGAAAAAATGCATGCACCAAAAAAGAAACGGTTTTACTAGTTAAGCCATAAATGAATGATTTACATTTCAGAAAAAGATTTTTATTTAACACTTGTGTTTGTCCTACCAATAATCCAATACCAAAAAAAGCAAGTTTTATACTTATACATTTAGTTTGATTATTCCTTCAAATAGTTGATCATATCTGCAATAACAATAGTCACTGCCTTCTGATCAATACTGATAACCGATTGAATTGCATACCACTACAACCTGGACAATAAGATGACAACATAACGGTTAAACTGAAATTCACACAGTAGCACGGGACTGCAGTGGGGGGTTTGTGCCCCAAATGCCATCAGTGATGGAAAAATACATTTGTTTTTTGAGTGTTTAAGGAGGTGCAGAACTTCCCTGGTGCACCATCTCCCACACACAAAACCAAGGTGACCTGAACATCACAACGAAGTGCTTCTCTGCAAAATGATCGTATTTATTTTTAGCGTGCATCTCTGGATCCAAACAGTAGCGGTGTGTTATAAGTGTGGTGACCTGATGACAAAGCACGACCACTTCCTGATGGGACAGTCAATAAACAGTCAGGGTCAAAAAGACATTATGCTAACTCCATCACTGCATTATGCTCATAGAGAAGGTTTACCCTTCACCTAACTACGTTCCAAAAATACTTTAATACAGTTATTGCACTTGCAGAAAAAGCATATATTCTATTTGCGCAACAAGCAAAACAATTTTGAGCTTAAAATACTTCTGAAGGTTGTTTTCTAACCAGACTTTAATGACAAAACATGTTTTCCAAATTATAACAAATCATAAAATCAGTGCTAGTATTTGACAGTTGTGTAAACATCGCACAGCAGAAAGCACAAACTACACATTAGGGATGCAACAATACACTTTCTTCACGATTCAAACCTTGATTTCTGGGTCCCGGATTTGTTTCAGTTCAATTCAAAAGATGTTTTTTTTTTTGCACAAAAAAGAAAATTCAGAAAAAAATCTTTTTTTATTTTAATTTGCTAATAGGCAAAAAACAATTAAGGAAAAAAATATTCATTTAGCTCATACTAAATCTGGTGTAATGTGAAAAAAAACAATAAATATTTCTTAAAGTTGTGATGCATCATTTGCCGTGGGCGGGTCAAAGTTTCCCTTCTCCGCTACTGTACGGCTAGATAACTTCCATTCTGCTCACCTTCTTTTTTTGCCACACTAATGTTAGCTTGGGCTTTTGAGGTGTTATAAGCTAGCGAGAGAGAATGTAAACTAAGGGTTGATGGGAAATTAGCAGAGTCTAACTTCCGCATAAACAGTCCCTCCCACAACTCAGAGGCAAATTTCTAATGAGCTCCTGCTGCTCTGGAGAAAATATTTCCTTAAAAGCCAAACAGGCATTTTAAGCTGGTTTGTTTTTTTCTAAAAATTGAATAATTATAATTAAAATACCACTGGGAATTATTTTACAATTGAAAAAATATAGCTGGAGTGGGACTTTAAATGTAAACCTAATGGTATACAGTAGGGATGCAACGGTTCAACGGTGTAATGTATGGTTCGGTTTTATACAGAGACCTGTGGCGCCCCTACTACACATTCATCAATAATTAAACTTAAATCCATGCAGAAGTAAGAAAGTTTCACTTTAGACAAATCAAAACTCCCTGTTGGACTTTTGTCGGCCTGCAAAATAAAATAGAAAAACTACAAATTGGTATTATTTGCAGCTCAGAGCTCACTTTAGTATATAGTAGGTAAGTTTCCATCAACACTTTTATATACATGGAGTAACAAACAATGAGCAAAAATAGGACAATTAAATAGACATTTATACATATATACGACAAGAATTACCATATTTAATTCTGAAAAGATCCTTTTGAATAGGATTTACTATCTTGTTTTAAGATGCTTGTTTTAACAGTCAAAGAACTGTAGTAGATGATAAGGAAATTATTAATTTAAAGCCCTTAAAAGAAGGTACTTCCTAGCTAATATAACATAATAATATATGAAGGTTCTAAATTTTGGACTTTCATTTTATCCGACTATTTGCTTGGGTTTTATATATGTTAAAATATGGAATTAAATGTATTTTGATGCTGGCACACATGGATTGTGGAGTCAGTCCTCTACCTGTACTGCACTGGCAGAGCATTATAAATTCACTTTTTAAAATGCAACATATTTTCAGAGCAAAATGTGTTTCTATAAATATATTATTGCATTGTTTCAACGTTTTTTTCTGAATTTGTGTAGCTAAACCAGTCAGACCGTTTCTGTTTTGTGTTAACCTGCTCCTCTTTTAAATTAAAGCACTAATGAAAAGACTCACAGCGTGTGTCCGCAGACGTTCACCATCAGCTTCAGCGAAGGGTTCCTGTACTTCGTTGTTTTGCATCTCGGACACCCCTGGTCGTCCATTTATTTTTTTAACTTAATCACACGAATCAACGAGCCTCAGAAAATGATCAACAACTAGCTAAAGTTGCTTTCAAGCCGGCGGACCGCTGTGTTACACTCAAATGGGTCCGATGAGAAACTCAAGAATGCGGCACACAATAGTTCCTACACACCGAAAAACTTTGTTGTCAGACCGTGAGTCTCGTTATATGTTGGTAAAATGTTCAAAAGAAATGCGTTTTTTCCCCTTTCCTTCCCTTCCCTTTCCTTTTCTTTTTCTTTCTTTCGTCTTCTTTTTTTTTTGGCTAAATAATAGTGACTACAGAATTTTTGTCATATTTTGGTTTCTAAAACAGGTCAAGTTAATGTTAAATGGAACGTGAATAATAATAATAATAATAATAATAATAATAATAATAAACATTCATTTTTTGCATAAAATCACAATGTTTTTAAAGTAAAGCTAATAATTATGTTTGAATAGTTTAGGTAGTATTTTAAGTTTTTATTTTTATTTTTTTATTTTTTTTTTGCTCCTACATGATGACAAAACTTTATAGTTGAAAAAAATTATGAATATTTGTAGACTTTCAAAATATTTAAATCAGCCACAATATTTTTTGCATATTTTCAAAAATGTGTGGATATTTACAAATTGAAGACGATTCAGTGAGGTTTGAGAAAATCTAATCTGTGTTTTTCTGAATTTTAAAATGAATTCTTTCTAGATACATTTGCAATAGTAACTTTTTGAACAAATAAAACAAAAAAATAAAGATGTGGAGTTAAGAATAAATGTTTGCCCATTTATCTAAATTTAAAACCACGCTGAGTTTTAGAAATATTACAGTAACACATATTTAATCCAAGATATGTGTTGAGAATAAAATGTCATCTGATTCATATTGGAACAGAGGAGAAAACTGTGTTAGGCCGTTCATTTTAAATGCCATTAGGGTGAACACTAAATCTGATCTCCAGCCTTAGATTTCCCACTTGGATAATAAAAGTAAAAGTTTTGGTTCAACAAAACATGAAATTCTCTGCTTCAGAAAGAGACTCGAATCCACGGTTTTTGTGCAGGTGAAGCTCGGGACCAGCAGCCTGGATGAATGACAGCTGAAAACCAAACATTTGTGTATGGATCCTGCTTGCTCCTCCCTTATGGGCGCCCTCGCTGGCCAATAGCGTGGCTCTCCTGCAGATAGCCCCAACTGTGTCTCCCTCTAGCTCCAGTCCCCGCAGAGTAAAAGTCACGTTGGAAGGAAAACGGGAGAGAGATATCTCCTTACAGCTGCTGTCAGATATCCGATCGCGTTCGCATGGCGAGGGGGTAACCTGATCGAGCTGGGAGGAGTGACTCTACAAGGGAAGGCTTGAACAAAAAAAATGTCTTCTTCTTCTGCCGGAGAGGTCACAACAGCAAATGACATCAAGAGGGAAAATGTGAAGGAGGTGGATACACGGGAGTGTATCAAGCTTGTGGCGCTGGACGCAGCGGAGTTGTCCATGGAGCGCGCGGCTCCCAACACTGACGCGGTGCGCACAGAGCTGTTGGTGAGCGCCGCTTCCTCTCTTGCGTTCTCTCCGGAGCAAGTAGCGTGCGTCTGTGAGGCGCTCCAACAGGGGGGCAATGTGGACCGGCTGGCCAGGTTCTTGTGGTCTCTGCCACAGAGCGACCTGCTCCGCGGCAACGAGAGCATCCTAAAAGCCCAAGCTCTGGTCGCGTTCCACCAGGCTCGGTATCAGGAGCTTTATAGTATTCTGGAGAACCACAGTTTCAGTCCGTCCAACCACACCTTTTTGCAAGATCTGTGGTACAAGGCCCGGTACACCGAGGCGGAGAAGGCGCGGGGAAGACCCCTGGGCGCCGTGGACAAGTACCGGATCCGGAGAAAGTACCCTCTCCCCAGGACTATCTGGGACGGCGAGGAGACAGTTTATTGTTTCAAGGAAAGGTCACGAAACGCGCTGAAGGATCTCTATAATCAAAATAGGTACCCGTCTCCAGCTGAGAAAAGAAACCTCGCCAAGATAACAGGACTCTCCCTGACCCAGGTCAGCAACTGGTTTAAAAACAGGAGGCAGAGAGACAGAAACCCTTCGGAGGCACAATCAAAGAGGTGAGGCGCACTGCAGACCCTTTTTTCCGGACACAAATTCACAATTTAACCAAACAAATTCCGTGCGTAAAAGTCAAATTAGGATAAACTCGTTCTTACGAGTTCAGGAAGACTCCTTTGATTGTTTCCAGGGAGGTCAGATCTCTTTTTAAAATGCTGATTTTGACTAAAAACTGTTGATGGTTGAAAATACAAAACGAAATTTCGTTGAAGCACGCTTTTAATGTTTTGAAATATGAAGCTGTTGCCATTCAGATCCGGTTTCAACTGAAGCGGGACTAAGAGTCATGGAAACCAAAGGTAACAAAGTAACAAGATCCCACACTCCAGTGATCGGCCTGGACGCGTTGAGATGCCAACTTTAACGAAAAAGTTCATAAGTTGACTTTAAAAGGGCGCGTTTCCCCCCCTCTCTTTTTCCCCTTCCTTACTAAAGTGCAGGCGGTGCGTGCGCATGCCCACAGCTCATAAATCATTTTCATAATCACTTCTCCCACCCCCCCTCTTGGACCAAAAGGGTCTCAGAGCTTCCATCAGCTCCCCGCGCTTCATTTCATAATTCCCCACACAAACAGACTGAGATGAGAGGGCGATTCTTTCATGTTCCTCTCTCTCTGTGGGAACAAAGATGACGCACACCTGGCGGAGGTGACCCCTTCTGTCCCGCTCTTTCAAACGTGCGCGCGCACCGACACAAGCGCAGACTTTATCAAGCTGCAAAATCAAGAGATCTGTTTACTTTACGTAGATTTTTTTCTCTTTGTTCATGCGTGTTTGCGTAAAGAAGCAATCACACTTTAATCCATAACTGAAAAGTTGCTTTGATATAAAAACAAAACATTGAGAAGTGAAAATGTTGGTTGTAACATTGAGTTAGAGGGGAAACAAATACAAGCTGAATGCCATTTGTTTTGTCAGGCTACAGCTTTTTTTTCCTCACGAGTTTATTGCACCAAATGGTCACAGGGTTGTTGATGGTGGTTGTCAGAGCAGCTCTCCATGAGGTCACACTTTCAAAAACAGAGCCTGCTCTTCAAAGGTGTGTAGTAACACACAACAACAAACATACTCTAAAGGAAGTCTGATTATGGGAATAAAATGAGCATTGAATTAAAGACTAAAGTTTTTTTTAATGTGTAAAGTCTTGTTTTCTGTTGATTTTTAAAGAATATAAAAAAGTTTGAATATGTTCTGATGTGTAATTTCCTGTCTGTCCTCAGTGAGTCGGATGGTAATCACAGCACAGAAGACGAGTCCAGTAAAGGCCAGGAGGAACTGTCCCCTCGGCCACTCTCCAACTCGTCAGATGGAGTGATAACTCATGGGACCCTTCCCATTCAGTCGGGACCTCTGGACAGTGGGGTTGTTATCCAGCAGATCGGGGACATTAAGGTGCCTCCAGGATCCGGTGGTGGCGGCCTGTACAATGGAAGTCTAGCAACCAGTAACACACCCTCCACTGTCTTTCACAATGGCGGTTCGTCTTACCTTTCTTCCCCTGGAAACATCCTCTTCAACGGGCTCAACCTGGGCATTCAGCCCTTGACGTTTAACCCACTGCGGTCGTCCAGTGGGGTGCTTTTAAGCGGCTCTGGGGTGGACATGCAGATGCAGAGTGGACAGGAGAAAGGACTGGGCAGTGGCGAGGAGTCCTCCTTACAGTACCACTCCTACTCTGGCTGCGTGAACGGGGCAGACGTGAAGGCGGAGGGGGTTCACACCATGGCGGTCCAGAATGGAGCCTCGTCTGTGCTGACATTCAGCTCTCCATCAGCTGCTCTACAGCTGGGTGGCTACAATCTAGTCCAGGTACCGAGTGGAGTGTCAGACAATGATGGCGGCTCCCTGCTCAACAGCGATGTGGGTCTACCTCCATTGCAGCTTTCCTCAGCGTCTTCTTCCTCAACAATTACAGAACAAGGTGGGTTCAGGTGGAAACAGAAGACCTTTACCGAGGCAGAATAAACATATGTTGCTACATTTGTTTCATCTGTAACCTGTACATAGGGTTGTTTAAAAACAGATTTAACATCTTTAAGTCTTATGACAGGTCACTGTTGTCCTTTGCCCTCCTCAAATGTTTCAGTGCAATGCTGCACGTCCCCAGTGGTCAACAAATTTGTTTTATTGCTTGCTTGTGTTTGGGCCACAGCCCAAGGGCCTGATACATAACACAGCCAAGAAGAAACCCACACGCACACACACATAGACATATATATATATTTATAGTAGTCGTTGGTCTTTTTGGAGCCCCAGAGATAAATAAAAAAACAGGCCCTGAAGTCGCCATCACTCATCTCTATTACACTCTTGATCACCAGAGCAAGGAGGGGAACGATGAGGAAACACATTAACACAAAAATAAACCATTCCAGCAGGTTATTTATCCAAGTAGGAATTGAAAATTCTAGATTTCTTGTGTTTTGGTGGATTTCCTTAGCTTAAAAGTTTAATATCTTGGAGACAATTAAAGTCAGTTTTGGGGATAATGAAAGTACTTAACCCTCGTGCTCTCTTATTGGGTCCAGATGACCCCACCCTAACATTTATGTGTGATCCCTCTCATGACAAAGGTGAACAGGATTTTATATCTGCCACGGACACCAGTGAAGATAAAAAAAACCCTTGTAAGAAAAGTTCAGAGCGCTGTCTTGTGGGGTCCAGATGACCCCACTTCTAATGTAAATTTGAGTAGGATAGCACAAGGGTTACAAGAATGAAATATCTGTTTAACATCATAACTTGTATTGATCTTGTGCTGTGGTGCCACAGGTTCCATGCCTCTGAATAATGTAGCGGTGACCTCCTCGAGCGATGACTCATTCCAGCAGCAGGACAAGCTGACCATGACGTCTCTGCACCACAGCACCATCCTCTACAGCATGAGCAGCAGCGCCCAGCAGCCAATCAAGAAGGAGCCCTTGGAAGCGGGCATGTTCTCCTCGTACCACCACGGGCTCCACCTGAACCCCGGTGGTCAGATCAGCTACAGCGACCCCAACTCGGTGGAGATCTCCTCGAGTCACAATGCCACCTCCACTACTGATGCTGTCAGCTCGTCCAGCCCCGAGCCAGAAGTCTACACCACCCTGACTGTCAGCACGCCTCTGATGGCTCAACCAGACCCTAACAACCACCACCTCCAATCCACAGAGTACCTCAGGACCCACGAGGGCCGGCAAGGGGCCTCATCATCACACCTGATCGGCCCCGGCATGAACAGCAACTATATGAACCTTCCTGACAGTAAAGTGGATGGATCGGGGTCTGGAGGCATGAATGAAATGGTGCGGGCGATGTGCGGCGAGATGGAAACAGTGGGAGGGAAGGAGCTAGCCAAACTACAGACAGTGCAGATGGATGACGACATGGCTGACCTCTAGCCCTGCATCTGACCCCTCACAGAGGCGCCTCACAACCTCCTGAGCAGTGATATGACGATTCTTTTTACTCTTATGTGTGAGTGTGCGTGTGTGTTTTAAACCCTTGAATTTCCTTTAAATTATTTGCATTTGTTTGATTTTTTTTTTACAATGCACTCCTGTCAGAAAAGAGCCCTTTGAGCGGAGAAAGAGGCACATTTCAGAAGCTCTATTCATGAGACGGACCCAGAAGGAGTCGCCGTATCTGTTTGAGCATTTTTATAGACAGCACCTGCTACTTCCTGTTGAGTGGATCTGATCTGCAGGAGCAGGTGCTAGAATGCCTTTGGTCACGTGACCGGGATGTTCCTCCAAACTAAATGCGTCATGTGGGTCAGACCAAAAAGGTCATTCTGGAGCGGGGAGAGCCGGTACAAAAGTCGCCAGTCAAAAAGCTTCGCTGAAGGACTGAATGGAGAATGGGTCAATAAACACTCAAAAGCTGCTGATTTTGAAAACAAAAAAGTGTCCTTCAGGAAGCACTTTAAATTTTCTGAATGGGTCTCTGTTCACCACTTTGTGCTTTGTATCTTTTAAAACAGTGAAGTGGAGCTGGAAGTGGTGGAAAAGTGAAGATGAATGTGCCTTTCTGCTTCTTAAATCCTCCGTAGTGTTGGTTGGTTTTAGCATTTGCACTATACCATGACATAAAAAAGTTTCCGCCTCTCTGCTGAAGGGTTGGTCCACATGTGACACCCCTCAACAAATGCACAATCTCACAGTTCCGGCTCCCAGTAGAAGTGTCATCCATGACCCTTGATGCAAAGATAAAAATGGAGATCTCGTGTTTTTACTTTTTTTGTTGTATGTTTTGTATTTGCTGCAGCCTGTAAAGGAGATATGATGTCATTGTACCATAGCGAGTCTCATCGATATGATGCAAATGTCACTAATTATTTACGACAGTTTTCTTCAAAGCCAACTGCTCACAAATATAATGTGTGCACTTTTGGAGAGTTCAAAGAACAAAGGGAAATGAAACAGCCGTTTTATTGTCCCTCCGCACCAACAAAAAGATTGAAATCCTTTATCTTTGCATGGTATCACAAATGTTTTGGAAGCAAGTGCATTTCTTGTTTTTTACTGCTTTTTTTTATTGTGCAACTCTAAATGTGAGCTCAGCGAGCAGAGGAGATTTATCACCGCCGCCTCTGCTGGCACGTTTTTGTCAGAGAGGGCGAGCTTG
>NC_050533.1:13051297-13060368 GCF_002922805.2 Oryzias melastigma
ATGTCTCAAACCAAAAAAAGTTGTGAGCAAAAAGTCATTTTATGTTTTTTGTTTTTTAAAAAAAATCTTAGTTTGAATTATATGTTTGTTATTTGAAATTATTTGAATGTATTTTTCTAAATCTCCATACTGCAATAAAAGTTTATATTTATAAAAATGTACATCTGATCTTTCTGTTTTTTATGTAGATGGTTTAAAATGTTTCAAGAATTACAAGTGTCTGTCTGACAGACAAAAAACACGTGTCGTCTCAACATTTAGCCCCATGTAGCCAAATTGTGAGGACAGATGGGGTGGCCGTGGGGTTGGGGGGCTGGTATGCTGTAATCCAGCAAGCCTGCTGCAGCTCTCTGCAAACCTGCGGTGATTGTTTGCACATGCCTGGCAACCTGGAGTTCATTAGGCCTCCTTTTCTCATCTCAGCCCCTGTAATTCAAATAAACAGCAATGAGATTTCCAGAGGTAAAGCTCCTTTTGGGTGGGGGGTCTCAGATCCGCACAGCTCAGTCCAATCCAATGGCCTTTGGAGCTTTAAACGAAGGCCAAACCCCACCGCCTTGCTGCTCCAACATGTGGAAGGACACATTTGAGGGGCTGTCACTCACTCCGTCCAGGAAAGAGGCTGAGCTTCTGTCACGGCTGCGGGGGATTCTCTGTAAATTTGAGAATTTCCATCCAACAGATGATTCTTTTACGGGCGCCTGACCAAGTCTGCACAGAAAAGTAAGACAAATATGACTTGCCGAGGATTTTATCTCAAGTACAACCTACCTGCAGTAACTTAGAGGAACCATCTCCTTAGCCGATCCTGACCACAGGAGTTCCACATGATCTAGCCGGTGATCTAAATAAACAGAGGCTGTTTGTCTGTGCTCACCAGCCAGGCACAGGAGGAGAGAAAAAAATGGCAAGGACTAGCAGGAAGGAGAGTGAACCTGGATAAGGTTACCTGTGCACAGGTGACCTCGTCGCCATGGGTAGTGGATTAGCTGATTGTTAGGTATCGGATAGCTCCTGTAATATTGAAGAGGGTGAAAACAGCTTTGTTGGAGCCCAGAACAATATCCCATTTGGAGCAGAGAGCTCCAGGTCTGTAGATCTCACGGGGTGGGGAGCTGGAGGACGGGGTGGGCACAGAAACCTCCGAGAAGTTCCACCTTTGTGCATTGTAGCCACGAGTTAAACTGGAAAGCGGGGTGGTTGCCAAGAAGGGTTTGTGTTGCATGTTTTTTCATGAAGGCCGCCGGAGCAGGAAAAGCTTTCGATTCTGCATTAAAACAGAAACGACTTAGGGTTTGCGCTCGATCCGAAACGCAAAGTTTGGGTGAAAAAGCTAAAGAAGGAATTCCTACTCTTGCCTTATTAAAAACACTGACCTCTGTTCTTTCAAATGGTTTCAAAGCTGACATTTAATAAGGCGCAGCAGACTGCAAGCCATATGTAACATGACCTGAGGACTATGGTACTCCACCACTCTACGTCCCACTAATGAGAGGGCAGGGGTCAGTGGGTACCAGCCTGCTGAAGACACTACAAGCCAACCAGCTTTCTGCTTTAACTGTGTTGTGAGAACTGAGTTGCTAAGTTAATATATAAAAGAAAATGAGAAAATGTTTTTTCTTTCTGCTGTTGCTCAGCAGAGCAGAGTGGCACGCGTCTGTTGTTGCCTGACAACCGGTGGGAGATGCAACCGGCGTGATTCACAGGTTTGATCTGGACGTCAAGGACAGAGATCATAACTCACAAGGACAGCTTTAAGTGGGCATGTGTTACACTCACACACAGAGTGCAGCAGCTGCAGCACTGAGGCAGCCCAACAGTGTCCGGAGGTATTTCCCCAAAGAGAAAAACGCCCCATCGCAACAGCAGCAGAGCATGTGAGAAGTGAAATGAACACACATAGGATATTCACACACCTGCTGCACAACTCATCTTCTCAGAAAATGCATGTGGCCCCTATGACAGCACTGTGGTGGCGCCCCCTCTTGAACAGGAGGCACACATGACAGCGGCGAATCTGAATGTGTTTTTGTTTATTTACGCCAATCTAACAGCCAGTTAAAAAACAAAAATCTTAATCAATACATCCAGGGTGTGTTTATGGCCTTAATTGCATATTTGTGGTCCTCTGAGGAAATGCGCCTCAATTGAGATGGAAGGGGGCGTGGCTAACCTCATCATGTACCAGGTCTAATTTTCCAACATGACAGGAAACTCTGTTAAGCTGATAATTGCGGCTCCAATTTCATTTAACTCACTCGTGTCAACAGTTTGGTTGCGTTTTTCGCCTCTCAAAACAGGAATAAAAAAACTCACAGAAACTAAAAAAATGTTTTGAGCCTATTTGGAGAATTTTAGTTTCTTTTTTATTTGCAACTTTTTATGACCAAAATCTTCTTTATTGAATCCAACTTTTTTTTATTCTACTGTATATTTTATCATTTATAACTCCCCCCTTGGAGAAGAAATCAGTCAGTCAGATTATACAGTATGGGTTTTGTTCCAGTGGATACAGCTGAAATAGCACTTTGGATTTACAGAGAGAGCAAAAACCATCTGCTCATCGAGCCAGCGGTCGCTTCGATTTTCCTCCTTATTTCCAAAAAAATAAACCCTCCAGCTGGTAATGCAGTTGGTTTGATGATGACATTTTTATAAAGTGATTTCCAGTCTTCCGAGTCTGGCTTTCTCTGCCCCTCATTATCTCGCTTTGGACCGGAGTGTCAGACTTTTTTTCAAATATTTCTTCTTTTTCCAAATGCGCAAAACTGATGCGTACATTTTTATTTTATTTTATTTTAAGTTAATTTCACAAGGTTGAAATCCAATTTTGAAGGGGAAGCCCGTTGTGGAGAAATAAGGAGTCCATTCTTCCTGGAAGTCCTGTTCTGAACCGAGCAGTGACTGATCGTCTACCTATGTATTGTGTTACTTGTCGGGCTGTGAGGAGCCCAGCGCTGGCCGTGACAGAGGCGGAGAGTCCACATCTTGAAACAATCTCGCCCCCCGGGCTGTTCGGGTTAAAGGAGGAGGCGCGGCGCAATGTGGTAGAGATATTAGAGAAACCCGAGAGGCGCTCATCAGACAGCTCATTTACTGAAGCACTGAGCTTTTACGCAGCCCGGGAGCAGCCGTGCGCGCAGGCTGTGCGTCCACTCCAACATGCAGATGGTCCTTTTCTTATTCAAAATGTATTTAGAAACATTTTTTATGACAGATTTTTGTATTGTTATTTGTATTCCACCTTATAATTAACAAAAATCAATTTGAAGTGTTTGAATGTCATTTAGCCTTACTGATTTCAAGGTTTAAAAATATTTAAATTATGTTTAATTTAAAATAATTTTCCCAGAAACCAATTCTTTACTAATTTAAATTAATTTACACATTATGACCTCTCCTCCGCCCTATTTCTTTTGTTTCTTTGTCTAAAAGAACAAAAACAGATGCAAGTTCAAAAACCTCGAATGATCTCCCATGAGTTTATATATAAAAAATTATCTTAAAGCAGAAAAAATGTGCCTTAAACCTCACTAAGAAGGAGTTTAGTTTCAAAATGGCGCAGATGCAGAAATGTGATCCATGACGACCAAACCAACAACTGCTCCAGCAAGAACTGGTGTCGCAGAGAACTCATTTCCTAATGGATTGGTTTTGTGTTTCACTCCGCAGAAAACACTGGAGCCAGCGCGGTGCCAGTCTAGTCTTTGAAAAATAAATGCAGACAGCAGGCTTGAAGAACCTCCTCAGAACAATGCAGGTGATGATGCAGAAATGGATGGAAGACTTTCCTTTCTTTTTTACGAGAAGTCCACTTTTACTTTCTCAAAAGTTCATGCAAAAAAGTCCAAATAGTTTAATGTGGTGATAAAAATCACTTTTTCTGGCTGAAAGTTTGTCATTTCATCCTCAAACATTTAATTAAGTGTGCAGAAAAACACGCACGCGCACACACACTCAAACGCACACATGCTGTATACATAGTGGTGGTCTATGGCCCGTAACAAGTTTGGCAGGTACTATAGGTTGCTCATAAATAAGTGCGTAATGGACTCAACTATCATAGGAACTTATTCAATTATATCACCTCATAAAATAAATGGCTTCTCTAATTAATAGAGTAGCAAAGGTGGGCACACAACAACGTGCTGAGACTGCGTAAAATGCAAAAGATTAGAAGAAAAATAGTTTTAATTAAATCTACTGTTGGAAAACAAATAAACGTTTATTTTTTTAAATTTAATTTCAGCTTTAGTGCAGATCAAATGTCACTAATTCATTATAATTTCACCAGAGATGGAAAGTTTGGCGTTTTTCTTGGTTAAACAGTGTTGGGGTTTGGTTCACGCGAGGCTGCTTTAACATTCAGAACATGTTAACGTGACTTTTTGAGAGTTCTGTGATAATTGATTAGTGTTTAGGTGCTCCTCAGATCCCTCGGTTGAAGCGGTGGAGGGATTGTGGGGGCGGGAGGTGGGAGCGCTCCTATTTCAGCCCTTGACGCACTGCCTCTGGGGAGGAAACGGAGCTGCAAACTCAGTCCTGCTCTGCTGTACAGGGTGCAGGGCAGAGGGAGAGCCAATCACCGAAACGCACAGGCTCCCTTTAAGCCTGACATATCTCCAACAGGAACAAATTGTCCCAACAATCAACATCCCCAATCTGCTGCGCGCATCAGGGGCTGGAGAGGAGAGGATCGAGCCTGTGTGGGCCTGCGCTGCGCGACACCGTTGCGCTGGATTGCTCTGCAAAAAAACTATTCCAAACTCCTCAAACGCCCTCAGCTGCTTTGGATATCGAGGTTTGTGGTTGAGGAGCGGGCTCGGACACCATGTCAATATTACCATCCTTCGGGTTTACGCAGGAGCAAGTGGCGTGCGTTTGCGAGGTGTTACAGCAAGGAGGAAACCTGGAGCGGCTCGGCCGCTTCCTGTGGTCTCTCCCCGCCTGTGATCACCTCCACAAGAACGAGAGCGTCCTCAAAGCCAAGGCGGTCGTGGCCTTCCATCGGGGGAACTTCCGAGAGCTTTACAAGATCCTGGAGAGCCACCAGTTCTCCCCGCACAACCACCCGAAGCTGCAGCAGCTGTGGCTGAAGGCGCACTACGTGGAGGCGGAGAAGCTGCGCGGAAGACCGCTCGGGGCTGTGGGGAAGTATCGCGTGCGGAGGAAATTCCCGCTGCCCCGCACGATATGGGACGGCGAGGAGACCAGCTATTGCTTCAAGGAGAAGTCCAGAGGAGTGCTGCGGGAGTGGTACACGCACAACCCGTACCCGTCCCCGCGGGAAAAGAGGGAGCTGGCCGAGGCCACGGGGCTGACCACCACGCAGGTCAGCAACTGGTTCAAAAACAGACGGCAGAGGGACAGAGCTGCGGAGGCCAAGGAAAGGTACGACTTCTGCTTCAGATTGGAAGATTATCAGATTAAAGCGAAAATCACCAAAGACGCAAAATTGACCAAAATAAAAGATTTTAACACGTGCGTAATTTTATCCAGAAGTTGTAGCAATTCTTAAAAGGAATTTTACTTAATAGCATGTCCACATGCAAACTTGAATAAGGAAATGCAAATTACTTTTTTGGACATGTTTGGTGAGCAGTGCGCTTTCATGCAAATTACGCATAAATTTAATATAGAAGAAAACCGAGAATACAATTTAATTTGAGTTTCCGCTGCTTTGAGTTAAAAAAAGACATTTTCAGTTTCTATTTTCTCTCATTTCTCCTTTTTGCTGTCATTTCCAGGGAAAACAGTGAAAACAACAACGCGGGCGGAAACAAACAAAACCAGCTATCCCCTCTGGATGGAGGAAAGTCTCTCATGTCCAGCTCGGAGGACGAGTTTTCTCCCCCTCAGAGCCCCGACCAGAACTCTGCGCTTTTGCTTCAGGGCAACATGAACCACCCCGGGGCCTCCGCTTACCCCATGTCCGGTCTGGGGGCCCCACAGTCGGTGCACGGCATGCATGGACACCCACACCAACTGCAGGACTCCTTGTTGGGACCTCTAACCTCCAGTCTTGTGGATTTGGGCTCTTAAAGAGACAAATATAATTATTATATTTTACCCAACGAGAAAACGAAGAGGACTGATGAGTGTATCAGATCGAAAACATGTATGAAATAACAATATAGTAGCTTATATCTTATAATATAGACTGACTTGTCTGTCGTTAAATTTGGGTGAAACAAAATTCCTCAATTCGCTGAAACTGAACGCATCCAGCAGGAGCGTTTTTATCCGATTTCCTGCGCGCAAAAGCAAAAGGATGACACTGAAACTCCGAACAGGACTTTCCACTTTAATTTATGATATTTTATTAAGATATCCAGACAATTATATCACATCTCCTGCTTTGGAAACTAAGAGGTAACGTTTTCATTAGTCATGCTCATTAGTTTCCAATAAAACAGAAGTAGTGCATTTGTCTGTGTGTTATTGTTTGAAAAAGGAGCATATTTTTAGATGTTTGATCCAGAAACGCGCGCAACTACAAATGAACACAAGATTGGGGAATTTTGGAGGAGGATGAAAATGGAAAAATATGTTGAAGAAACGCGGCGGTCTTTGCTTTCTAACAACAAACAGCCATAAAGAGGAATTTACATTTTTCAAAATAAGAGTCAGCATCAGCAGCTGTCAGTCAGGAGAGGCTTGTTTACACAAGAATCAACCAAGCGTCTTTTAAACCACCCCGCCTGCACAACTCTATATTAGAAAAGATTTCCCCACATTTATTATTTTTAAGCCCTTTTTACATTTTGTTTTTTACATTTTTTGCTTTTTGGTCAGGTCCATACAGGAAAAAGCCGCCACTCATGCGTTCAGCTCCAAAACCAAAATGAGTTATCAATTTGTGGATTAAATAAAACAAACAACAACAAAAAAATAATAATAATACAAAGATTGGGGTGTGGACAGCTCTCTTGTCCCCCCCGCTCTTTTCTCTGCTCATGTCAGGGTAAATTGTTTTGAGCAGAGAGCACCGAGGATTTCCTGAGTTTAATCTGAAACAGTCGCTGCTCGCATTACTGCCTGATTGCGAAGATTGCCGGGACTGCAGGAGGCTGCAGCACCCTCAGCTTCAGTGGAGGGACTGGGGGCTGTTCTGCATCCCATAGGCCTCACTCTTTGTCCTTGTGTCATCTCTTTGGACGCCCCCATCCCCGTCACCAAAACTGTGCTGGCAGCATTGTTCCATGGCAATTAGGGATAAGAACTTTGAATGGATTTATTTTTTAAAATTGAGGATGATTTTTAATGCATACATAATGATAAATGATTAATTAACTAAATATAGCTTCGATTGAAGGAGTTTTTCAAAATAAAATAAAGAAATATGATAAATAGCTGTTTGATTAGTTACTACAAATGTATAAGTAACCAAGAATTTTGAAAAAAGTTAATTAGCTAGGAAAAAAAACATTTTAAATATGCATAACTTATTTTTTTACATAAAAAGTAAAATTATTATAAAAAAATCAATATATCAAATATTTTACCTAAAGTACAAAAAAATTATATTAACGTTTTAAAGTCCTTGACACCTGAATTTATTTCCAAATATGAAAAAAAAATCAACAAACAAAGTTTTTGTTTTCATTTAAGTTAATACGGGTCAAGGGTCACATAGATCTCTGTACTTTTAGGTTTAATAGAATAGTTTTTCCGTTGACACGCAGCTTTTAAACTAATTTTCGAAATCAGATTTAAAGATACAATATACACTAAACACACCAAATTAGATTAAAAAAAACATCAAAATACTTATTCTATAATGTAGAATTTGTTAGTCTTTGTTACTTTTTAATTTGTAGTCTATTAATCTCCTGTGCAAACCATGCAGACGTAAATCTATGGTTGTAATTTAGTTATTGTTTATACCGACGTTTTAGATTAATTATTAATGCAATATATTGACAAATATTAGGGGTCATTTCCAGCCATATGGAAAGCCTGAGAATAAACTTAAAAAAGATCAATTTCATCTTTGAGTTTGGGGATTTGTCCCTGCAGCAGAGACATTTCGTTGTGCATTCAGCATCTGCTGCATCCGCCGCGCTGCTTTTGTCTCATCCTCTGTGCAACAAGTGCAAATGGAAGGCGTGCTCCGGCCTCGGAGACAAAAGCTGGAGGTAACGTCAGCCTGAGGCAGGCCGGTGCCAGGAACAACAGCTGCTGATGGCAAACAGAGCCCGAGTCATCAAAAGGGTATTTGGTTGGTCAGAGGCATAAGTGGCAGTGGCTCTAAATCAACAGCAGGAAGGGCCCTGACGTGTGCAAATAAACACTGAGAGTATAGCCCGCATGAGCCCGGGCCGTCCACCTCTGCTCAGCTGGTGTGTTCCCAGAAACTGAAGCTTCTCTTATGAGGACGAAGTCCAAAGCTGGGGGATTTTTGGTTGAATTGCCTCTTTGCACGGTTTGATGCCTGCAAGTGGCTTTCCTGCAAAGGAGAGGGGTGTGTGTGTGTCAGAGGAGGTGGGGGTAAGGCGGGTGATGAGGGACAAAAGGATCTTTTCAGGTCTGCCTCAGAGGGGTGTAGGTGGTGGTGTGGAGTTGGAGCGTGGGGGTTTGGAGATATTTTCTTACCAATGATGCATGGATCTGACAATGTTCCTGCCTGGCTGGGCGAACCCAGGGGCAGATCCAGGTGTGTGTGTGTGTATGGTGATACTTCCAGAATCTTTCTAAAAGAAAAAAGCAAACCACAGTAAAGCTTACGATTTATCGGTTTTAAGACTGACAAGATTACACTTTTCTTCCTGGAAAAAAAAGGGGAAAAAAAGTTAATTACACTGATGTAAGGGCCTCAGGCCAGAGACGGCTTACACTCTCAAGAGCAGGAAGCCATTCAGGAAGCTACTATGTGACAGAGCTGAAAGAAATATTTATCTCTGTCTTTCAGACCTCTGAGTGATGCATGAGCCAGGATTCAGGAGGAGGACCGAACAGACTAACCTTAACCATTAAGGTGTTAGATTGCATGTTTTCTGTCAAATGATGCCCAGCACAATATACATTACCTGACATATAGGGATGCTGTAATGTGTTATAAGCAAAAAAAA
>NC_050533.1:13060388-13065951 GCF_002922805.2 Oryzias melastigma
AAAAAGGCATTCATGTAGTGTCAATATATAGGTCGTATCATGTGTGTGACCAGGAGGCACACGCTCACATAATAAACCCGCCTTGAGACAAGGATTAGCTGTGGTTGTTAAGAGAGAGACATCTATACCTTTAGAGAGAAAAGTGATACAGGCATTCATCGCTGTTTGATCAGAAGACATCCCGGACAGAGGTGACTTCATTCGGGATGTTTTTGAAGAACCTTTTGGAGGTCTTTGTGTCACTTTCAGATATGATAAATGAGCAGCAGGAAGGAACACGTACACGGGAAACGGCCAGGAACATCAGTCATAGAAATAACAGCATTTGGTGAGCCACCATCGATCCATGAAGTGCTTTCACTTTACTTCAAATGATTTAGAAGAATCTGTTTTTTGCGTGGGAAAAATACTAAATCTAATAGTTTCTTTTTTTTTTTTTTTAAGAAACACCTGATCGGCAGGGCAACATTTGGAAAAACTCTCAATAATTTAGTTTTAATCAAATTTAATCAAATTTTACAAGCTGGAGTTAAATGTTTTCAAAGTTATAACAATGTCCTTTAATTTTAAAAGATATTCTGAGAAAGTTTAATTATTTAAATAATAATTAAAAAAAAAAGAGCAACATCCCTTAGAAGGATGGAGTCTACACTCAGTGACATGGTTTCTGCATTAAAAAAAACAATAAAAAATAATTACATGAATGTTTTAAGCACACACTCATTTAGTACACACACTTGTTTAATAAATGCACGTTTTATATAAAAAAAAAAAATCAATATAAAGTACTATATGTTCATGTTAAGGCGGAATCCGAATTCTTCTCCTACCTCTCCAGCTCCTCCCTACCCCTCCACCTGAAGGGGCATTTGAAGGGAAAGTGATGTCCGAAATATTTTTTAAGGGTAGAACGAAGGGACTCTGAGTTATGTATCCCTCCGCCCGTAGGGTGAGCTGCATGGTGCTTTTCTTCATGTGGGTGTTCTCTGAAGCACAGAAGTTTATATGCAAATGTAAGTCATGACTTTTTGTTTTAGATTGACCTTTTTTAAAGTTATAAAACCGGTGTTGTTTTGTATTTGTAGTACTAGCAGCTGTGCGCTAACTTAGCCGACCGGCGACTTTTGATGATGTCATTGAGTGGAGGTAAAGTAGAAGAAGCCAAAAGGACAGGGGAAGAATTCCGATTCTGGATTCGTCTGCTGTTTTCATTTGGTGTATTGGCTGTTCAGCCATCTCTAATCATCTCGAGTCTGGAGTTTCAAGGTCTTTCTATACACTTGAAATTACTTAATTAAAAATAAATAAATAAAAAATGTCAATAAAAATATTTGTTCCCATAGAATGAATTTATGTCCACGAGATAAAACTAACTCTATACTTAATCTTATGTTAAACAAGTCTCCAAACTCTTCAAAACCTTAAAAAAATATTTATGTATTTCCTTTCAAACATGTAAATAATCAGAATCTATATGATGCAAAATTACAGATGGTATCAATAATAACAGCTACACTGAAGTTGTATTTCTAACTAAAATATTTTCCTAGTTCTGTATTTTTCCATTCAGGGATGACTTTCAGACGTCATTCTCATCATCATCCACCTGTTAGCAGCAAATGCAAACAAACGCAGCAGCACGTGTGTTTTTATGCATCAGCGCTTAGCATCAAATGCTTCTCAGAGGATGCATTGTGTGTGGATTAAACAAATGACCCACTTAATGCAAAGCTTTTGAGCAAGGCAGTTAACAGCAGATTTACGATGTGCAATATGTCAATGCAAAACATCAAAAATGATGCTGCAACAGGCGGGATTTTAAAATTCTTTCAATAGAATTATACTCTCATAAAAAACAAATACAGATTTATCAGATTATTTAACTATTATTTAGTTATTCTTTTAATGAAAACATATAATCATCTCTAAGATATGAGGCCTGCTGAAGTAATGAAATCTAAAAGCTGAATGAGGAGTTTTACTTAATTTTTATGTGTTAACAGGTAAATATTAAAAGCAAGAATTAGTCACTTAGTTTATTAAAAATAATTCAACATTTAAAAATGTTATTTTCTAAGTATTGGATAAAAAAAACCTTTTAAATAAATCATGTTAAATTTTGAAAATAAACAAGAAAAAGTACATTTGACAAAATAATCAAGTTATAATCAGACGGCAAACAGTAAAGATTTTGGGTGTCACAAGAAAATATCTATAATAAATATAAAAATATGTGCATTTTTTTGTTTAAGCATTAACTTTACTGAATAATTGTTTGAAAATCTAACAAAGCTGTTAAAGATCGTCGAATGTTTCTGCTTCAGCCTCACAAGATTTTTGGGGGTTTGGCTGGGAAGGCAGACACAACAACAGGAAGAGGTATGGGATATGGGATAATGAAATCTACCTCGCAACTCCCAAGGGGTATAAGCTCACCTATCCTGGGGCTCGCAAATAGCATGAGTAACAGGTCACACATAATACGAGCCGCACCCTGCTGTACTCCAACCTAGCCTTCACATGTTCCCTGCGGCTACATGCAGCTTGCACATTGTTTGCCTGCGTTGGAGTGACAGCCCACTGAATCTGAGCTGCCATCTTGCTCCCCTCGCTCTTCATCTTCGTACTGCAGAGTGGAATAAAATACCCTTCTTAGTTCCAAAAAAAAAAAAGAATTCAGGAAATGAAAGTTGTAACACGATCCTGGCTGTGCCAAACATCTCCCTGAGCAGGGACAAAAGGGCCAGAGAAAAGCTGCTGGGTCTATTTTAGCCAGCAGATGACAGAAGTGAAGGGAGAGGAGGGGAACACGGACGGAAGGAGGTGGATCGCACAAAAGAGACAGCCAAATTATTTCAGTTTTCTTGTTTCTGGTTTGTGCGTGTTACTTTAACTTGAAAACGAGTAGAAGCGGGTGCTGCTGGGATAAACTCTGTTGTCTTAAAAACTGAAGCCCACTGTGCACTGAGCCTCATATCCCACAGATATGCAAGCACCAAGCAAAATAAACTTCCCATTCCGGCCCTGCAGTGTGTTTTCTGGAGGGCTTCTCCTGGGGGAGAGCCTTTATGACCCTCTCTCGTTGCTCAAGACCAACTCGAGTGTGCTGGAGATGAAGCAGAGAGCAAACAGCAAAAGTAGAAATGTTTTCCGGACTATTAGCTGAGGGGAAAAAAACGTCATGATGTGATTAACTTCTTCAGTTCAAGTTCACCACACGACAGGTTCATCCTGGCAGCAGCGGGAGGGCAGAATGTTCCAACATCCTCTCACTACTGAAGGGTGCATTTGCAGAATAGTGTCAGCGGCCGGTGGTAATTACCAGGCTCTGTCTGAGACGCTGCTGCACCAACGTGCCATCGGCTCTGGTATCCCAGCTAAGCTCTGTTATTAGCCTCAGAGCTGCTACAGGACAGTAGGCGCTGCTCAGCACAACCACAGAGCTTCTGTTTAATCTGCTGCATAATGACTGATTGTTTCGGTACCAAGTAAATACAGACTGATGCGCTAAATTAGAAGAATCTTGGTCACGTCAGAAACAAGTTGATGGGACTTCTGTAATTAAGTTCAGTGGATTTGTCATTGGACTGTTGGGATGACAGAAAGTTTTTCATGAATTAAAATCCTTTCAGTGGGACTCCAAAAAAAAAACAGAATTTGTCTTATAGAGTTCAGTCAAGAAAATGATTTAACAGAGAGGAAACCTTTAGATTTGGAAATTATAAACAGCTTTGCTTGGTAAAAAATGACAATTACTGGTATTACATATTAGTTTAACAGGTTTGTCTATAATAGAAACACAAAATCCTCGTTTCCACTGAGCAGTTCGGTTTGTTTGAGCTCGTCCATTGTTAAATGGAGCTGTTAAACATGTAAAGCACCAGTAAAGCGCTAAGCTAACGTTTCCGTTTTCCTCTTTCAAACAACATTAAATTCCTCTATACCTGATGTGCCAAAAAAAAAAGCAATAAAAAGACGAGCTGCTGGATGAACTCCATTGTTGTTGCTTTTCTAGTCGTCGTACTAAGCTAGCGGTCTACACCACACATGAAAACAAACCGCTCAGTGGGAGCGAGACTTAATTTTGTGGAAACGCTCGCCAGAATTAACTGGATGGTACCGTACCACTCCCCCAGTACAACATTGCTCAGTGGAAATGAGGCTAAAAAGATTTAAATTTATGCACTAAAATGAACAAGTCGACATTTTGTGGTCCCCACCTTAACCATGAAAGTTCAATTTCTTCTAAGCAAATCTTCTGCATGACCACCCTTCTTTGATGACAGCTTTGTATTTGCTTGATGATGTTTCAGTTGATTTATGCTTAAAACTTTGCATTTGCTCTTGTTGTTGGATCTGGTCGTCAGAAAAGTCCTTAGCAACAAATGCTAGCGTCGTTAGCTCCTGTCGTTTCACAGGACACACAGACGATATTGCTTAGTAGTACATAGACATGAACAAATGTTCAATAAACCTGTTCAGAAGATATAGACAATAGACTAAATATATATAGACAGTGGACGCAAAAACATATTTTTGGCACAAATAGAACTCCATACAGCCCAGCCCAGTTTCCTCAGCCTTCAAATGGTCTCAGTCTGGTCTGTGAAGCTGCAATCATGAGGAAAATTACTTACAAGGCATTCAGAAGATAGTTGTTGAGAGCATTCACAGAGGGCCTACCACTAAAAGTCTTTTACTCTGTTCACAGAGTGCTGTATTTAAGTAATTTAAGAGAAAACGGAGATGAAGGATGAAGTGTGGATGGAAAAGAAAAGCTGCTCCACCAACAGGGATAACTGTCGTCTTGTAAAGGGGAATCAATTCAAGATTTTAGGGGAACATCTCAAGGAGTGAGCTGAGGCTACAAGCTGTGTGTCAAGAGCTCAATCAACCAGAAGCGTTCAAGACAGTGAAACAATACAACGAATAAAACTCAAAAACACCATTCAAGGTCTAAATTCCATATGATTGCTGTGATTCCCAAGTTCTAAAGTCCAAAAAGAATGACTATAAAAAGACACGGCAACTCCAAAAATGCATCCAGCCAACAAATGACAAAAGTCTGACAGGAGAACGCTCGGAATACAATACAGAATATACTGTATAATTCCAGCCAAATTGCTCCAACACATTTATCTATCGAGGTTTTGTAAAGCGCTTCATACCGTTCTCTGCTCACAGGTGGTATCGATGTGACTTTAATTTCTAGCAGGACTTGGCAGCTGCCAACCCATGATTCAGAAAGCTGGATTAGAGGTTGATTATTTGGCAAACTCACCCGACCTGATCTGGACAGAACATCTACGTGTTGTTGTTCAAAAAGAAGACAAAAAAACAACAGACTCAACAATGCAGATGACCTGAAGGCTGCTGGGATTCCATTACACCCACAGCGTATCATAGGCCAACTGCATCCTCATTGTTAATGCAGTCGTTCATGCAAAAGAAGGGGCAAGAGCACGGAAATAAAAATAAAAAAAAATGATTTGAAAGTGTGCTGATCGATGTGATATCCTAATTTTTTTAATCATAAAACATTTTTTTTAATTATCCAAGATCA
>NC_050533.1:13066237-13098155 GCF_002922805.2 Oryzias melastigma
GGAAATAAAAATAAAAAAAAAACTATTTGAAAGTGTGCTGATCGATGTGATATCCTAATTTTTTTAATCATAAAACATTTTTTTAAATTATCCAAGATCATCACCATAAAAATATAGGAATTGAAGCCTTGTAAAATACAATAAGCTGACAATAACTTTTGAACTTTTTGTAGCATTTTGTTTCTTTAGATGTACAACAAACAGCTTTTTTACATTTGAACATTATGCAAAAGGTTAAAAAAAAAAAAGTAAAATAAAGTATCACACAAGGAAAAATTTAGCTTTTGAAAGTTAAGCTGTGGTTGGAACAAGAAAAGATTTGATTTGTTTTGTTTACATGACAAAATGCTTGGAAGAACATCTCCTTACAGATCAGGGTGATTGGCAGCAGGTCAGTTTCATGACTGAAAAGATGCCCTAAAGGAATCTAAAACCTTTAGATGTAAAGGTTTATGACAAAAGATTTGACCAAATTTGGAGCAACATAAGCAAAAGGAGAAGTAACACAGTAAACAAAATGATTGAAGATTTGTTGTTATTTGGCAGCTAAATGCTAATCCTAACAGAAAACAGCAAAATATTTACTGTACTATAAACTTGACGTTTAAAATGAGGTTTTCATTCAATTAACTGATCCCAAAGGGGAAAAAATCAACTATTGGAAAGTTGTGGGAGGAGCTAGCTTACTCCTAAGAGAATTACACATCTGTGACACTCTTAAAGTGTATTGGCACATTTCACCGGGGTCGCCGGTACGTCCATGAAGGTCCGAGAAATTCTAAAAACATTTGTATCAACATGTGCTTGTATCTAGGCGATCTGTTTTACAGGCAAGGCTTTGTTTATGTCAGGAAGACAATGCTAAACCACGTTTTGAAAGAACTGCAACAGCATGGCTCCAAAGTAACTGGGTCCAGATGCTGAAAGGGTTTTCCAGCAGTCCAGACCTGTCACCCACAGAAAACCTCCAGCACGTTATGAAATGATAACGACAAATGAACAGCTGAAACCAGGCAAGAGGGGGAAATATTTAGCTTGGACAGCAATAATAACTGATTTCTTTAGTTTCAAAATATTTACAAAATGTTTTTAGAAAATATGTAGAAGGAAAAAAAAGTATTATCATAGATTTTATATATATTTTTTTTTTTTTTTAAGATTTGTGTTGTGGACTTCTAAATTTTGGGTTAAATGAAGCTTATAAACCACAAATATTTGTTTTTTTTTGCTTGTCTCGGCATATAAGGGTATTTATACATAAATACGTGTCAAAAATTAATTACAAAGATTTTGTAAAATATATTAATATTCTTTCATTAACCCCAGAAGAAGAAAATAAAGAAGAAACAGAAGTGAGCTGTGGAAGTTGGAGCTTTATGGGGATGCTCATGTGGGGAGCTATGAACTCAGACAGGAGGCCGTGCTTCAGCCTCCCCGTCTCACACTTTGGCAGGTTTATAAGAGCCTAAAACACGGCTGAGAGAGGCTCAAGGTGCTGAACTTCAACTTGGCGACAGCTGCAGAAACTGGAGATCAGATAGTTTAAATATAAACTCTTAAAATCCCAACTGGTGCCCCCACTCTGCCGCAACACTTTCATACACATGTATCTTCACACTCTCCTTTCGTCATGCTGTACTCTCATTTACACTTGGGGGGGTAAACTTTTGAGCTTGTGGGTTACTTGTTTGCACACGGTTGTTTGTTGTCTTAAAGCAAATATAGATTTTTTTGAAAATGTTGTTGATTTTGTCACTTTTTTGGTTTCAGACTGACATTAAATCCATATTCTATGATGCTTTATAAATCCCACTTGAAGACGGCTTGTACTACAGGTACATCTATGATTTCACTGCATCCGAATGAGAACTGGCCCTCAAGTTTTCCCCTCTATCGACATTTTTGTACTCAGTTTCTGTGGCTCAAAGTAACTCAGAACATTGTCGAAAAGCTTACCACAGACTTGTAGAATACAAGCTGGAATATATTCCTCACTATGTAAACATAGGCGACTTATAATAGTTTTGTTTTCTTCTTGCATGATTTTTTAGCTGTGCGTGGTTTATTTAAAATTGACTGGATAAAACAAGACATGTGTCCAGGAACAGTGTGTCTTCATGTAAAATTGTGTTTTTTGCACCCTCTTGTGGTAAAGAAGTGTAACTACACCCTCAAAGAACAAGTTTATATTTGATTTATTGAATTATTTCTTTTCATTTGGATTTGGAAATTGGAAAACACATGAGAAAATTACACCCCTTTAAAAATATGTATAAGAATTTACGGAATTTTACTAGAGTGAATAAGATTAAATTCTTATTCAGTGTTTTCCAGCAGATCAAACTTTATTTTGTAGTTTTTGTATATTGTAGCATTGTATTAGTTGTTGGATTTTAGGTTTTGAAATGTTTAAGGCTTAAAAAATATAAATTTTTGACCTACTGCTGTTTCAGAATCTCTTTCTTGTGGTGATATTCCCATCTAGTGGTGAACATATGTACTACATTAACAAAACGCAAACTTTCCGGCAGTCTTGGTTCAAATAGTGTATTAATGGTACAAATAAACAACAAGAGGATTTTCTTTTAATTGAACGCTTGAATATTTGAAGAAAATATTTCAATTTACATATGTTATACAATTTTGTAAACATTTTTTTATCCAAAGTTGATGCATTTACTGAATAGCTGTAAAGGAGAGAAGATTTGAAGGAAAACGTTAAATTTTACAAAATATCTGAAATTACGGTTTATTTTTCTTTATATTTTAGATATTTTAAGGAATAAATGTGCTTATTAACGTTTTACAGCAAACTTCCAAAATCCCTGCATCTACAAACATTTAAAATAATGTAAAGTGTAAAATTTTGAAGTCGTAAACTCTTTTATTTTGTTCCTTTGTGGTTTAAGATAAAAACTAATATTACTGGTACTCTCAGATCAAAAATTAATCTTAAAAATTGATATAAAAAAAGTAATTTTCGTGAAAACAGAGAGGACTGAGAAGTGAACTGCATCCATTATTCGTGGTTTTATCATATCTTTATTCCAGATTCACCCAAAACAAATTCCAGCCACAGCTAATCACGGCTTCACATTGTACTGAGAAAACAAACGGACTGCAGTCGAAGGGATGCGCAGATTGGCTGTTCGATCGATCCGCCCAGAGACTGAACAGATGATTTATGGAGCAATACTAAACGGCTCCAATCAATATCTGTTAAAACTCAAAGAGCTGCAGAGGAGCTGGAACCTGCAGCACCTGAACGCTGAATTCAATGAACGCTTGTTAAAGTCCGTGCAGTTATGAAGTCTTTGTATGAAAGAGTCCAGGACTCTCTGGATTGTTAATATGCAATTATTAAACAAATAGAGACAAAAAAGAACCCTGTGAGTGTGGATGAGTCACTGAGAGTGCAGAATCTGGTTTTGTTTGATTGTTTTTCCCCACTCTTAAAAGATTTATGATTATTTTTGCACGTTAAATAAAAAAGTATAGATTCAGTCCAACATTCAGTTGGTTAATACGGACATTATAACAATCTTATTTCAGGAGATACAGAACACGGGCGCTGTCCATGGTGCTGAAAGTGTCCTGCAGCTTGACTCACGATTCTCTCCGTGCAGTTAGTACGCATATATGAGCTGTGTTAGTAGAATATAGATTGTATAAAGTTATTCAAAATGGAAAAAATAAGATTTATGTTATTGTGTCACAAAAATCAAAACGTTGATAAGCTTTATAAAAAGTAGCGAAAAACTTAGTTAGAAGTTGAGACCTCTAAATGGAAAAACAATGTTATTATTTTGTATATTTACAGTTTTATGTGTTTTATTATGAATTTATCCAGATAGTTTAACACTAGAATAGAATATAAATTTTTTTTATTGATCCATTTAAGGGGAAATTACCTCGTTACTATAGCTCAAAATAGCAGATAGATAGATATTAAGTAACATAAAAAAACATAAAATATTACATGTGATTATTAATAACAGCAACAATTATTGTGTAAAATTATAAAAAATAATGATTGTAAATGATAACTTGAAATAGCGCGTAGACTTTTTTTCTCTTTTCTGAAACATTATTATTATTATTATTATTATTTGTTTTTATTTTGTTTTTTTTCTGAATGAAACACTCAGCTTGTCATTCCAGTGTGGATTGATTGCAACGTTGATTTCTCTCCACTTTGAGGCTTCACACAATTCTACCACAAGGGGGCGTCGTGGTCACACAGTTTTAAGCTTTCTGCATCTTCATGAAACGCCTTGAAAACGCGTGCGTCCATCAAGAATACACGACTTCTTTTCATTGTCTGACATAGGTATATATATATATATATATAAAATTCCAAGATGGACAGAAAAAGTATCTTGAAGTCGCAGACAGATTCTGTATGTTATATTTACAAGGTCAAAGAAGAAAAAGAAGAAGCAACTTTAATGAACTACTTTGATATAAATTCATGGCCTGCATGGGCACAATAAACTGGCAGAATAACGTCTGCCTCTGTCATCCCATAAACTATTTTGATGGCAATTTTTTTTCAAAGGAGAAAACAGTGAAAACTATCTAACCTTGTAAACAACAATTTGTGTGTTTAAGAAAAAAAAAAAGCTGTTGGAAGGCGTAGGACAAAGCTTCTCTGGTGAGGACACTGTGCTCCCGGTGGATTGAATGACCGTTTCTTGGAAAAGTAAAAGAAAAAAAAAGATGTATACAATTTACAAATCTTTGCAACCTGTTCAACGTTTCTTTTCTTCTGTGAAATAAGTAAAAATACACCTAAAGGATCATACGGTCTTCAAGGATTTTTTTCTTAATGTCGCAAGTATGATCAAATATATATGATAAAACTATATTTTTAAATCTTTTTTGTGCGTCAACAATGGAATTATGTTGAAGTGAAACTTCCTTAAACAATTTAGACTGTCTCCGTGAACAATTTTCAATGACTAGATATTTTATTTTTTGTTAAGTTTAATATATTATTTACCCCAAGACGCATATTTTATAAAAATGTCAGCAATTCCTGAGACATATTTGTAACATTTTGACTCAGAATACTCTCCTCCTGCATCTAAAATGGAATTTGGTGCATTTTTGTTTTAGAAATCCAGTTTTTCAACAACTTTTGTAAAATTTTGAATTATTTTTGTTTTGCTTTCGTGCAAAGAAAAACTGCAATTATATAAATTACATTTCAGGGGAATAAAGGAGCATCAATCAACCCAACACAACTTAAAAATGTTTTAAATTACCTGCTAAAATATATATTTATATAAAAAAAAGATGGGACTAGACTGAAAACGTGCTGCGAGCTTGATGAACATCCAGAACTGAGCATAAATCTTGAATTATGTGTTTTAGTTAATCTATATTTCCAATATAAGAAGAAAAAAAACAGTAATTTGGAAGCTTCAACAGGTAATCCCCACCTTTTAGAAATTATTTCTGTTATTATTATTATTATGAGATTTACGCATTTGGAAGCTTTCTCAAATGCAAGTTCAGTGGTTCACCGTGCACTTGTTCCAAACTTCAGCTCCTCTGCCCTTCACTGTCTGCGAACTGAAAGACTCCAACACAACAAAGGCGTTCAGACAGCGGGCTGCGTGCTGTCTGTCATCGTCTGTCTCAGCCCCACATGAAACATCAACTTAAATCCGTCAAAAATATCTTCAGAGGTCTCCAAATTATTTGTTTTATTCAAAATTTAATTGCATTTTTTTCTTGAAATATATATATAAAGAAAAATAAATATTTGTTTGTTGTTTTGTGGTTCATATCAGCAGGATGTTACAACTAAATTCCTAAAAAGGGCCAATTCACTCCAAGCAGGCGCACGCACCCTGTGTGTGCGCGCGCTGGGGAAGTTGTGGTATCCCGTAGTCCAGACTTTTTTTTTTATTCCTGACAGAAGCCTTTTCTTTGAAAGAGGGACCCGCAGTCGCTTCTCCTCACAAAACAGCGGCGGGGCCCCTTTTGTCCGAGCCGGGACCCCAGACTCATCATTAGCACTGATTACCGCTGACCAGTTTGACAACCTTATTGACTGCAAGAAAGACTTTTTCATCGGGTCTCCCAGACGTCCTCACACTCAAAAGAAACGGAAATATTTGGCCTTTTTTTGTTTGGGAGGGTGTGTGGGATAAATCCCCCAAAAGAAATCCTTTTTCTTCTTTTTCTTACTCGTTTCCTCTCTTTTTTAACATGTTTTTTGGCTTCTGCTTTGTCCAAACTGAAAGGCTTTTGTCTGTTTCATAAGTTACTGTAGCCTCATTAATTGCAAATTGAAAAGGGGGGGTGGGAGGGTAGACCAGGTGGTTGCCACATCAACCGGAAAAAAAGAGATGGCGCATAATTTCTAATTTGTGCCCTTTAAAATTTCTTTGGCGCATTGGCGCAAAACCTTTGGAATGAAATGCGTAAAACAAAATGGAAGTTTGGTTCTCATATAAAAAAACAACAAATAAATCAGAAAAGATGCTGCATCAGAAGCTGACTTTAAAATAAAATTATGCAGCAGCTTTAAATATTCATGCGGGCCCGAATCCTGCAACGTCGTGCGTAAAAACAGCTCACATGCGCATGTTTTTGTGTGCGGTTTAAAACTCAGGTCCGCAATCTGCTGTGTTTTGATCTCTATGATCTCTCCTGCGGATCATCCGGGTTAGTGAGCCGGCCTCTCCGCGACCTCTCGCTGTCACCCTGCATTAGAGGACGCAAAGCATGTTGGCCAATTAGACCTCGCTCCGAAACGTGTCAGTGGTTTCAGCACCGCGGCTTTGGAATCTTTAAAAAAACGGCCAGAGGAGGATTCTTCATCAAGATATTGACATTTAATAATAAAGACTAAAAAGTTAAGCGGCTTTGATCAACAGTTATTTTATTAAGTTATCTTTACTTTTTTTATTTTTACTGAAACACAATTTCACTAAAGCGCGCATGCTCAACAGGTTTACCTGTGTACAAGGTAAGTATTAAAAACACCAAGCAAATGAATACGAAATTCCAAGAGACAGTAGAGCAGGTTGTTTTAAATAAGCAAATAAACATTATTTATAAAACCTCAAAGTAAAAATATCACAGTCCTTTTCAACATGAAATACCCACAGAGAACAGCAGGTTAGGCGAGTTTGGATCCCCTCATCCATTCACCCTTTTTTCTTCTTTTTTTTTTAATTTTTCATTTTGAAGCACTGTTAGTCCGTGAAATCCGTTTTCAGTTTTCCACACATGGGCGAAACAACACAGGCCTAAAGAGGACAGAGATGGGCAGTCCGCCGCGCGTCACGGATCTCCCCGCATGTTTTGGCAGCTGTCAATAATCAGTTTGTGTGTGATATATACTTATTTTTTCTTTTGAACTCAACGCAGGCACTATTACTTGTTTTATTAGATTGTCTTTCACACGTATCCCCCTCTTCTTCTTCTTCTTTTCTTTTTCTCTCCTTCCTGCCCGTCAGATGTCACATTCACTGTCGCTGGAGGTGATGGAGATGGCCGAGGCGGCCGCTTTGCTGGACAAACTGGCCTCCGGACTGGACGAATTCCCCAGGCGGTCCACGGTGCCATCATCATCCGCCAATGAGCGAACCGAGCCGCCGGACAGAACCTGCTGCTGTAGCCTGGGAAGAGGATGGAGACGATGGAGTCACTCATCCAAGATGCTGGAAGCTGATTATGTGCATCAAAATCCATACAAATAATGTTGAAAAAATATGTAAATGTGGCCTCTTGAATTAAATAAAAGAGCCAAATGATTTTGTAGAGTGGATTGTGTATTTTTTAAAAGTAAAAAAAGGCCTACAGCTAATTTAATACGTTAAACTACTTTCATAGGACTACACATCGAGACACCATGAGTATTTTATGTTAGTAAAATAAAAATTTGAAACAAAAAGCCTAAAAAAATTTAAATAGGATTTTTTATAAAGAAAAACATAAATATAAAAATATTTGAGCTGTTTTGGATAGTCTTTATGAGAGATATTTCTATTTTTCAACAGAGATTTTCATATTTTTTTGTTTTGTTTTGCTTTTAATGAAAACAATCAGTCTAATTCAAGTGTTTACATTGTATTTTTTTCTATCATAGCCTTCAATAAAAGAGTATTCTTGAACAAAAACAATGTATTTATTACAAGAAAAAATCAGCTATTAAATAATTTCTAGCATCAGTCGAGTGAATGTCTGACTATTGCTTTATTTCTTCCAAAGAAGACGTTTTTGTTGGATTCTCCTCTGCTGTGATGGAATAATAGGTGGAGGCACGTGAAGGATGCTCACCTGTTCTTGGCAGCAGCCGCTCTGTCTCTTTGTCTGCGGTTTTTGAACCAGTTTCCCACTTGTGTGGGTGTAAGTCCAGTCGCCTGTGCAAGCTCCCTTTTTTTGCTGGGGTTCGGGTACGGATCCTGCAAATACCATTCTCGTAGCAAGTGCCTGGTTCTCTCCTTAAAGCAGTGGGTTTTCTGCTCTCCATCCCAGATGGTTCTGGGAAGGGGAAACTTCTTCCGCACCCTGTATTTGTCCACGGGCCCCAGCGGGCGCCCCCGCAGCTTCTCAGCCTCCTGGTAGTGCGCTTCGAGCCAGAGCGCCTGCAGCTTCGTGTGCGACTCTTTGGTGAACTTGTGGTTCTCCAGGATGTGGTAGAGTTCACGGAAATTGCCGGTGTGGAAGGCGACGACGGCGCGCGCTCTCAGCACCGACTCATTCTTGTTGAGGACCTCGCAGGCCGCTGGCGCGACCGGCAGCGACCAGAGGAAGCGGCCGAGGCGCTCGACGTCCCCGCTCTCCTCCAGAGTCTCGCAGACCCCGGCGACCTGCTGGGGGCTAAAATTCAAGATGGGCAACTGGAACATGGAGGCTTCTCCAGGGTTTCCTTCACCCCCCTCCGTTCTCCTCGCTCGCTCTCCTCCGCCTCGGCTCCTCTTCGTCGTCTCCCCGTTTAGCCAAGGGGATCCAAGGCGGCCAGGAAAAAACACAGACAATCCCAAACTTATCGAGCCAATCGCCGGATCAGCCGAGAAGAACGCAAACACCAAACCAAGAGGAGGGACGATGCGCGTGGGGACCGGCTACCGCATCCTCGGCCTTGGCGAACTTGGCCGACAAGAAAAAAAAACAAAGATGCGAGAAAACGCACGCCAGCACCGCGCAGATTTTTTAAAAAGATACACTGGGATTGAATGTAGGGAGGAATTAGGAGCCGAGATGTATTTTTAAAGGGGGAGAAAAAGCCAGTCAAACCCCCTCCGATGATTTCCTATTGGACTTGGCAGATTGGCTGCGCGGTTGCCATGGATGCACGTCAATCTCTGTCAAGTTCGGCCAATCAGGCGGAAAGGAGAGCTCAGCGCCTCCCTTTAAGAAAAAAATATAATAATATAAACATTTTGACCTTTTTGCATCGCGTCTTCAAACGTTTAGATAACCCGCAGAGCTTCCTGAACGCCCCGCGCCTTTGTGGTAAAGAGTCCTCCGTCCGTATGGCGAACCGCGCAAACGCGCACAGCCCGACAGCGCTTTAAGAAGCTTTACGCACCGAAATGACACATCCCCGTTCACCACAAACCACCCCGAGGTTCAAATATGCAGGTCATATCATTCTGTAGAATTATTATCCACATTTGGAGCAGCAAATGTTCGATTTTTTTGCATCCTTTTTAATTGTTTTTGCTCTTTGCATCAAAAACATGCCTCAGATTCTATTCCAAGCGGTTTAAAAAGGGGCTTTTTAATCATATCTCAGCCTTCGAAATGAGCAAGAAGGCTCTCATTTCAAATTGTCATCATGACCGTGAATTTTGCTGCCAATTGCAATCACAAAAAAATCTTAGAAAAATCTTTAGGGCCCAAGAAGAGTCGTGGTATGAATGCGTAAAGCTTTTATTTCATGCGTAAAAGCACAAAGGAAATCACATTTTTATATAATTTTAGAGGGATTTTAAAAAATGTTATTTGTGGTTTGGATGCGCGTGCAGAGCTGCAGCCTGCGTTGTGAAACATAGCAGGGAAGAAGTGAGCGTATATATAGGATTATCATGGCCCCGCCAGCCTACTCGGGTTTTAGTGGGCTATCAGACACACTCCGTTTTGTGCACAGGCTGATTTAGTAAATAAGAGGGCGGATAGATAGCGCAGATGGTTTGAAGTGTCGGGTCAGATTATTTCATGGCTGGATACAGTAGTAAAGTTCATTCTGACGGAAAACCCTGATATTATTTTCACATACCCCCCTCCTCTCTCTCTACCCCCTCTCGCTCTGCGCGCCTTCTCTCCCTCTTTCTCGTACAGTCGTGCGCGCACACGCACGGCCTGAATCCCCTTCGGGATTTTTTTTCTATGACTATAGAGTCTTGATGGAGGTTATAAAAAGCCTTCGAAGCTGTTCATTCTTTTGCTGCTTTACTGCAGGCCACATTTTTCATAGAAAAAAAAACCCACTAAAAACAAACAACGGAAAATTAAGAATTTGGATCCTTTAATGTTAATTATAAATAAATATTTATAAGAACATCGACAGGGGGAGGAGGAGAGAAGCAAATGAGGCACAATTTAACTCCAAGGCCGCATCCTCCCTTCATATTCCAGCACCATCCAGTTGTAAATAAAGAATAAGAGCTTCCATCAGATGAAGCAGGAGAAGGAAATTGTGAGGGCGGATGACAAGGTGCTGATCTGAAATATTTAGCTGCCCTGTAAATATTTCATCCCTGCAGGTTTCCAGCCCCAAACTAAATTTACAAGCGCCGCAATGCTTTCTTGAAGGAGGCGCGCATCAATTAAACATGCGCGAGTTTGGATCTCTTAAACGGAGGGCTGCAAATAACAATTGCCGACCATGCTGTGTAAGCAACACGTCTAGCTCATATAGGTCTGCTTTAAACATTTATAAAATGAAGAGAAAAAGCTTTTTTTTTCTCCCTGCAGTATTGGTGCAAAAAAGCTTCAAAAAAGCAAATATTTTTGGAGAAACATTCATTTCCTGCATGCGCAATCGCTCTTTTCCATTAACTTTGTTATGCTTTCTGTTTGCGCAGATAAATGAAAGTGATGTGCACGAGCAAATACTTTGCAGCCTCTTTCATGAGTCCAGGCCTGTGTCTCTGTGTCAGCAGGAGATAGGCCTCCTGACACCATGTCGCCAGCAAAACAGTGGATCTCATTCAAACACGTCTGTTTCGTCTCTGCATCATGAATCATACAGTCACTTCTCCTTGTGAGCATGCTGTTTCATCCATGTCTGAAGACACTTTCAAATAATTTTATGTGCATATTTCATATTTTATGAATCAAACACCACAAAAAACTTTTAAAATATTATTTTTTATAATATTATAGTTTATTTATGCACTGAGATGAATGAAAATTCCTGAAAACAATTAAACAAATTTAACGAAATAAATGAAAATTATGAAGTTTTAGGTATTGAAAAAATGTACATTAAATGGAAGTCTTGAATGATTAAAATATGAAATAAAATATTTTAAAAACAAAGATAAAACAATAGATTCTCCTAAACTTAAATGTGAGACATTTAGGTGTGGCACACCTTATGGAGTTTAAGTTAGAGTGCATTCACTTTGTGTTCTCATTAGCATGTAGCTGGGTCGTAGCTCGCCCTGGGCGGAGGGAGGGAAGGAGTGGGGAACAGTTACATGTGAACAGGCTGAAAATGACCTAGATTCCCTATGATCAGTGGAGCAGACGAGACACTACAAGAGGCTGTCACCAACAGTCATCCTGCCCCAGTCTCATGCAGACCTACAGCACCTTTCCTCTCCATCTGCTCCCCCTTTGCATAACTGCTGATTTTTCATTTCCATGCAAACATAAACACAGGCTCACGTAAAATCCATGTAAGTGATAGGTCTCAAAGGCTGCTGCCACTCCAGCTGTGATCACGGATAACTTTCATTTTCTGTTTGACAAAGAAAAGGTTGCAAATCTCTCTGCTCCACTCCCAAGACTGTAGGGTTATGTTGATTTCTCAGAGCTCAACCTTATCAGCCTCCTCTGTGCAGGATTAACTTTCCAATTAAGATATCATGTCAACAACATTACCAATAACCCCCGGATGACCCGGATGCATTTAAAAGGCGTGCATCTTGCGGTGGGACTTAAAGAGAGGCCACTGCTCTCATATGTTGCCACGTGGCTCCACAGTGACAGGAGGATTAAGCCAAAGCTCTTTCTGAGTTGTGTTTCAAACCCATTTGCCCCCGGGGCAGCACTAGCTTTCGACGCTATGTTTAATCTGTGGATTTGTGGTAACAGAGAAGACTTCTTATCCACTGACCCATTGGCCCCCAGTGTACATAATCCAGTGCCTTTCAGTCACACAGCCCTGCTGACATGGATGGAGGAGAGGCAGAACAGTGCAGCAGTCTGCGTGGGGCGGGGGGGTGCTCACACATGGCCAGCCCCGCTCTGACACACATACCATCCCCTTAAGCTTTTGTTTCACAGGGCATCTACTGCACCGCTCATCCAGACCACGGTTATCGTAATCGGTGACATTTGACCTCATATCCACTGCGAGTGGACTCCTGCACGGTTTATCGGCTGCACGTTTCCTCGATGATACCATCAGCATTGCTGCACGTTCACATGGAGGGGATGGTTTTCAGCACTTGTGTGAAAATAGATGTTTTACCAGACCGGCATGGAGACCGTGGGGCCACACAAAGGCGCTGCACCTGGGTCAAAAAGATTTTCTGTTGTGCAAATCTCCGCAGCGCTCTCACATATTACAAAAGGTTTACCAACCATCTGTGGCCTGTAAATCTAAGTTCATTGAATTCTGTTATTGTCATGTGGCACACAAGCGAGATCCTGCATTTAAGGTCTTTCAGAATCTTAATGTTCCATCTTCACTGCTGGTTGCAAATGTGAGAGGAGAGAGGGGACTACATTTGGCTGTAGCAAACAAACAATGCAGTGAGAATGGACCTTGAGTCCTTGGCAGAAAGCCATTAGCAATACCTTGAAACATACCCTTTTTCCCTTCAAAAACACTTTTGTGGAGCATGTTATAGAGTGCATGCAATTACTGCATCCATTCCACTCTTGAATGCAGTCAATTTCGGTCCAGATAAAGGGCCAAATGAAACTAGGCGGTGTGCATGGTGCACACTGCACTACTTTACATAGGCTATATTTGTGAGTGTTTGTGTAAGAGCAACAGAAAGCAGAAATTACAAATGAACAAATGCCCCGCATCACCTATAGTGATGATTGTGTGAAAATGACTGTGTGCATGAAGCAATACTTTGTTGTTGTATCTAAAATGCCCAGCTGGTAATTCTAAGCATTGTTGCAGTGTAGAAAGCAGAAACTGAAAGCAGCAGTCAGTGACTATTCACATGAAAATACAGTCAAACGTTTGGATGTTTTTTTTATTTTATCTGTTTTTTTAGCAACATGAAACCACAAATATTGCAAGTAAAGTCAATTAAATCCGAAATTTAGCATTTTCTCAGCTTAAGCTTGCGATAAGCAAGCTTATTTTTTGACAACATCTCAGTGATGAGCATAAATTCTTTAGTACACAATTTAAAAATAGACCCGCTCTGATAAAATGGTGTTTTTAACATGTTTTTGTGGTATTTTTCTGATGATGGAGGGCACAAATAAATACAATGAAGCAGAAAATTGCATTTCTGAGTATTTCTTTATTCCAATCAATGTGAATTAGGAGCAGACGAAAAAAATGCCATTTAAAAAAGGACTTATTTGTGATTCATTCCGATGCATCCACTACATCAGGGGTGTTAAACTCAATCACACAGGGGCCAAAATTCTTAACATTCAGTAGGTCGAGGGCCGAACAGAATTAGCATTTATTAAACATAAAAAAACTAAATTGCTGAAAACATATATATTTTTAACATAAATATAAATAAAAACAGACAGGAATATTCTTTCCAGAATAAATCAACTTAAACTTTAAATAACTTTTAATATTTTCTCTCCATAATAATATACTCTGCCGAAACATATAAGGTGCAAAATAAAGTAAATAATAAAAGAAAAAAAAACCTTCAAATTTATTTTCTTATGTGTCATTTCATATAAAAAATTAAACTCATAAATATCCCAAAAGATTTTGCTCTCTATAAAATATATCCTGCCACAATTATACAAGATAACATCGAGCCGTTATTAATAATCATGATAAAAAATGACCTGGGGGGCCGGATCCGGCCCCAGGGCCTTGACTTTGACACATGTACTCTAGATCCATGTACTTGGAATCTTGCTCAAAACTGTAGCTCCAATATAGCTCGCCATTTTTGTTGCACCGTTAGTGTTAGGTTGAAGGTGTGAGGAGCACACATAAACAGATAGCTCTCAGTAATGGGTGTTAGTAAGGGGGGCGGGGTTACTCCACACCAATAATTTCTAGGAAACGGTACAGTTTTTTTATTTTGGCTAAAAATGGCAGAATCAATTTTAGGAGATCAGTGGGAAGACTTAAAATAGATCAAAAGAGGATTGGAGGGAGATTTTTTTAAATAAAAAAATCAATAAAATAATTACTTTTTTTAAGGTCATAATTTGAGCTAAAAAAAACAAAGTAAATAAAAGTGTCCAAAAAAAAAAAAATTCCCGCATGCCTTAACTTATTTTTGTCGTTTGGTGGGGGACGCTGGCCACCCTCTCAACCCACAAAACTCAATAAATAAATAAAAACGCTGTTCATGTCATCGTTTCTTGGCAACACCCAAAGGTGACAGGAGTCAAAACTCATCACGGTCAGGAGGTTCTGTGGCGTCAGGGAGCTGCATGATGCGTGAGTCAGGCCACAGGTCACGACGCCACAACCCCGCCGCCTGGGCCCTCACTTCCACTTCACATTGTCTAGGACCCTGTACTCCTCCAAGTCAAAACACACACACAGAAAAAATGTCTTCCAGCAACACACTTTGCTCTTTTGTCTGCACCGTCGCGGCTTCCTCCAACAGTGACATTTACACGTATCTGCTCAGGACGTGGGTGATTTCATGTGTTGTTTGTGAGCACAGACACTTTCTTTTTCATGTATGGCTTACTAGCTTTACTCCATGCTTTCTGTCCTGATTATTTCCTCAGCATCACTTGCACAAATTCAGAAAACATAAAAGTGAAAAGAAGAGAAGGAAAAAAAACATCTTAACCGTCCATTAGCTGATGGAAAGTATCACAATGAGAGTGCAGTGACTTTACCTTGAGGTAAGAATTACCTCAGAGTAAACAGTAAAGGGAAAGGTGTTTTCTAGTTGATTCGCTTCCATTAAGCAGTGTAGCTTCTTTGACCCCGAGTTTATTAGTGGCAGCAGCAGATGAGCGCGATCTGTGAACCACAGTGAGGCTCACTC
Source organism: Oryzias melastigma (assembly GCF_002922805.2). NCBI lineage: Eukaryota > Metazoa > Chordata > Actinopteri > Beloniformes > Adrianichthyidae > Oryzias > Oryzias melastigma. Next base: position 13,081,609 of record NC_050533.1, read on the forward strand.
CGAAGGAGAGCCTGTTCATTCAGCTCAGCAGAATTACTCTCAGGGTCTGCTGAAAACTGATACGTTGTTGTTTTACATTTTTCTGAGGGTTTGTAGCTGAAAAAATAAAGTAAACACAAAATCAGCAAGAGGAGAAAAGCTAATAAAAGCCTGTAACAATTTAAAAGGAGCACCAACTCCTACGTGGGAGTCATCTCCACTTTGAGGACTCCTAATGTCTGTCAGATGTGCTTTATTGATGGCTTATGTCAAATGCCATTCTGACAGAGCTCATTAGGGTGAAGCGAATCGTCTAGGTAGAGGCAGGAGGAGGCAGGAGAAGGCAGAGCTGGCGAACTGCCTGATCACTGTGTGCATAAAGCTCAGCACTGTACCTAGAGGGTGATGCATCTGACAGGAGTTAGCTGAGAGGGCTGAGTGTGAGGGAGAGCGATGAAGCACGGGGAGAAAGTCCACGCGCATGTGTTGATGTCATTGCTGGAGTTAACGGGTGTCACTGAGCAGGTCCCCTAGCTTGATGCCAGGACTCCAAGCACAAGTGACAGGCTGACAGTCATCTCGCTTTCCAAACTCACACATGCTCAAATATGAGTCCGCGTGGAGCCCTCTCAGTGCGCAGTGTGGCTCCAGCGGTCTTGGGCTACAAGGACAAGGCCCCGTGGAGACCTCAGAGACTTTGAGAAAATGAGTCAAAGGATTTTTCTCACTGGTTGTTGTTATCCTTCATCGTACAGTAAACATCCCTCGAGACATATCTTAAAAAAACATACAACTATTTGCATCTCCAGGGTTCCTAAATTGTGGAAATATCCTGATTTAAAATCGTCACTTAAATACATCCTTTTGTGATTGTTGCCTGATGGCCGTTAGGCAAGCCCTGACTCTGCTGAACAGTTGAATCCATATTTGCTTTAGCCAGAGGCATTGTTGATGAGCTCAGACTGTTATGTGACATCTTAATATAGTGATTAAAAATGCATGTTTGAAGGGTCAGCAGAGGGGTGCTCTGGGTGCTCCTGCCAGGGAAGATTAAATCATTCGATTTAACAGGCGTGCAGAGGATTAGGGTCAATGTAAATGAGAAAGCTGTGAGAGGCAAAATTGGATTTTCCTAAGAAGGCAAAATAAAAATAAAATCTCTTCTTATGTGGATGATGTGATCGATAAGACTTAAATTTTGTGCAAAATGACAAAAATTTTCAACATCAGAATCAGCTTTTATTTGACAACCTGCACACATAAATCATAGAAACTCAACCGATACATTTTAATTTTGTATTGGTGGCAAAGCTTCTAATCCAATCAACTGAAACCAAAGTCTATAACAGATTACAGCTGAGCTGATCAATGACTGCTGCTGAGAGTATGACAGAAACACCCTTACACTCACAGGTGGAGAAAACATTCACCGACCGCACAAGTACTCAGTGTTTAAGCTCAACCTGTTGACAAAATAAGCAAAAAATCAACCATTTTTGCACTTGAAAAGTACGATTTTTAGAAATAAGGCAAACAAATAAAGCAGTAAATCTTTTAAATTGTGAGCAAAATGAAATTTAATTAACAATGGAGTCATCTTTTTCTATGTACCTTTTTTATTTTGAACAACCTGCTCACTTTTCACTAACTCTTTGGATTTAAAAAAAACATAATTTTTTCACCTTAAATTAAGATATTTTTTTATAATTAGTCCCCTTCAAATGCCATCTAAATTTATGCTTTTGTGTACAGTTTGTTCTGTATTTCTCCACCTCGCTGACAGTTTTTTTTTTAGCATCGCCATTTACTGTCTTCCAAATGCTTTCAGAAACACTGACTCTCATGGCCTTGTGCTGAATAATACAGCTCTATGGAGAGCAAGGGAATTTTCCTCAGGGCACAGGTGTGCTCTGATAGTCTCATAAGCCCCCGAGCAACACAAAGAAAAGAAAGATGCTTCCTCCCTGAAAAGGAATCGGGAGGCACAAGGTAAAGAAATGGACCGACAATGGCGTCTTCGTTTGGGTGTATTTTGGCTTTGACCTTCAGCCGGAGATTCAAATAAATGCAATACCGAAGAGGCGCGGAATCAAAAATCCAAATGACCCTGAATCGCTACACCCTCGCTCTGACTCGAAGGAATACGTTATGTTCAAAGACGTGGTGCATTTAGAGACAAACTGAGAGGGAAAGTGTGCGGGTGAAGCTCCTCAACAATTGGCAGCACCAGCAGTGGTTTCTTTTTACACGCTGACATCCTTGACGATGCTGCAAACACAGGGAAAGAAAATGTTATTATGTTCATTTTTTTTATTTTAAACAGAGCAGGTACTTATTCCAGTAAAGTTAAAGAAAAAAGTAGTGCAGGAAAAGTTGTTGAAAAGTACTCCGTTTGTTTGCATACGGTTCATTGAAAGGGTCACAGTGGCTGCTTGACATGCAGAGATTGGGTTGACAAGGTAAGTGGCCAACCTGCTTAGAGAGGCAGACTAGACAAGACACTTAATGAGCGAGAAGAAGAAGAAGTGTTTGCTCAGGAAAATCTGACAGGAAAAATCAGAACTGTTTTTTTATTATTGTCAAAGGAAGAGTTTTCTATAAAGGTAAGGTCCTCTGAGTGATGATCTCACATTTCTAAGTCTGTTATTGAAAGTATCTGTGTTTTAAATGGCAAATCTTGCACACAGCGATGCCTGCAGTGAGCTGGAGGCTCAGAGAAATCCTGCCTGTCCTTGTGTGTCACTCACTAGCCACAGGAAAATGTTTTTTTTTTCCATTTTGCTGATAGGGCAAAGTGTCTCTATGAGGCTAATGCTTTATGTCAGATTCTATACTAACTGGCACATCAACAAGACCAGAACCACCTTTACTTTTCCTGTAAAAGCATTTTTCTTAGTGAGGGTTTTTAAGCAGCAGAAAAGCTGATGATTGAATTCTTGGTGGATGCTGGAGATGCAGTGTGGAAACCTTCATGCTTCATCTTATTTTGTCTTTCTCTTCATTTTATTATCCACAATTCAGCAATGAGGACAGCCAGACAAGTGAATTGGTGGAGCCGGGAAGAAGCGGCAGCAGCAGGAGGAGTAGGAGGAGGAGGAGGCGCAGGGGGAGATGTTCACGGAAGAAAACAAAACAAAAATAGACAAGTAGTGCCAAGCTCTGATAACTGGCATGCTGCAGTTGTATGTCAGTCACCTAGCAACAAGTCCTCCCCATCACTTACCCCCTCTTCCCCGGCTCCTGCTGCGCTCTCTAATTCAACAAATCTGCTCAAAATGTATGGTTGCTCCTCGAACAAAACGCATTCTGCGCCGGGGGCGAAGGATGTGGGCCTCCGCTGAACACGCCACTCAGCTGCCCATTGACCACCGGGGCCTTTCTCTGCACACACTGAGGAGTGGGGACAAAGACCCTGAAAGCAGGGGCAGCTCCACAGAGAAAACATTTGCTTGCAATTGTGTTTGACTGCATAATAAAAATGATGTTCTTTTTTAATTTGGGCTTGTTAAAGGCCACACTATTTTTCTCTGGTCACCTGATTATTGTAAAGAACCAACCCCTCACTTGCCCTGCGGGCCACGGAGGGGGGAAATATTGAAAACGGTCCAAAGACCTCCCCACTCTTTACTTTAACCCCTCTTGTGTTTCAAGGGTTCTCTAGTAAAAAACATAAATATGTGGACTCTGTTCATTACAGGATGGGAGAGTATGCTAGATAGAGTTCCTCTTTTATTATTTTCTACAGAAAGGATAATGACAGTGAGGCACACACAGACACAAACACACATACACAGATGGGAGCGCAGCCATGCTTGCCCGGAGTTGTGAAGCATTGAGAAGGTTAGCATTCCTGGCCCTACTTCAGTGAAACAGGCCATTAGTGAAAGCACCAGGATAGCACAGCAAAGAGTGCTTCAATGGTCACATTCACATCCAGTGATTACTTGCACTTTTTACCCACCAATTTCCTGTTTTATTAATGTGTGTTTTCCTCATTCATCCACCTTTCTCTCATCTCCTGCTCACTCCTCTCCCACGGCAAAGGTGAGGAGCATTCAGGTGAATGTCTGAGCCTTGAAGGCTGCACTAAACCACGTTTTAAAGTCTCATAAAAACCCACTACCCGAAGCTTTCTTTGATAGGTTTCGTGTCACCTCGTTTTATTATTTCGGTCCTGTTAAATCTGATTTATATCAGAATCTGATGTGCCTTTGAATCCCTCAAGGTCTCCATTAATCCACCCTATGGACGCCTATTCAGGGATTTAATTGGTTGAAGTTAGTGTCCCATTTTCCCTGTCACACCCTGGAAACCCCTCAACAAAGCCTGAATCGTCGGAGGGGTCGCAGGTGAGAAGTAAAAGGGCTGACCTCCACATGCTGATATTTGAGTCTGAGTATCCGTCTAGGAGGCCAAACGGCAGAGGTGGGCTCGCCCTGACCCTGTTAGTGAACTGCAGCCTTCCAAACAAACTGCGGCACCTCTTTAAACTGTGACTGCAAACATCTGAGGCTTTCATGATCGGAGCGCACGCTATTAAATCCTGCAGATCTCCCAGAGCAAGTGGAAGCATGTGGATTGTGAGAGCATCAGCCTTTAAAAAATACTCGCCAACCTGGTCATCCTCGTGTATTCCTGACATTTCAACCCAACTTTTTGCTGCATTTTATAGAGCGAAAACATATAAAATACAACAGATCAGAAAACAACTTCAATAAAATGCTATTTATTAAATCCTTTTTTATTTATATTTGAGTGCATAAAATAATTTGTAGTTAGTGGTGGATTAAATATATAGAAGAACGTTTTTTTTAGTTGAATTAACATTTTTCTGAATCAATATGTGAACTTGCGCTTCCTGTTATTCAAATATTCTGTAAATGTAGTAGTTTTTCTATTAATTTCTCCACTGTAGTCTGAGTGTAAACAAAATATATTTTTCAAATAAGTGAAAAAAAGTGAAATCTGTTTGTGTCTGTAAAAATTGCTAAAATTTGCTAATTAATTCCAAGTTCCTTTTGCTCCATCATGAAGCGCAGCAGCTATTCAGTGTTGTATCACTGCAGGTGAACAACCTTGACTGTTAGACAGCTAATTTGGAGAATCAGGTATAATCTGAAGAACACACCTTAAGCTCTAAGGACATTTTATGGGCCTTTTTGAGATTTGTCTGACAGAATCAACACAGTGGATTTCTCTTTTTTTCACATTTGATCTTCTAGAAATAAATTGGTGGTAAAAAAATTAAATGGATGATTTCAAACCCACTAATGAGACATAAATCTGCTTCAAAGGTGAATCCCCTATGTTATTCTGTGATGTCAGTTTGGAGGATGTCTACTATCTTTAAACAAGTTTTACTTGATGAATAAATGTTCTTTCTTTAGCTAAACAGGGAAGTACAGACTAGGAATCTCACTCCAGAAACTATTTTTTTATTTCCTATATTTAAATATTAATTGTGAATGTTCAAAAATAAATAAATAGGATTATTAAAAATGAATAAGATGACAAAGATGCACGTGAGACATGAACTGCATGCATTAAATAATGTAACAGAGAGGAAAAGCAATCGAAATTAGAAAGGATTTTAAAGCAATTAAGGCAAAACGAAAGGCTTTTGTTTTGAAAAAATGTTTACAACACAAAATGTTGATATGATACTGATTGTGTAATAAATACAAAATAAAATGTAAAGGTTTATGCATCTAAACTAGATATTAACTTGTTCATTTAGCAGGCTTCTGGATTATTTTGTTATTGTTTGATGCCTAAAGAAACATGTTGTTCAAATAATATTTTTTCAAATAAAAAAAATTGTAACACTTTATAATAAGATTCCTTAACAAGCTTTATTAACACATTAACAAACATTATGATTGTGTTTATAGGCTGTTAGTAAGACTTTTATTAGTGCAGTAAACCAAATACGGTTTATTAACATACTTAATAAGAATTATTACCATCTAAAGTGAGACAATTGTCTACAAAGGCCATAATAATAAACTGCTTACAAGCTTAACAAATGTATAAACTATCTTGTCAACATTATATTGAGTGTTTCTAAAAAATAATACAGTTTTGCATTTTTTATAGTGTGGTTATAAAAACACAATATTTTTATGGTTTCACATGACCTTTTGTAACCTTTTGTAATAAGACTATATAAGGCCAAATCATTTTTATTTCAAAATTATAATTTACCACCACCGTTTACATTGAGCTGCATTCCATGAGCCCAAATTCTGGAAGCGTCATTACTTCTGATCCCTTGCTTTTGTGCAGCAGGCAGATTCATCTGGAGGAAGGTTCTCCATGCTCCTCCGCCTCCTCACGATTTCCTCTTTCCTCCCCTCTGTTGTTGTATGTTTTCATGTTAATTGGCAGCAGTTGAACTGTGAGCCATAAATCAAGAAGGGCAGAGTGCATTAATGAGCCAGACCACCCAGCAGAATACTTTCTCTGCACTTTCTTAGCAAACAATGAGAGGATACTCGAGTCTAACATGCTCCCAAGACAATGAATGAACCATTCACAAGAGCAGCGCTCCCCTGCTGCCACAATTCAGCAAGCCAGCAGGCTAATGGCCTCAGTAAGTACTGATTAAGTATTTATTTAAAAAAAAAACCTTTAGTATTCCTAAAAACAGATCATTTTGTCATTTTATTTGCCCACATTTCAGTCTCCAGTATGTTTTTTTTTCATCCTGTTTTGGCTTTGAAGAGTGTGCAGCTGAGACTTAATGCTTCAGCTGAAAAAACTCAAATGGCCGCCTGATTCCACTAAAACCTGTCATAGAAAAAATGTACATTACTTTTTAAATGTATTTTTCCCCAAAAAGAAGAAATATTTATATATATTTTCATTTCAGAAAGCTAAGTTTTTGAAATCCTAAAGCTAATTTTTGTCAACTCAATATTATAATGAGAAATTATTCGTAATAAAAAGTAAAAACTACATTTTGCTCCCAAAGGGACTTTTAAAAAAATTAACCCCTAAAATGTTCTACTATAAATAAATGTTTTCTCTCTCAGAGCAGATCCTCAGCACCGAAAGTAGTGCTATAATTGTCTTCCATTATGAAACCCCACAAAGCCAGACCATTGGCTACTAAAATACCAAGGTTAATCTTGATTAAATGTCTTTCTAGGGCACAAAAAGCATGTTTTACATAAAACATCCTTCAGGGGGAATGAAGTATGTTAAAAAAATATATAAATACTGCTGATGGCAAGGCCAAGCATCCCTACTCTGAAATGAAAGGTATCAAAGAGATTAAAGAAAAACCATTACAAATCAGCATACCATTAATATGCCTGCATCAGCCCCATTATCTTCTCCCCAATTCAAGTCACACCAGCAAGACAATGTGGCACTTTTTTAAAGTATGTTTTAAGATTTTGTGCATGAATAGGTTTTGCCGCTGTTTTTATTCTGGGTTTGTAACCACTCTTCTTTGTAAAAGGCAAGTTTTGCAGTCCTTAAGAAGTGGCTCACAATAGTTTGAGAGCTGTTCAGAAAAGTCAAAACAGACTTGATCTGCATCTGTGGGCTTCCTATACAGAGAAGCATCGTGAAGGTCAGTGTTTGATGAACTGAATTCACCGCGATTCTTACAGCTGATATCAAGCTTAACAAAAAACATTGTTTGATGTTAACATAAGAGACCAAAAGGGCGATTATTGTGGCGGAGTGAAATAATTCTGCACAACCAGCCATGCAGGTGTGCAGGTCAGATTCCCGCATGAATTTCCGACACCTGTCGGTGAATTGTTTGTTCGCCTCAGACGAGGCGACATCTTTGTGCAACTGTACGAGGCCAAAATAATACCTTCCTCACTTGGAGAGCGGTGAAAAGGGACGCTCCTTTCACAGAAACAGAAAAAAAAAAAAAACGCAGAAGGGCAAATTAGTGAGCCCTAATCATCACAGACAAACAAAATAATTCCCATTTCAGGCCAGGAAAGTCATCAGAAGCCTAAATGACTGCTGCTGTTGTGGAGCGAGGAAGGGGCTGTTTGTGCTTTGTGGCTGGAGCCTGAATGGTACAACCCCCCCACTTCATGAACCCTCACAGTGTTAAGACTACAGCGCAGGAAGTCACACTCTGTAAGTACCCTTTCTTAAAAATGCTTCAATTGCTACAACATTTACAATAATAAAGATTTTCCTCAAATATTTTTTATAAAAAAAACTTTTGCATCACCAGGGGGAAGCATGGAATTTATCCATATTTACCAAAAAGATGCTCAAAAATCTCAGAATTAAAATTGAAAAATGTGTTTCCTTACAGTTTAAAATTAAAGGATACCAACTTTTTTCAAGCAAACTACACTAATTTCAACTTTTCCACTGACCATATTTGAGCTACAGAATCCAGTTCTGCACATTTTTTGTCCAATTCCATTAATGGGGTATTTTTGTTGCAAGGCTATAAGACTAAATCCTACAATGTGACCTCAAAAAAAAAAAAAAAAAAAAAAAAGAAACACGGATATTCATGTTCTGATGTTAAAAAGAAAGCTATATAGAATGCAATAGTTCTAAGTTATTTTGAAATTCCTTGTTTTCAATCGTTCATTATTCTTTTCACACTGTGGAGCTTTTGAAGCTCAACAAATATAGAGAATTTCTCATTATCTGCTTTATGTGGTCTTTATGTCCTTTTGGTATGAATTGAATTTCTGTTCTTTAAATTATATAAACTGGAAAAAAGGTGATGTTTATGCGTTTTTAAATGCCAAAAGAGAGTTTAATTTATTTTTTTGTGAAACTGCACCGCTGTGGCTGCCTTCATATTGGATGGTGCAGGTGCAAGCTGGGGTTAATAGCAGTAGGAGTATAATTAACAAGAAACGCATTGAAGGGAAATGTATAAGTATAGAATTTTAGAGAGAAAAAAAAAAACGTAATGAATCAAAAATCAATTGAGCCCATTGATGTGCAGAGGAAACTCCTGAAAGACTGACATTCAGTGTCACGTATTCTTCATTCGGTGCTGGTGCACAGTGAAAGCATACAGGAAAGTGCAGCAAAAACTGCTCAGTTCTCAACCTCTCTTTTCTTGCCTAATTATAGCAGAGAAAAATAGCAGAACGTTAAATGAAAACAATCACGTTTTGAACGCACAACAATAATGGTCTTCATAATAACACAGTGTTCAATAAAGTTTGACTCTCAGCCTTTATTCACGTCATACGTTTTACAGGGAAAATTGTTACACTGATACAAGAATTGATCCTATCAATCCCTTAAGGCAGGAAAGTGGCCTGGAGATGAACAGCACAGTTAACTGTTACCACTGGAAATAAAGTGCCTTGCTGGGTTTTCTGAGGGAACAACATTACCTGCAACCTTCAAAGAGAAAAGGGTTCTCAGCTGGAGCGGGCAGGTTTGTTCAGCACCATTATTTATCACAGACAGGTGAAAAACTGAGGCGTACCAGTCACTTGAGTTCTCTTGCATGAAGCGAATAAGCTGCATGGTTTGCTCCAAGACTTTAAGTCTTTTCACTTTTTTCTTAGAATAACCCTCATAGGGTGGATGGATGCTTGGATTTTTTTCAATAATGGTCCAGCTGAAAGTGCTCTAATGCAATAAAACAGCAGGTTGTCCTGTCACTGCTTTAGTGCATTTACTGGCTTTATTGCTTTAAAGAAGCAATCACTTCTTATGAATGAATGCTAAGAACTGACTCTGATGGGTTAAGGTGTTAAACACAAGGAGGAGTTAAGCTACATTTAAGTAGTTCTAAACTTAGAGAAAACAATTTTATATGCTAAAGTGCATTTAATTAAAAAATATTGATGGGATTAGGGATAAAAATGTGTCACTGGTTTTGTGCAATCACAACTCAGTCCATGTTTGTATGTTTACCTCCTCCTGATGACAGCCATGATGACGAGCAGCATGAACCTGTGAAACCGACTTCACAGGTTCATGCTGCTCACCTGCCTCTCAGACCCCAGGCTTCTTCTCTCAAAATGCCACCTAACCAAATTGTTAATTGCGATCTCTGCATCGCAGAAGACAGGTGTGGCCATCCAAAGGCTTGATAACCAGTAAATCGCTTAAGGAAAAATGAAAAACATAACGGAATTTCACAAAAGTAACCGTTTTAAATTGGCTTTTAAGCTTAAAGACCCACTCTGATCATCTATTGATATCATTTTAAAATGTTCCCAGTGATTATGCCATTTTTAATCCAAAACCATAAAACCTGTGTAGTTTTCTAGGACATAGTTTCTGCAGAGCAGCAGATGTTTATTAGAAATTTGCCTCAGCGGTGTGGGCATGACTGTTGGCGGGAAGTAACCCCGTCCCCTTCCTCTTGTATCTCCATCTAGTATTTTTTATTTCAATCTTTCAGATGGCATTTTTTGTCTCCTCCTAATTTACGATTTGTATAAAGAAATACTCAGAAATGCAATTTTGAGCTTAAAGGGCCTATATCACACTATTTTAAAGTCTTTCACAGTAAACTGGATCCATAATATATAATAATATATTACCTTTGGCACACTAAAAACATTTTTTTTAATAAAATTGAAGGTATTTTTGAGAGCTCTTTTACTACCTTAAAGTAAGACTCCTTGATCTCTTAGGCTCCGCCTTTCACTCCCTTTGGCCCATTTTATGATGTCATCAAGAGCCGGTCTATGTGGCATGTCTGTGTTTCTCCCACGGAAAAAAACAACATCCGAACTTTTATAAAGATGGATGTGCATTTTGTGCATATAAATTCAAAGCGTTTTGTATATCACCGGTAGCTCCACAAGGAAAGTGGTTGCATGTGTGAACCTGGAGGCGGAGCTAGCAGTGCAGACTCTTCCTGGAAGGGGCTGTTCCCCACTTCGTGATGTCACAATGTGAGGACCCACTCATTTTTGTGGATTGGTGCTCAGAGCACAGGGTTTTAGAGGAATGCTCAGAGATGCATGAATGGAGCAAGATTAAGCTTTGGGGTTGTTTTTCGTGAGGAATTAACATTATAATACACTTAAAAGCTTTAAAAAATGGGATTTTGTATGATATAGGCCAGCCGAGTTAGGCTCCGGCAGCCTTGTGACCCCATCAGGGATAAAACGGGTTAAGAAAATGGAGGGATGGAGGACATAGGCCCTTTAATTTCCCTAATATATTTCCTCCATCATCAGAAAAATGCCACAAGAACATTTAAAAAAATTTTTTTTTTTTATCAGAGTGGGTCTTTAATACTATGGAGGAGGTTTTTTTTCACTATTATTTTGGAAAGGGGAATTTTACTTTTTGGCCCAGCTTCTTAAAATCTAAATCATCTTTCTAGCATCATATAAACATGTTTTTTTGTGATCATGTGATGGTCATTCAAATAAACTAATCCATAAAGGATAGGTGCGAGTAAATTTAAAGGGGTAGATCCTTGCTTGAAATCCTCTGCTTAGTTCTCATTCTAGATGAAACCACGGAAGAAGGTGAGGTCCAGGTCCTGGTGGGGAACAGAGCAGGAGGAAGATGAAGGAGCAACTCAGATCCTCTACTGACTGCATGCTTCCAAGAAAAAAATTGAACGGCATGCATAGAAGATGAAATGCAAAGAAGCACCTTCTTCCTTTGTGTGCTCACCTGCATATAATAATATTAGGCATTTAGCAATATTTCATAGCAGCACAAAGAGACAAGCAAATGCAGCAAAATGAAACACTTTTATTGAAGCACTTGTTATGATTTACATTTAGACATGCAGCTTTGTAATTCTTTCCTAGACAGAACTACTATCGTCACATTTAGACTGATAAAACAGAAATTTGTGCTTGACTTAAGAATGTGTTCGACTGCAACAACTTTGAAGTATTAAACATTTTTGTCAGTAGTGTTGAGGTTCATGCTTTTGCTTCAATGTTACAAAGATTTGGGCTGAATTTTTGGCCTCCTTGTGAAGCACACATTATTTGTAAGTTTAAATATAAAGTGGGTATGAAAAGCAGCATGTGTGATTGCCTTGTTTGTGTGCGATAATCCAGAGTGCACCCCACCGCTCAGCCTGTTACAGCTGAGGTCTCCAGCTCCTGCAGATCTCTGTGACCCTGAATAATTTGAACCAGGTGTAGTAAAGTAAGATGGAAGTCCCAAAACATGTTTTTTTTGTCATGTATTACTCACCAGAGAGCATTTTTGTCTTTTTCAGACTTCATTACTTTATTGTACAAAGCTGGTTCCTTTCTTCAGGCTTTGGTTGAGTGTGAACTGTGTGATCTGGCTTGGGCATGTGAGCACTAAAGTGATCAAAAACTAAACAGAAACTATTCTTAGAATTACTGAACAGAACTAAGATCTAACCAGATCGATCTGAGAACATTTGTTAAATAAATAGAAAAATAAAATACTAAAAAAAATCACTTCAAAATGAAACAAAATCGATTCTAATTGATATTGGAAAATACTGTGGGTGGTTTAATGTTCTAATAATATTATTTTTATCAATAAAAACAACAGTGGGTCTACTTTATGAAACTAAAATGTGAATAGATTTTAGTGGTGGTGTTAGATGCATCGATTATGATCTATAAACGATTATGAATCATTGTATGAATTTTAAATAATCAATAGTTGTTGTATGATTTAAAGTAAAATTAACAAGTGGAATTAAACGAAAAGCATTTTTCACCAACATTTTTTAAGAGTGCACAAACATTCTAGATCTCAACATCCAACTTCACTTAAAGTGACCGTTTGGAAGCATTTTGGCTTTGACAATGTCATGGGTCAATTAGATAAGGGTCATGCAGTGTGTAAGAAATGTAAGTAATATCGGTCTAGTGATTTGTAGCAAAGAGAAACATTTCTAAAAAAAAAAAACAAAAATGCAGATCAGGGATGCACTGACAATAGTTTCATAATCGAATTGTTGCATAATCGAATCGTTGCCTCCTGAATCCTAATCGAACTGAATTGAATTGTGAGATGATTTTCCATTAATTATTGCTAACTTGTTTGTTTGTACACATATTTAATATACACTCTATTATCTTGCAAGAAATACAAGGAATCTGGAAAACTTCATCTGCACTGTTCAGTACCAGGTATTTATCTCTGAGTTGGTTGAATCTTCAGCTGGATCGATTTTAGGTCAGTGAATCAATTAAACAAAATTGACTGTGAATTGAATTGTTGCTAAAATGAATCCCACTGAAAAGGACTGGCAGTGATCATAAAGGTGGGGCACACTTCTGTGCTGATAAATATTTGTGCCACATATAAAAATTAAATAATAGTCCCTCTAGTTTCTTGTCGATCCCTGTGGCTCTGACAATCAAGCAAGTCAGCCACTTGCCAGACAAGAGTTATTCTGAGAGCGATTCTTTCCCCCCTCCCCATTCCACACATTGAAATATGCAAAGGAGTGGTGGGTATGGTGGGCAGCTGTCAACAGCCTCCAAAGCTTCCCGCCACCGCTGACCAATCAGTCCAATATCTGAATCTCACCAGCGCTGACCCGCTGGCTAGAACTGACATTAATCCTAAATCTTACAGTCAGAGCGTTGTGATGACGGGATGTAATGTGGCGGTGTGAGAGAATGCTGATCCACGCTCTAACAAGCAAAGGTGCTGATGCTAATGAGCAAATCTGTGGCTCTTTAACGAGCCTGCAACATTTGATGTCCTAATTTTCATGAGCTGTGTCTCAGGGGTGCAGGATAATGAGCTGGCCCGGGATTCCCAGTGCAGCGGCCTGTGTAACCCCTCTCACGCAGGGGTACACTTACTCCTGGCGAGCCTCAACAGAGAGAGAGGAGGGACATATTCCATGGGTGCAGCGGGGAAGGGGGAGGTGGGTGCATGTCATGCCTGCTTGATATGATTGTTTGTACACACCAATCATTGTATCGCTGCGTCCAAGTGAGAAAAGCTTGTGTTCTCTGTGACAATCTGACCTCGGGCAAAAAGAGCACTCAAAGAAGGAAGAAATGGAGACGGAAAGCTTGGCGGGTGGGAGACGAGGAGCAGCCCATGACTGTATTCTATCTGGGGGTAGAGATGCCCCCACATCGATCGTTGGTTTACAAATCTGCTACACGATACGACTTCCTTCAGTCGTACAGCGAAACCTTAAATACAAATAAATCTGGCTTCGATGCACTCAGAGGCATATTAACAAATGTGGAGCTCAGTGACCTCAGTGTCGAGACCATGCACACAGAGTAAGCAGTGTGCCCAACCACCCCCACCTCTAACTGCTGCGTCTGCACGGCCGCATTAGTCAAGCTCAAATGGGTTTTTCCGCCATGAGAAGCAGAGCATGACATGCACTCAACAATGGCAGGCAGATGACGAGCCAGCTCCATTTGATGATAGCCTCTGCCGACGCAAGCTCTTATTTTTTTTCTTCCTCTTCTTCATGCGGAGGAATATGAGGATTCATTATGGGTGCACAGGTGGCCCAGGATCTAATGATGGAACTTAAATCTTTTAAAGCAGACTTGTTTGTGCAAAAACTCCACAGACAAAACAAAACAGATACAGTGATACGTTTTTCAAATCCTTAATTTTTAGGAACATCAAATTACAAACCAGGAACAGTGCACTAGTTTTAACTATAGGTGACTAAAGTCAACAAGTTCCACCTTAAATAAGGTGGCTTCTTTAAGTATTTGTTCAGAGAGCTTTTAATTTTCTCAATGAGTGCCTCTAATCACTAACAGCTATTAACACTGCCCCCAACTGGTTTAGCTCAATAAGAGGATACTGGTTTTCTTTTTTTGGACAAGTTACAGTCAAAACTTGACCATAGTTCATGTTAGGCGCTTACCTTTATATAAAAAAATAGTTTTTATAGTGTAAATAACAGCTTTTATCAGCATAGTTTGTTTTTATTAAGGAACTCAAATTATACCTGGCCTATTAAATGCTCACCACTGAGCACCATTTGAACTTTTGACCCTCTGTGCACTGGTCATGACATTCAAGGTAATCCCCCCTCCACTGGTCCTTAATCTAATGGCCATTGACTGCCCTGACCCCTCCTGAGCTGCAGCCCCAACATGCACTCACCACACGGTAGCAGAAAAAAGGCAAACTCCAACCTTTAAATGAGTTTACATTTAAGCTCTGACATGCAAACAAGCGCATTAGAAAGTACATATGAAACCTCATTACAGCTCATTTTATTATTACATAACTTTAACAACTTTGGTTTATTTTAAGGAACTGTCAATTTGAACAAGATTAGACCAATTTCTATTAAAAACTGCTTCTGTTTTTTTTTAAATTTAGGACAAACCATGCAAAGCCTTGGATTCTATTTATTGGGTTACAGACATTTAGTATTTTTGTAAACATCTGCACACAAATGATCCCAGTTTAGTCAAATCCTTAAGTCAGCTGTTGCCGTCACAGTTCATATGGATCACAGCAAGATAAAAAAAAAAAAACAACAACAACAAATTGATGAAATGAGAGGTACAAGATGACAACACGTTTATTTAGTAGTACATTCTGCAAACTAGA
Source organism: Oryzias melastigma (assembly GCF_002922805.2). Taxonomy (NCBI): domain Eukaryota; kingdom Metazoa; phylum Chordata; class Actinopteri; order Beloniformes; family Adrianichthyidae; genus Oryzias; species Oryzias melastigma. The sequence continues at coordinate 13,097,074 of NC_050533.1, forward strand.
AATTTTTATTCAAACTTTAATGGCTAAAAAAAATCAAAGAAGGAAAGTGGGAGAAAATTTAAAGCGTGGGAGGGGGGGGGTGCATCTATTCACAAGCAAGGAATGCAATTTGTTCAACTGACAACACAGATAGTACAATTTAGTTCAGAGAACAAAGCTTTTTTCCCTCTTTTTTTTTAAACATTTCTTTCTTTTTTGTCTGCCATTCCTTTGGAGCTAGAACATTATACAAACTGTACAGTTATTGAACTTTTTGAAACCACTCACAAAGGTCTCTGAGAAGCATCGGAATCAACGTGACAATACCTAACTACAGCACTCTAAAGCTATTCTTGAATGTAATCATAAATAGAGCAGACATTGATGTGTGTATGCACATTTCAAATGCTTACAAGGTCACCATGTCAAAACATCTGCATTTATTAAAAGTATGACATCATCTGCAAATTAAACCTTTGAACAACTGCAATTAAATACAGTGACATGGGCGGGGAGGGGGTATGTACCTCATGACGAAACAGGACAAAGTCACTGTCGATATAGCTCGAGTACCCTAAAATATACAATGTCTGTACTACTACTCCTCCTCCTCCTCCTCCTCTTTATAGTGTTTTTGTTGGGCGAGCAGCCTACTTTAGATGGGATAAAACATGATACTGGGTAAGGCAAATCGGTGAGCTTATTTATGAGCTGAGACAAAAAAAAGGTAAGCAGGGCGGGACCAAGACGCCGCCACCGCCAAGGGTCACACAGTAAACGCCACAACTGAAGTACATCGATATGTACAAGAGGGCGCGAGCGTTTTAAAATCTCTACAACTTCTCATAGGTAGTCCTCTGTACAACAATATACAGGATGCATTCCAGGCAACCAAAGGTAACTCTGTAAAAAGCTTTATATACTTTTTTTTACTCCACAGTAACAATTCGTTGGGAAAAAAAGGGATTATACAGATGAACAGTGCGTTTAAAAGATTTTTTTTTTAGTTACAAACTACACTGATTAGCTACAACATTAAGACCACACGCAGGTGATGGGAATTAATCATTTTGTTAAAAAATGTATTTTTAGAGGGGAACCAG
>NC_050533.1:13098380-13108708 GCF_002922805.2 Oryzias melastigma
TTTTTTTTTAACTTAAGGGATAAATTAAGAACATTAGGTTAAGAAAATACATCCTACAGAGTTTGAGGTATATCTGTTCTCAAATACTCTTTAAACTAATGAGTTCATCAAGTTTTATCTGAAAGGATGAGATTTTAGCAATTTCCAAAACAGTCCCATATAAATACTAATTTAAAAGTAACCTAATCCAATTATAGAACATTTTCACGATGTGAAGCTAAATATTGAAACTCTTTTTTTTCCCTCTGGTTTTAGAATTTAGCCGTTCCGAGCCAAACATTTTTGAAACAAACACTTATTTTGAGAGTTAAATAATGTAACAAGGTGTTTCCTGCTTATTTATCTTGAAGAAAATCTGTAAACTAAATTAATTTGTTTTTTACAAAAATAATACCGTTAAGGTTTGCAAAATAAGTGCTGGATAAGAACGTTCAGTGCATCTAAAAAGAAACTTTAGAGACCAATAGGGCTTATTCTAGAAGCTTCAAAAGGGGAAATTTGATTCTAACCTACTTTAATATAAGGAATTTAAATTTTCTTTTTATGCAAATACACACATAGGAAAATTAAAAACCTAAAATAGCTCACTCCCAATATTATTTGTACATTTTTGCATTGGGACAAATCTGCAATATCTGTTTTCATAGATGTTAAAACGTATTTGGAGTAATTTTCAATTATATTTTGCTATAGCAAATATCACTTGTTTCAGGATTATATATGATTTCCCCCAAAACATGCAGCATTTGTTTTAAATTTAGCAGTTAAGACACGATTCAGGACTCTTTTTAAAGTACTTTAGCAATTCTCTGCTAAATTATCCAACGTCACTTGCTGATCATCACACTGGCATTTCTTCACACACATTTGTTCTGCAGATTCATCCTGTGCTCTTTGAGTGCAGGTGGAATCTATTTGATTCTTCACACCAGCACGAATAACCAAAACTTTTTAATGTCAAAGAAAACACGTTTAATATTCAGAGATAAAGTTAGTTTCATTTTTTTCTAACTAAACTTTTACCAGGGTAAGAGCAAAGTTTTTTTTTTAACTTTGCTAAAATACAAGGGTCTTTGGCATGTTTGCCACAAAAGCATTTTAGAAAGCAGCTATTTCAGGTTGAATTAAAGATTTATAAAGGAATTGAAAGGATACCCACCACAAAACTAAATGCAGTGACTTGTTAGGATTGTCTTTTCAATTAATTTTGTATCATTCTCACATATATGAAAACACTAACAGGTTACGGGAGGAAAACTATTGTCACAAAAAATAAAATAAACTAAAATAGTAAAAACCTAACTCAAGTTAAACAATTTATTCCTCTGGAAATTAGGCCAGAAATACATACATACATAAACTTTCATAGTAATGCAAAAAAAGATGGTAAATAAATTTAAAATATAGTTTCTCATCAAGAAATACATCTACTGTGTAAGGAAAAATTCATTAGTGACCATTTTTTTTTTCACTTTTTTTTCTTGGAAGGGAAATGTAATAAAAGTTAACCCACACATAATATACTTTAGCAGCAAGCACAGATGTAAAGTGAGGTTAGAAAACAGTTTTTACGTAAAGCAAACAATGGATTAGGAAGGTGCTTAAAACCACCAGAAGTTTCTCAAAGTTTGAATATTTGTTCTCGATTTGTCCACAACATAAACTAAGCGTTGGAGTTCTCGTTCTCTGAATTGCTAAGGTTTTCTAAATGTTTTATAACTTACCTACATCACATACAAAACTGAATTGTGTGGAAAAAAATGGCATAGGCTGTAATAAAGCTGAAAAGGTGATCAAAAAAATTCATGGCACCTAAAGTGGTTTTGTTTTACATTATGGAATTCATAAATATGACAACTTGCCTGGCTAGTACTTTATCAACTTTTTAATTCAATTCAAAGTCAAATCCACTTAATTTAAAAAATATAAAAGTATTTGTATATTTCTTTAGCCATTTAGACTTAGTAAAAAAAAAGAATTTTAAGGTAAAACTAAAACACTAGTTACAAAAAAGAAAAAAAAGAAGCAACCACTGGTAAGTATGGGAGCATAGTGATGGCAATTCTCCACCTGTTTGTCGCCTGAAGATCCACCTTCACAAGTTGGACTTTAGAGTCCCTTCCACTGAACACACATGCGCAGACATACACGCCCTAATATTAGTCTTTTCACATAGACATGACAATTATTTCATATAAAATGGGAAAAAAAGATCTTTCCACTTCATACTGTTAAATTGACATTTTTACTGTTATTATTAGAGCATGTACAAAAAAAAAACAACAACAAAAATAAAATGTAAGCCAAAAACAAAAGACAAAGCACAAGGGAAAAAATATATAGGATTCAACTGGTTTGATATAGAGAGCTTACTGTGCTGTCAACTATACAATTTACCCGTTTTGTGAAAAGAACAAAAACTAAGTGCGGGAAAAAATAACTGAAGCACAAGGTCATTGTGGCTGGAGGACAAGCAGTAATCTTCACTGGATAGATATTTGTTAGAGTTACAGGAGAGCAGGAAAAGGCAAATAGTGCATAAGAAGTTCTCTTTTTTTAGTCATTTCTTTCATTTTTAACTTAAAATCAAGCTGCATTAAATACAGGCTGTTTGTACAGGACAATTGCACTTCACAAAAACAGAAATATACAGACACACACAAGGAAATGTGAATCAAAAATAATTACAGCAAACCCTTTTACCCTTTAAGCGGATTCCTAATCAAAAAGAAAAACTTGTAGACTCACTTGTTGTGGATTACTTTAGAGGAGAATATTAGGGAGAGTGAACATAAAACAGAGACGACACGGTGGGGATCCTAAACTCCAAGTGGACTGCAGGTGCTGCACTATTCCAGGTTTGTGTGCATGCAATTCCTCCTCTTCCCATGATATTCCCTTCTTAGGAACCAAAAGCTCAGAGTGACGGAGAGACAGACTGCTGAGCTGAGCTGCTGTGGGTCTTGAGAGGGTGGTGGTTTGTAAACTTTATGCAGTGTTAGTAGTTGAAGGTGTGTTACCACATGTCATCTGTGAACGCAGAGTCCTTCATGAGAAAGGGAAGGAAGAGAGGAAGAGAGGAAGGAAAAGCCCCTTCAGACCGACTGTAATTCTTCCAGATTTTCAAAATACTTAATTCTTCTCAAGAAAAAGAAAATCTCCCACAAATATAGCATTCACACCATTGTTCAAAAATTAAACTATTGAAATTTCTATATTAACATTTAAAGGGCAACTCTCCTATTGTTATGTACGAGTTATTTTAAATAATTTCAGCAGCAAACCATAATATACTTCCTGACTAAAAAAAGTATTTTTTTTAAGTTTTTGGAAAAACACAAAGCTTAACTTACAAAGGAAATGCAACAAAAGAGTCTAAACATCTATTGATGTTTGTGTTATAATTTTAATCAATAACACAGACTGATTTAAAGCCAAAGTTATTGAAAAATTTTTGAAAATTAAAAAAAATCCTAAGATACAACTTTTTTAGGCAACGTGTGGAATTTTTAAAATAAATCCCTTTTTGAAAGTTTACAAAATTAATTAATTTTAATGTTAGAAAATATAATCAAAATTTCTGAATATAACTTTGTAAAGGAATAGTTTGCATTTACATTGTTCCCGCAGATTTTGAGTGCTGAGTCTGGGAGTTACTGTCTTTTCTGGCAATACATTTTAAATTATATATATATTGTGATTATGGATTATCACAACAAATTTATATTCAAATATTACACCAGGGATGGGCATATTGCAGCTCATTCAACTATGTAATTTGGCCTGCTAAACTATAATAAGTGATAATGATTATTCTATGAATATTTTATTTCACCTGTAATTTTGCTGTGTCCCCATAGATAATACACTACAGATCCATTGACCTTTGTTTATGTGGTGTCAGAACATTTGTTGTTTTTCTGATGTTCACGAGTGTTAGACAGGTACTTCTCCGATAAATCAAACACCACATGGACGCAGCATTTCTCTAAGTTTGCATTTTCTCTTATGGACATCGACCCATTGGTGCAATTGGCACTAAAATGAGAACAAAAGCCAAAGTTTTGACTCTCCAGAAGTCCAAACAGAATTTCCAAAATGTTCAGTTTTAAAAAAATACATACATTTATTTTCCAGATTCAAATATGTTTTCATCCAGGTTTTTGGTCTGGCCCTTCTGTCAAATTTTAGAACCCTTTGTGGCCCACCAGTCAAACAGTTTACCCACCCCTGCATTACACCAACACTTGACTGATTAAATAAGAGAAATGTGTGCTGCAGACACCTTCACATTTAGGGTAGAACACTTTTCTTTATACAGTGTATCAACAAAACTATTGATGTTTGACTAAAACGGTGTATTTTCTTGCAAAAATGTCTCCATTTACTGTCCTACAACAAATCAAATGTCCAGCATAATCTCCTTGAATTTGTTTTTTTTTTTACCTCCTGCTGTGTAGTCTTCATTTACAAGCATTTCCTACAGTAAACACCAATTCCAAAGTGATGTCAAAATCATTGATTAAGTTATTACATGTTTATCTACTTTGTCAAGTTTGTGCAGAGAGGCCGTTAATAATTGTTCTCTTGCTTTTTTTTTAAACTTATATTACAGTTTAAAACAAACAAGCAAACATTTTGGGGAAGAGCTGCACCATAAAAAATATCTTTGCTTTTTATAAATATAAATAACTGACTATTAAAATGTTATCGCTAAAGAAACGTCACTTTATAAGTTGCGGAAATTGCATGTTGATAATCACTAAAGTTGGGAAACAATTTTGTACAAGATTAAAGTTATTTAATGTTGATTTGACAAAGAAGAGTCCCAAACAAAAGTTTAATGTACCTGCAGCACACTCAGTCAGAGCAACAATGTAGTAATCTGGCTCTTTTGGTGTGAATATTTTTCTAAGATTTCTAAGAAATTCTAAAGTGTGCCAAGTTAAGTATGGAGCACAGTGTTTTTGTACCAATGCTGGAAATTTAAAGCTGGTAAAATAATTTAGAATCACAGTTTTGTTCAGTGATCATTGCCATGTTAATCCCTAAAACTGACATGTGAGTAAATATGAGTTTTGATTTTATGTGCTCTATATACTCCAACATTACTAGTAACCTAAAAAAGCCTAGAAGTCACACTGACGAGAGAAAAAAAAGAAAATGTTAAAGTTAAAAATACAAAAAACATTTTTTAGGGGATTTTTTTCTATACTTTTTTAACCTCAACCACGTTTTCTTTCATTGCTTCTTGGAACAAGTCAAACATTTGAAAAATATTTCTATATTTGTTGTTTAGAATTTTATATATAAAAAAAAAAAGTTACTTCCGCGCAAACAAGAAATCAGATATCTTTGTAGCAAATAGATACTGAGAAAAGAATGGGTCAGAGAGCTATATCGCGATCATTGACTGCATAACCCCGGGCTGACACTGCACCCAGTCTAGCTCCAGTTAAACTCCCCCAATCCCTGCGCACTATGAATCCATTTTGTTGGATTCAAACTTTGGCCGGAGGTCGGAGCGAGCCGGAGCACTTTTTGGTGAAGTTGGGGCAAATTAAATGACCTAAACTAGAAATCATGCAGGCCAGTGTAAAGTGCATGCAGTACATTTTTAAAAATAAAATCTATTTCCTGCTGTACTTGCTGTGTTTTCACCATGGTGTAAACATTGTCATTTCCGCTGACACAGGGTCTCAAGGTGTGTGATAGAGCATCATATCGGTCATTTCACACCATGACAACAAGAGGCTGATCACAGAGGTGATCATATTGTGAATATAATCCAATATCACGGAGGAATGAGGATTTGTGTAGTAGTACTTCCTGTGTAAATGGCGGGTTATCGTGTGAACCTATGTGAGTTCGGAGTCTCACAAAGTCGGCAGCAGAGTCTGTGGCTGCAGCAGCCATCTGCAGCCAATGCGAGTCCTCTGCCGTAGCTGCAGTGGAGCTGGACTGGATGCAGTGTGAGCCCAGGGTTAGAGAATTGGGCTGAGTGACCCCTCCCCACTGGCATTCTAAATAGGATGTACCCACTGGTCCCAAGAAGCTAAAATCCCATAGACTTCTATTGAAAAAAAAAACAGCTATTACTCAGTCATTATATTTTTAACAACAACCATTCTTGCTTTAAAGGTGTTTTTGAGACGTTCTTACTAATCCGATATTTTTTTCATGACCAATCAGATGCCTCAATTAAAGTAGGTGGTCTCACGTGGAATGTTTGAAATTCTTGACGATTCTCCCCAGCTTGAATTTAAGTAGGGCTGTTGACTTCCAACAAACTCCCTCCTGATCGGCAAGAGTGGTTGCCATTGAAACTTCGACTCAGACTGACGCGGACCAATCCCTGCTTACTAATGACATCTAGTTTTAACATGGCGACAACTGAATCGTGAAAAAATGGCAACTGAACTGACTTCATTTCATGGGAACCAGAAGCAAGTCATTTTTTATGGGTGACATTAAACTCACTCAGTCCAATTCTCATGTACAGTCAATGATTGTGATAATAAAGATAAATAGTTTTGTATTAATAATAATTAAAACTAATAATTTCTGTGTAGACTATTTTTTGAGTAATTTTTAAAAGGAAGAAAAGCATTTGTATAACCTTTCCGCTCTCCTTGGTCTGTTTACATTACAAGTGGGGTCATCTGGACCCCACAAGACAGTGCGCTGAACTTTTTTTTATCATTGATTTTTGAGTTTCACTAATGTCCATGGCAGACATAAAATCCTGTCCACCTTTGTCATGGAAGGAATCAGACATCAATGTAAGGGTTGAGTCATCTGGACCCCAAAGAGAGTGGAAGGGTTCAAAAATAAAGCTACATTTTCCAAATCTTTATACTAATAAGGTATCTGAACCACTGCACTTCTCTAATTTTTGAGAAGTAACACAGCCTTATAATAAAGAAAACACTGTTTAATTTAATAATAACTTCAGTTTAACCTTGATTAAATTGATTTTTCTAATGCAAAAAGCTAGTCCAACACTTAGCCAAAATATAGTCATAACAGCAATTCTTTTAAGATGCAAAAACATGCAATGGATTAGTTCCTTTTGTTGTCAACCCCCTTACAACCATGCAAAATCCAAAAAAAAATGCATACATACTTAAAAATGTATCAAATACTTACTGTTTCATCATTTTTTGATGGGTTAAGTCTGTTGAACACCGCTTCAATAACACTTCGTCTGTGTATAGGACAAATTTGAAAAACTATTAGTTTACATTTTGATCAAATGTGAGCTGCTAGGGTTACAATTAACTACCTAAAAATATTGCATTCATTTTAAAGAAAAAATTGTCAATTAGGGTAATATTAAAAATGTTTCAAACGTACTTGCTTGCCAGCTCTCCACCTGGAGGGAGGTTTGGTATGCTCTCAGAGGTTAACATTCGCATAACATTGACCAAATCAGGAGCGCCTTTTTGACACTCGGCTTTGATGATATCTGTGAAGAATTACAAAAAAAAAAGAGGAACAGGTTTATTTTACAATGCACATTTATGTAAAATATCTATACTTCTTTAAACATATATCTTTGTGTGGGAGGCTTAAACAGGTACAGTTGTGGTCGAAAGTTTACATACACTTGTAAAGATCACAAAGTTTGATCTTTGAGTTTCCAGTTATTTCTACAACTCTTGATTTTTCTCTGATAGAGAGATTGGAACAGATGCTTTAATGTCACAAAAAAGAATCATGGAAGTTTGGTTGTTTTATGACTTTATTGTGGGTCAACTGAAAATGTGACCAAATCTGATGGGTCAAAAATATACATACAGCAACATGACTTAGGATTTTTGGTGACTTAGAACATTGTTTCAAAGAAATGAGTTACATATTATAACCTCTTAACTTCTTGTGAGTAATTATGAGTGACTTCAACTGGTGGCTAAGCTGAGGTCATTTAAATAGGGATCATTAGAATCACACACCCACAAATGCTACAATGGGAAAGTCAAAGAAGCTCAGCAGATCTGAAAAAGCAAATCATTGACTTGAATAAGTCAGCTAAGTCACTTCGAGGCGTCAACAGCTCAAGTCCCAAGAGCAACAGTGCAAACAATCTTTTGTAAGTATAAAGTGCATGGCACTGTTTTGTCACTGCCATGATTAGGAAGAAAATGTAATACTATCACTTACTGCAGGGAGCAAATTGGTCAGGCAGGTCAAGAATAACGCAAGAACCACCAAAAACCTGATTTTTCCAGAATTTCTTTTTTTTCCCTTTATACAATATACAGGGCTGCACTGTGGCGCAGTGGTTAGCGCTCTTGCCTCACAGCAAGAAGGCCCTGGTTCAAATCCCGACAGCGGGATCTGAAACAGAAACAACAACTGGGGACCTTTCTGTGTAGAGTTTGTGTGTTCTCCCTGTGCATGCATGGGTTTTCACCGGCTTCCTCCCACTGTCCAAAAACATGCTTCATAGGTTAATTGGTGACTCAAATTGTCCATAGGTGTGAATGGGTGTGTGATTGAGGCCCTGCGACAGACTAGTGACCTGTCTAGGGTATACCCTGCCTTCGCCCAGCAGTAGCCGGGTTATGCTCTGGCACCCCTGCAATATACAGCTTACTTCTAAAAGCGTCATAGTTCATATTTAGCATTGTATTCAAGATTAAATTAATAACATGGAGTAAAGGGGTCAAGAATTATCAATACATCTTTTTTTAGGGTGGGGGTTAAAAGTTTAACTGTAATTTTACACATGCTTCTACAAAATGTATGAAACAATGAGGAGCTTAGTCATCACATTTCCACACAGCTAAATATTTCACTGTCAATTCAGAGTGAAAGCAACTGGGAACACTAATTACTCAGACATAAAGAGGTAGGCCACGGAAACTGACAGAACAAGATCAGCAGGTCTGAGGTGCCTAATGTGCAGAGATCACCAACTTTAGACAGAGTAGATCCTTACAGACCTCCAAATCACTAGTTCAGAAACAATATGGACTCATGGAGTGGTTTACTATAGCTGACCAACGCCATTCAAACCATGCATCACAAAGGAGAATGCAGCATCGGACGGAGCAGCTTAAAAAATAGGACTCCAGAGCAGTGGAGATACTTTCTCTAGTGTGACGATCAAACTTTTCCTACACGCCAAACTGCAAAACAGTCAATTTTGGTGGAGGAGCAGCTATAACTGTTTTTCATCACTGGTACTCGGGGCACACTGGTCTGCATTTTTTCCATGTTAAACTGGTTAAACACACCAGATTCAATTCAGCAAGCTCAGGAAAAGCCTGAGAATAAAAGTCAGAAGAAACAGGAGAGTTTGAGCATAAAATACAAAGTACATCCAAAACTGTGTGTCCTGAGGACCATAGTTGAGAAACAGAATTATAGTGCAGGGTTGTTTCACAGAAACTTGGCCTTTTAGACTCAGTGCAAAAAAAAAAAAATCTGTGCTCAAGAGATTTTGGACAACTCCATACTTCCTTCTTCAAGTGATGAGTTTGGGGATGGACCCTTACTGTTTCAACATGACCTGCTACTAGTGCATTAAGCAAGGTTCTTAAAGACTTGGATGAGTCAATTTGGAGTAGAAGTACTGGAGAATCTGGACAAAGTCCTGAGCAAGACCACGTGGAACACCCTAGGTAAATTAGACCCAAGATCGTGGGGAGAAAACCTTTCCATCAAAAACCTGTTACTCTTTTATAAACATTTGCAAAAATCACAACCAAATAACCATATATTCTACATAGGGCTGGGCGATAAAACGATAATTATCGTTATTGCGATATTACTTTTTTCGATAGTGAAATGAGTCTATTGCGATAAACTTTCCTTTTAAATGAACACGGGAGAAACCCCCCGAAGAGCCGCGCTTCTTCTTCTTCTTACGGAGCGGCTGATTCAAGGAGCCCAGACTGAGAAGGGGGGGGCACGGAGCCCCCGAATGATGACAAAAGGACACAACAGAAAACATTATTTCAGTAAACCAATAACCAATATATAATCGCAAATACCTGTATTTTTAATGTCAAGGTAACAATGTTTATATATTTTGTTTTGGAAATGTCGTCACCGGACCTCCCTCCTCTTCATTGAAAATGGTTCGGTCAGACTGGATTATTCCGCAGGTGCGCTGTTTGTTACCGACAGATCCACAGAGTGTGAGGGAGAGAAGACACGCTTTAAAATCAGGAGTTTAAACACCTGATTTAGAGGAGAACCTTCATGAAAAAAAAGAAAAAGGAGACAGTCTGTCTATTGCCGCGCGTCATGTGTCACGCGGGGCTGAAAGAGGAGAGAAGGACAGACTAGCGTGCTCGTGTCAGCCGCGCGCAGGGGGG